>NC_069501.1:137954983-138304983 GCF_027579735.1 Bombina bombina | reverse complement strand
TTTTCTATATTGGGAAAACTATCAATGATGCCCGGACCCATATGGCTAACCACCGATCAAGTATAAGGACTGCCCTGAAGAATGGAAAGTCAGAACAACTGGTAGCCCAACACTTTTTGGAGAGGGGGCATACGGTTACGGACTTGAGATTCCGTATAATAGATCATGTTCCAGCACCGAGAAGAGGGGGCAACAGAGCCAAGATCCTGCTACAAAAAGAAGCTAGATGGATACATGAACTTGGCACCCCGGCGCCCAGGGGTCTTAATTTCAAAACTGGGTGGTGGGCGTTCCTATGATGGGTGCTCTCCTCTTGATAAGACAACATATGAGGCCCTATGAGAGTCCATGATCACATTCTAGTATGAGAGTACATTATTCAAACATATAGTGTTCAAGAATATTTGCCTGTTAATATCAATATTAATGAATTTCAATTATTCCAGTTGTTGATTATGCTGGATAATGTAATGTCCATCTGTTGGTTACAACATTGTAGATCCAACTCCATCCATACATTGTAACACTGTAGGATCCAATAATAGTGGAACCTATGTTGGAATTAGGTGGCATGTAGGATATTTTGGTTTTATCGTGAGGCTGTTTTTGGTCTCAATTTTTAATTTTTGAATGTATGTGTCAATTTTTTATTTTCCCAGATCTGGTATGGGCTAAACTCTAGCTGTGCTATGAGGGTGTTTGAGTACACATTAGAATGGGTCAGTGTTATACATTTACATTTTGATGTTTATGATTTTCCCTCTAGATACGTTTCACTATACTTTGGGAGGTTCATCCTCGCCTATTATAGGTCTCTCTTTTGGAGATTCGTATTGGCATATCTGCTATGTGTATTTGGCCACAGTGAGTCGCATAAATGGGGTTAACTTTTTAGTGACAGAAGTTGTGGATAGAGTATTGCATGCTGATACTTTGAGGTCGGTCGACTGTTCTGACCGCATATATATAATTTATATAGTTCGTTATATAAGTTTTTTATACAAGCTTTTTAGATAAGTTTCTTATTCGGATAAATGTGTGATATAAATTTTATCAATATGGGGATTGGTCTTGCGTTACCTGTAGGGACTCATTGCTTGAACAATGGTGTGCTGGGGAAGATTAGATTTGCGAATTATGTTTACGTTAAGTTGGATATATATTTTTTATTTAGTAGTTAATATTATTTATCTCTATTTCTCCAACATAGCTGTGTCCGGTCCACGGCGTCATCCTTACTTGTGGGATATTCTCTTCCCCAACAGGAAATGGCAAAGAGCCCAGCAAAGCTGGTCACATGATCCCTCCTAGGCTCCGCCTACCCCAGTCATTCTCTTTGCCGTTGCACAGGCAACATCTCCACGGAGATGGTTAAGAGTTTTTTGGTGTTTAAATGTAGTTTTTATTCTTCAATCAAGAGTTTGTTATTTTAAAATAGTGCTGGTATGTACTATTTACTCTGAAACAGAAAAGAGATGAAGATTTCTGTTTGTAAGAGGAAAATGATTTTAGCAACCGTTACTAAAATCGATGGCTGTTTCCACACAGGACTGTTGAGATGAATTAACTTCAGTTGGGGGAAACAGTGAGCAGACTTTGCTGCTTGAGGTATGACACATTTCTAACAAGACTTGGTAATGCTGGAAGCTGTCATTTTCCCTATGGGAACCGGTAAGCCATTTTCTTAGTTTAGTATAAGAATAAAGGGCTTCACAAGGGCTTTAAAGACTGGTAGACATTTTTCTGGGCTAAAACGATTACTTTATAAGTATATTTAGTGGATTATAACTATAAATAGTTCTTTTAATCTTGGGGATGTATTAAAAAAACGGCAGGCACTGTATTGGACACCTTTTTCACTGGGGGCCTTTTCTAGTCATAGGCAGAGCCTCATTTTCGCGCCACTAATGCGCAGTTGTTTTTGGAAAGCAAGGCATGCAGATGCATGTGTGAGGAGCTAAGAACCACTGAAAAAGCTTATTGAAGGCGTCATTTGGTATCGTATTCCCCTCTGGGCTTGGTTGGGTCTCAGCAAAGCAGATACCAGGGACTGTATAGGGGTTAAATGTAAAAACGGCTCCGGTTCCGTTATTTTAAGAGTTAAAGCTTTCAAATTTGGTGTGCAATACTTTTAAGGCTTTAAGACACTGTGGTGAAATTTTGGTGAATTTTGAACAATTCCTTCATACTTTTTCACATATTCAGTAATAAAGTGTGTTCAGTTTAAAATTTAAAGTGACAGTAACGGTTTTATTTTAAAACGTTTTTTGTGCTTTGTTATCAAGTTTATGCCTGTTAACATGTCTGAACCATCAGATAGACGATGTTCTGTATGTTTGAAAGCCAAGGTTCCTCCCCATTTAAATATATGTGATGAATGTGACATAGTGTCCAAACAAAGTAGGGACAATGATGCCACTGATAATAATGTTGCCCAAGATGATTCCTCAAGCGAGGGGAGTAAGCATGGTACTGCATCATCCCCTTCTGTGTCTACACCAGTCTTGCCCACACAAGAGGCCCCTAGTACATCTAGTGCGCCAATCCTTCTTACTATGCAACAATTAACGGCTGTAATGGATAATTCTATTAAAAACATTTTGTCCAAAATGCCCACTTATCAGAGAAAGCGCGATTGCTACTGAAGAGCATGAGGACGCTGATGATAATGGTTCTGACATACTCTCACACCAATCTGAAGGGGCCAGGAGGGAGGTTTTGTCTGAGGGAGAAATTTCAGATTCAGGAAAAATTTCTCAACAAGCTGAACCTGATGTTATTACTTTTAAATTTAAATTAGAACATCTCCGCGCTCTGCTTAAGGAGGTGTTATCTACTCTGGATGATTGTGACAATTTGGTCATTCCAGAGAAATTATGTAAGATGGACAAGTTCCTAGAGGTCCCGGTGCCCCCCGATGCTTTTCCTATACCCAAGCGGGTGGCGGACATTGTAAATAAGGAATGGGAAAGGCCCGGCATACCTTTTGTTCCTCCCCCTATATTTAAGAAATTATTTCCTATGGTCGACCCCAGAAAGGACTTATGGCAGACAGTCCCCAAGGTCGAGGGGGCGGTTTCTACTCTAAACAAACGCACTACTATTCCTATAGAAGATAGTTGTGCTTTCAAAGATCCTATGGATAAAAAATTAGAGGGTTTGCTTAAAAAGATGTTTGTTCAGCAAGGTTACCTTCTACAACCAATTTCATGCATTGTTCCTGTCACTACAGCAGCGTGTTTCTGGTTCGAAGAACTAGAAAAGTCGCTCAATAAAGAATCTTCGTATGAGGAGGTTATGGACAGAGTTCAAGCACTTAAATTGGCTAACTCTTTTATCTTAGACGCCACTTTTCAATTAGCTAGATTAGCGGCGAAAAATTCAGGTTTTGCTATTGTGGCGCGCAGAGCGCTTTGGCTAAAGTCTTGGTCAGCGGATGTGTCCTCCAAGAACAAATTGCTTAACATCCCTTTCAAGGGTAAAACGCTGTTTGGCCCTGACTTGAAAGAGATTATTTCAGACATCACTGGGGGAAAGGGCCACGCCCTTCCTCAGGATAGGTCTTTTAAGGCTAAAAATAAGCCAAATTTTCGTCCCTTTCGCAGAAACGGACCAGCCTCAAATTCTACACCCTCTAAGCAAGAGGGTAATAGTTCTCAAACCAAACCAGCCTGGAGACCGATGCAAGGCTGGAACAAGGGTAAGCAGGCCAAGAAACCTGCCACTGCTACTAAAACAACATGAAGTGTTGGCCCCCGATCCGGGACCGGATCTGGTGGGGGGCAGACTCTCTCTCTTTGCTCAGGCTTGGGCAAGAGATGTTCAGGATCCTTGGGCGCTAGAAATAGTTTCTCAAGGTTATCTCCTGGAATTCAAGGAACTACCCCCAAGGGGGAGGTTCCACAGGTCTCAATTGTCTTCAAACCAAATAAAAAGACAGGCATTCTTACATTGTGTAGAAGAACTGTTAAGAATGGGAGTGATTCATCCTGTTCCATTAGGAGAACAAGGGATGGGGTTTTACTCCAATCTGTTCATAGTTCCCAAAAAAGAAGGAACATTCAGACCAATTTTAGATCTCAAGATTCTAAACAAATTTCTCAGGGTTCCATCGTTCAAAATGGAAACCATTCGAACAATTCTTCCTACCATCCAGGAAGGTCAATTCATGACCACGGTGGATTTAAAGGATGCGTATCTACATATTCCTATCCACAAGGAACATCATCGGTTCCTAAGGTTCGCCTTTCTGGACAAGCATTACCAGTTTGTGGCACTTCCATTCGGATTAGCCACTGCTCCAAGGATTTTCACAAAGGTACTAGGGTCCCTTCTAGCGGTGCTAAGACCAAGGGGCATTGCAGTAGTACCTTACTTGGACGACATACTGATTCAAGCGTCGTCTCTGTCAAAAGCAAAGGCTCATACGGACATTGTCCTAGCCTTTCTCAGATCTCACGGGTGGAAAGTGAACATAGAAAAAAGTTCTCTGTCACCGTCAACAAGAGTTCCCTTCTTGGGAACAATAATAGACTCCTTAGAAATGAAGATTTTTCTGACAGAGGCCAGAAAATCAAAACTTCTAAGCTCTTGTCAAGTACTTCATTCTGTTCTTCTTCCTTCCATAGCGCAGTGCATGGAAGTAATAGGTTTGATGGTTGCGGCAATGGACATAGTTCCTTTTGCACGAATTCATCTAAGACCATTACAACTGTGCATGCTCAGACAGTGGAATGGGGATTATACAGACTTGTCTCCGACGATCCAAGTAGATCAAAGAACCAGAGATTCACTCCGTTGGTGGCTGAACCTGGACAACCTGTCACAGGGAATGAGCTTCCGCAGACCAGAGTGGGTCATTGTCACGACCGACGCCAGTCTGGTGGGCTGGGGCGCGGTCTGGGAACCCCTGAAAGCTCAGGGTCTATGGTCTCGGGAAGAATCTCTTCTCCCGATAAACATTCTGGAACTGCGAGCGATATTCAATGCTCTCAAAGCTTGGCCTCAACTAGCAAAGGCCAAATTCATAAGGTTTCAATCAGACAACATGACGACTGTTGCATATATCAACCATCAGGGGGGAACAAGGAGTTCCCTGGCGATGGAGGAAGTGACCAAAATAATTCAATGGGCGGAGAATCACTCCTGCCACTTGTCTGCAATCCACATCCCAGGAGTGGAAAATTGGGAAGCGGATTTTCTGAGTCGTCAGACTTTCCATCCGGGGGAGTGGGAACTCCATCCGGAAATCTTTGCCCAAATAACTCAATTATGGGGCATTCCAGACATGGACCTGATGGCGTCTCGTCAGAACTTCAAGGTTCCTTGCTACGGGTCCAGATCCAGGGATCCCAAGGCGACTCTAGTAGATGCACTGATAGCGCCTTGGACCTTCAACCTAGCTTATGTATTCCCACCGTTTCCTCTCATTCCCAGGCTGGTAGCCAGGATCAATCAGGAGAGGGCTTCGGTGATCTTGATAGCTCCTGCGTGGCCACGCAGAACTTGGTATGCAGACCTGGTGAATATGTCATCGGCTCCACCATGGAAGCTACCTTTGAGACAGGACCTTCTTGTTCAAGGTCCATTCGAACATCCGAATCTGGCTTCACTCCAACTGACTGCTTGGAGATTGAACGCTTGATTTTATCAAAGCGTGGGTTTTCAGATTCTGTCATTGATACTCTTGTCCAGGCTAGAAAGCCTGTAACTAGGAAAATTTACCATAAAATATGGAAAAAATATATCTGTTGGTGTGAATCTAAAGGATTCCCATGGAACAAGATAAAAATTTGGAGAAAGGATTATCTGCAAGTTCTTTGAAGGGACAGATTTCTGCTTTATCTGTTTTACTTCACAAAAAACTGGCGGCTGTGCCAGATGTTCAAGCTTTTGTTCAGGCTCTGGTTAGAATCAAGCCTGTTTACAAACCTTTGACTCCTCCTTGGAGTCTCAATTTAGTTCTTTCAGTTCTTCAAGGGGTTCCGTTTGAACCCTTACATTCAGTAGATATTAAGTTACTATCTTGGAAAGTTTTGTTTTTGGTTGCAATTTCTTCTGCTAGAAGAGTTTCAGAGTTATCTGCTCTGCAGTGTTCTCCTCCTTATCTGGTGTTCCATGCAGATAAGGTGGTTTTGTGTACTAAACCTGGTTTTCTTCCGAAAGTTGTTTCTAACAAAAACATTAACCAGGAGATAGTTGTGCCTTCTTTGTGTCCGAATCCAGTTTCAAAGAAGGAACGTTTGTTACACAATTTGGATGTAGTTCGTGCTCTAAAATTCTATTTAGAGGCTACAAAGGATTTCAGACAAACATCTTCTTTGTTTGTTGTTTATTCTGGTAAAAGGAGAGGTCAAAAAGCAACTTCTACCTCTCTCTCTTTTTGGCTTAAAAGCATCATCCGATTGGCTTATGAGACTGCCGGACGGCAGCCTCCTGAAAGAATCACAGCTCACTCCACTAGGGCTGTGGCTTCCACATGGGCCTTCAAGAACGAGGCTTCTGTTGATCAGATATGTAAGGCAGCGACTTGGTCTTCACTGCACACTTTTACCAAATTTTACAAATTTGATACTTTTGCTTCTTCTGAGGCTATTTTTGGGAGAAAGGTTTTGCAAGCCGTGGTGCCTTCCATCTAGGTGACCTGATTTGCTCCCTCCCATCATCCGTGTCCTAAAGCTTTGGTATTGGTTCCCACAAGTAAGGATGACGCCATGGACCGGACACACCTATGTTGGAGAAAACAGAATTTATGCTTACCTGATAAATTACTTTCTCCAACGGTGTGTCCGGTCCACGGCCCGCCCTGGTTTTTTTAATCAGGTCTGATGAATTATTTTCTCTAACTACAGTCACCACGGTATCATATGATTTCTCCTATGCATATTCCTCCTTTACGTCGGTCGAATGACTGGGGTAGGCGGAGCCTAGGAGGGATCATGTGACCAGCTTTGCTGGGCTCTTTGCCATTTCCTGTTGGGGAAGAGTATATCCCACAAGTAAGGATGACGCCGTGGACCGGACACACCGTTGGAGAAAGTAATTTATCAGGTAAGCATAAATTCTGTTTTTTATAGATTCACATAACGGGAGGTGTTGATGGAGTTGGTTTGGCAACCACTAGAGTCCGTCATGAGAGACATACATTATGCTGTGGCTTATGCTGTTAACATAAAAAGTTATATGAAACGCTGGGTATTGTTCTCCTCTGCTTGATCGGAGACAGATTGACACCTTCAAGAGGTGTGTTGTGATTATTTTTCTTCCTTTTTTTTCTATTTTCAGTTATCGTGTAGCTATTGGTATGGTCAGTATATTCCTAACCTATAAGAAGAGAGGTGTGTCGGTGATGCTCCTATCGTGATCGGGGGGAGGTACCCCTGACACAGTCTGCGCGAGTGGGTGCCTTCCTGGTCTGAGGAAGGGGTCTGCGAACCCCAAAAACGTTACTGCAATAAATTATTAAGTTTTGTATCTAAACCCAGTGAGTGCAGTCCTTGGAGACTATTTATCAAGCCGTCAACCGCAAATACGCTGGAATTCCTCAGCGTAATTGTGGAGAGCTTGATTCACCTTATTTATCAAAGACTACGGACCGGCAAAAGTAGAATTTTGTGATGTAACATACGATCCGCCGGTCTCAGTCCGACACAGATCGATGCTTACGTCAAATAGAATGCAAGCTCAAGCCTATTGGCTGATTTGATCAGCCAATAATATGAAAGCTGATTTCAACAGCCAATAGGATTTTTTCAACCTTAATTCCGATTGGCTGATTGGCTCAATTCTATCAGCCAATCGGAATCTAAGGGACGCCATCTTGGATGATGTCATTTAAAGGAACCTTCATTCGTCGGTAGTCGTCGTCAAAAGAGGATGCTCTGTGTCGGATGTCTTGAAGATGGAGCCGGATGAAGCTAGAAGATGCCGTCTGGATGAAGACTTCTGCGGGCTTGGATGAAGACTTCGGCCATTTCGTTTTTTAAGGGTTTATTGGGTGGGTTTTAGTTTTAGATTAGGACTTGGGCTGCAATAGAGCTAAATGCCCTTTTAAGGGCAATGCCCATCCAAATGCCCTTTTCAGGGCAATGGGGAGCTTAGGTTTTTTAGTTAGCTTTTTATTTGGGGGTTTGGTTGTGTGGGTGGTGGGTTTTACTGTTGGGGGGGTATTTGTATTTTTTTTTACAGGTAAAAGAGCTGATTACTTTGGGGCAATGCCTCGCAAAAGGCCCAAAAAATAGCCTTTAAGGGCTATTTGTAGTTTATTATAGGCTAGGGTTTTTTTTATTTTGGGTGGGCTTTTTTACTTTCATAGGGCCCTTAGATTAGGTGCAATTAGTTTTTTATTTTTGTAACTTAGTGTTTATTTTTTTGTGTAACTTAGTGTTTGTTATTTTTTGTAACTTAGTTTTTTGTAACTTTGTAATTTTTTAGTGTAGATTTAAATAATTTGAGTAGGGTTAGGTGTTTAAATATATGATATATTTATTTTAATTTGTAGTTTTATGTAATTTTAGTATAAAAGTTAGGTTAGATTAATTTTTAGTTTAATATAGTTTTATGTAATTTTAGTATAAAAGTTAGGTTAGATTAATTATTAGTTTAATATAGTTTAATGTAATTGTATTATAATAGTTAGGGTAGGTTAATTATTAGTTTAATATAGTTTAATGTAATTTTATTATAATAGTTATGGTAGGTTAATTATTAGTTTAATATAGTTTAATTTAAATCTAAAGGTAAGTTTAAATTTATTTTAAGATAAGGATGAGTTAATATTTAATATAAAGTAAGCGGGTTGTTAGGTTTAGGGGTTAATAGGTTAATTTAGTTTATGGCGATGTGGGGGGCTGGCGGTTTAGGGGTTAATACATTTATTTAGTTGCAGTGGGCTCCGGGAATGGAAGGATAGGGGTTAATAACTTAATGTAGGTGGCGGTGGTATAGGGGTGGCAGATTAGGGGTTAATAAGTATAATGTAGGTGGCAGCGGAGTAGGGGGTGGCAGATTAGGGGTTAATTAATATAATGTAGGTGGTGGTGGGCTCCGGGAGCGGAGAAATAGGGGTTAATAAGTTTATTAGAGTGGCGGTGGGCTCCGGGAATGGCGGTTTAGGGGTTAATAACTTTATTTAGTTGCGGCGGGGTCCGGGAGCAGTGGGACAGGGGTTAAATAGTTTAGTATAGTGGCGGTGCTTAGTGACAGTATACAAATAAACCTGGGAAAAAGCCGAAGAGCAGCGAGATCGATGACTGTTAGTTAACAACAGTACTTGGTGCATGGCTTTTTGTCAGCTTTTTTGTTAAATATGGAGAACGTATTCAGGTCCGCGGCAGCGATGTTAGGCGATGTTAGGCGAACGTATTGGTGCCAGTGAATTCAAGTAAGTTGACGCTTTGATAAATAGGCCCCCTTGTTTGAAATAGACAGTGATTACTAAATTGAATTTGCACCCTAGTTGATGACCCAACTGAATTGTGAGTCCAGATACACATGGAGGATAAATATATATATATATATATATATATATATATATATATGCTTGTGTGTGTGTAAGGATACATATTGTTCCAAAAATCCATCAGATATATGTAGAAATATATATTTAGGAAAAAATAGAACACATGCTTCTATCTGAAGAACATTGGAATATGAAATATTCATATTTTCATATCGAATTAGTGCCCTTGAGAATATGCAATTGGGTTTGCGTGTGAGTAGAAGATTTTTCCACTTTTTTTGCTCCATTGACTTCCATGGGGGAATAGGTTATCGCACCCGCAGTATTCTAAGTTAGGCTTTTTTTTTAAATGCGTCGGGTTTGTGTAGGAGTGAAAACAGTTTACTTGTAATGCATAATATGAGCGCAACCGGACGCACAAAGGGGGATATTTATCAAAGGTCTGGGGGACCTGATCCAACATCAGGTCCGCCAGACCTCGCTGAATGCGGAGAGCAATACGCTATCTGTGTTCAGCATTGCACCAGCAGCTCTTGTGAGTTGCTGGTGCAACACCGCCCCCTGCAGATTCGCAGCCGCCAGCAGGGAGGTGTCAATCAACCCGATCGTACTCGATTGGGTTGATTTGCGGTGATGTGTGTCCGTCTGCTTAGAGCAGACGGACAGGGTTATGGAACAGCGGTCTCGCCAGAAACACGGGCCTTCAAGCTCCATTCGGAGCTTGATAAATGGGCCCCAAAAAGCTTACTTCTAGCAGAGTTAACAATCAAGCAGGAGCTTTAAATAGCGCTCCACTTGTAATCTGACCATCTGTTTTATTCCATTCTTTATTATTCCAAGACATTGTTACTTATAAAAGTATATTTGTTTACAAGGCTAGTTATCCTGTTGACCCACTTTATATTAGTGATACACTGTTGTTAATCCACTATGTCAAGTTTTATTGTTTTTAAAGGCTGGTATCAGGCTCTAGAAATACCTCTAGGTTAGTGAAATGCATCTCCAAGCTTTAAAAGGATTGTAATAAACAATATTTGTGTCTGTTTTCTGAGAGAATTGCTAAGCTAGGGTTACATGTAAATTAACCTCTGCCATGCTGGTTCCATGACAGGGGCTCATGTTGCATCACACAGATCGGGCACTGTTAGCTGCAGACCACAGCTGACAAGCTTTCAGCAACATCTGATCCACCTGATATTACAGTAGGCATCTTATTTATTTATAAATATACTGATTTCTTGTAAGTTTAAAAAAATAATGTTATTATGCACACATTTTAGTCACTTGGCCAAAAATTGCACAGGTCAAATGGAGAGGTGGCCCCAACCAATGGCTTAGTAGGAGCCCAACCATTTGTAGTGGCAGCCCTGTTTTATTGTGAGCACTAAGGCTTATTTAGTTATATTGTTTACACTTAAACAATGGAACATTAATGATACCTTTTGATAAAGAAATGTGCTGATTATGAAAATATATCTATATATGAACATCTAATGAATACAAAACTAGAGGGTGACCTGTTAAGGCTGATTAAGTGGCACAGCCTATGCCTAAAACCAATCATACAAATATAAAACCTTTAGTTTATTAGTGAGATAAAGAGAAGGACACCAATGGAATGCAACTGTTCCAGCCTGGTACCAGGGGTAAGCCAAAAGAGTAGTCAGAAGTAGCCAAAGTCAGGACCAATTGAGTAGAAAGGTGCAAAAGGAGAATTGAAAGAGAGTGATCAAGTCAGAACCAAAACAGGAGCCAAATGATTAGTCAAACCAAGCCAAAAGTTCAATCACAGAAAAAATAGCAACAGAGCACCCAGGGAATTAATCTAACAAACTGGAAACAAATATGGCACCAGTTTACATATAAAAACATAGGGCCAGATTACAGCAAACACTGCTGGAAGAAAACAATGCGTGTGGGTTAGGTTTAAAGTACATTGTTTGCGTGCAAGCGAAACCCGACGTGTGCTTACTTCAGGGCTTCAGATATGATGACTGTGTCAACTTCTTCTCCCCATAGACTTTAATATAGTGCGCTTTCAAAATAACCTAACACTTATCGTTCACGCTAACAGCATACAGCGCCAAACCTGAAAGTAGCTATTCATATTTTATATTCCAAATAGAAGAAAATCTTCCATTTCTTTATATATACAGGGAGTGCAGAATTATTAGGCAAATGAGTATTTTGACCACATCATCCTCTTTATGCATGTTGTCTTACTCCAAGCTGTATAGGCTTGAAAGCCTACTACCAATTAAGCATATTAGGTGATGTGCATCTCTGTAATGAGAAGGGGTGTGGTCTAATGACATCAACACTCTATATCAGGTGTGCATAATTATTAGGCAACTTCCTTTCCTTTGGCAAAATGGGTCAAAAGAAGGACTTGACAGGCTCAGAAAAGTAAAAAATAGTGAGATATCTTGCAGAGGGATGCAGCACTCTTAAAATTGCAAAGCTTCTGAAGCGTGATCATCGAACAATCAAGCGTTTCATTCAAAATAGTCAACAGGGTCGCAAGAAGCGTGTTGAAAAACCAAGGCCCAAAATAACTGCCCATGAACTGAGAAAAGTCAAGCGTGCAGCTGCCAAGATGCCACTTGCCACCAGTTTGGCCATATTTCAGAGCTGCAACATCACTGGAGTGCCCAAAAGCACAAGGTGTGCAATACTCAGAGACATGGCCAAGGTAAGAAAGGCTGAAAGACGACCACCACTGAACAAGACACCAAGCTGAAACGTCAAGACTGGGCCAAGAAATATCTCAAGACTGATTTTTCTAAGGTTTTATGGACTGATGAAATGAGAGTGAGTCTTGATGGGCCAGATGGATGGGCCCGTGGCTGGATTGGTAAAGGGCAGAGAGCTCCAGTCCGACTCAGACGCCAGCAAGGTGGAGGTGGAGTACTGGTTTGGGCTGGTATCATCAAAGATGAGCTTGTGGGGCCTTTTCGGGTTGAGGATGGAGTCAAGCTCAACTCCCAGTCCTACTTCCAGTTTCTGGAAGACACCTTCTTCAAGCAGTGGTACAGGAAGAAGTCTGCATCCTTCAAGAAAAACATGATTTTCATGCAGGACAATGCTCCATCACACGCGTCCAAGTACTCCACAGCGTGGCTGGCAAGAAAGGGTATAAAAGAAGAAAATCTAATGACATGGCCTCCTTGTTCATCTGATCTGAACCCCATTGAGAACCTGTGGTCCATCATCAAATGTGAGATTTACAAGGAGGGAAAACAGTACACCTCTCTGAACAGTGTCTGGGAGGCTGTGGTTGCTGCTGCACGCAGTGTTGATGGTGAACAGATCAAAACACTGACAGAATCCATGGATGGCAGGCTTTTGAGTGTCCTTGCAAAGAAAGGTGGCTATATTGGTCACTGATTTGTTTTTGTTTTGTTTTTGAAAGTCAGAAATGTATATTTGTGAATGTTGAGATGTTATATTGGTTTCACTGGTAAAAATAAATAATTGAAATGGGTATATATTTGTTTTTGTTAAGTTGCCTAATAATTATGCACAGTAATAGTCACCTGCACACACAGATATCCCCCTAAAATAGCTATAACTAAAAACAAACTAAAAACTACTTCCAAAACTATTCAGCTTTGATATTAATGAGTTTTTTGGGTTCATTGAGAACATGGTTGTTGTTCAATAATAAAATTAATCCTCAAAAATACAACTTGCCTAATAATTCTGCACTCCCTGTACAGTATATACAATATATATATATATATATATATATATATATATATATATATATATATATATATAGATATATATATATATATATATATATATATAGATATATATATATATATATATATATATATATATAAAAATATTTTTTTTTTAAATTATTTTTATATCTATACCTAAAGAACTATATGAATATAAACAGGTTTAGATATATGCATATATATACAGGGATATTTAAAAATACTAAAAACATTTTCTACTATGTGAAGAACATTGGAATAAAACATATTAACAGTAAAAGATTAAAATGACATTGAAAAATTAAAATTAAATAAAAAAAAGATTTTTCATGTTTAAGGTATTTGAGTGGAATAGGCTCCAAAGTGTATATATGTGTGTGTTTATTTGTGTATAGAGATATGTGCATATACATACATATATATATATATATATATATATATATATATAATACATATATATATATATATATATATATTTATGTATACCCACATACACATATTTTGACATATATGTGTACATTATAACCCTTTCCATTAGAATAGCATGTCATATGCCATATACATTTTAACCCTTACATAAATGTTTTATTAATGTTTATATAAATAATTTTTATCATATATATATTTTAATGTATTTATGTAAATAATTGTTATCATATATATATTTTAATCTATTTATGTTGTGTTTGGAGCACATTTTTTTTAACTCTTACACTTTACTTTTGTGGCCCTTCTCTGAACTTTTTCTAAGTCTGCAATGTATTTTTTTGAGATTGGTCCCCAGAACTGCACTTCATACTCTAGGTGAGGTCTTACCAGGGATTTATATAGTGACAGAATGATGCTTTCCTCCCTTGCCTCTTTTAATACATGCTAGTATATTATTAGCCTTAGAAGCTGCTGCACTGCATTGTGCGCCCATCTTTAGCTTGTTATCTATTATTACTCCAAAATCCCTTTCCTCCTCTGTTTTGCAAAATCTAGTTCCATTTAAATAATAGATTGCCTGCTTATTTTTACTTCAAAAATGTAGAACCTTGCATTTTTCAGTATTAAATCTAATTTTTCATTTACCTGCCCATTCTTCTAATTTTTGTAGATTCCCTTGTACATCAAGTTCATCCTGCCCTGACCTAATGACCTTCTCTGTATTACTGTATCAAACGCCTTTGCAAAATACAAGTATATCACATCAACTGATTCACCTTTATCTATATTTTACTTCCTTCCTTGTAGAATCTAATTAGATTAGTTTGACATGATTTATGTCACAAAAAACCATGCTGATTTGAACTCATTATCTTGTTTACACAAAAATACTCCTCAATATAATCCCTTATAATCCCTTCAAGTATCTTCCCCACCAATGATGTCAGGCTAACTGGACTATAGTCTCCTGGATCAGTCCTGCTTCCCTTATTAAAGAGTGGCACCAAATCAGCATGGGTGTCCGAAGGGGGGGAAGGGGGGTGTTTGCCCACCCCTGGAATTTTGCTCCAGGTAAAAAGTCAAGGACCCTTTTGCAATTACAGAGTTAGATTAAACCTTACTCTTCCATTTTGCTTTTAAAATAAACCTTACTCTTCTAGCTGTGTGCTTGAGTATGTGTTGTGTTTATATCTTTGTTTTGTAATTTTTCCTATGGGCTTTACACCCAGGCTGGTCTGGGATTAACTGCCTGAGTTACTGGGAGCTGTGCAGCTGTCTGAGAGTGCTGATTAGTACCCAGGGCTGTGAGTTTTGCAGTGGTATGGGCACTCAAACCGGTTTGAAAGTGCAAGTTTTTTTTCTGTATTTTGTATGTGAAGTAAATTACAAAAAGCCTGTGTCACCCTTGTTTATAGCTCAGTATGTTTTGTTTGAATATTGCATTGTTTGGATGTATGTCAGGGACCCAGGGAGGAAGAGACTCTTAGGTGGTCCTGGGCTATCACCATTTGGTTGTAACTAACTCAACCATTTTGCTTTTAATCAAGCTGTGTACTTGCAAGAGAGTGACAGAATTTATATGTGATGAGTGGGTGTTGTAAATAAAATATGTTTTCATCGTATTGCAGCTCCAAATAAATCCTTTTGAGCTTGAGATTTTCAAATCATATATATTAAGCCCAACGTTATATCTAAGCATAATCACTCACTTTAGTTTTTTGACGCAAGTGAGTTACTATGTTTAAAATGATGTACAACTCATGACAAGCTTTCCATGCTGCCACTTATATTATTATGCTTAGGGTATTATTATTATTTTTTGCCCCCCCCCCCCCCTGGAAAATTTTCTGCGGACGCCCATGCACATCAGCTTTACGCCAGTCCTGAGGTACTATGCCTGAGGATAACGAGTCTTGAAAAATTAAGATTAGAGGTTTGTTTATAACAGAGCAAAGTTTCCGTAAAACCCTTGAGTGTATTCCATCTGGGCCTGGAGTTTTATTTACCTTAATATTATCCAGTTTTTTCCTGATATCCTTTAGAGATAACCTAAATATTGTTATGGGCTTAAATGTTCTAGTTTGTTTCAAAGTATCTCCCATTGGTTCCTCTCTTGAGTATACTGAAGGAAAGAACTGGTTTAGTACCTCAGCCTTCTCCCTGTCACTGTTAATCATGCTACCCTCCAAACATTTTAATGTACCTATATTGTCCTTCTTAGATTTTTTTTTTTGCCATTTATGTACTTAAAAACATTTTAGGGTTTGACTTAGAATCGTTTTCAATTAATTCATTTTAAATTTTTGCTAATTTGATTGCTTTTTTGCATGCTTTGTTAAATTCCTTATATAGTTGGAATGTTGTGTCTGTACTGTTTTCTTTAACTTTCATATTCAAATTTAATCAAATCAATTATTACAGGAACAATGTGGTAGGGAACTTTCACATCTGAGTCATATGACATTGACTCACTGAACAGAAGTAACATTATAAACTGACATCTCTTGATTGTTAGTATATCAATGTGGATGTTTACTTTGCTCTGTTAAAAGCACTGTACAATATTTATATATTCCAGAAATTATTTTATTTTATTGCTGTATCTCCAAGCTTGTTCAAATCTACAGAGCACCACCATTATGGAACGACCTCCCGCACACTTTTAAACCTTCCCCACGCCTAAAATCCTTTAAGAGATCCCTCTCTACATATCTAAAAGCATGATGCACCTGTCATGGTTGATTATATATTTCCTACCTGTTCTATGTTAAATTTTGCATATATTATGTATTAATATTGTTTTTGTATTTTATTGTACCCTATTGTATCAATGCAATGTTTTGTGGACCCAGGACAAACTTGAAAATGAGAGAAATCTCAATGTATCCTTCCTGGTAAAATATTTTATAAATAAATAAATAAATATGCATATTTACATATATGTCTTACTAGACTTATAGTTTCCTATTGTGTATAGGGTTGCCTGCTGTCCTTCAAAAAAATACTGGACAGTCAAATGATAAGGGGAGGGGGGGGGTCGACGCGTGGTATGTATATGTATGTGTGACATATATATGTGTGTGTGTGTATATATATATATATATATATATATATATATATATAAATATATATATATATATATATATATATATATATATATATATATACATATAAATACAGTATAAATGTATGTGTATACAATGTGTAATTGGTTACAGTGAGCACCTACATCTGTATTTTATTTGATTGGCTGGTTGTGCAGTGTGTGATTGGTTAGTAAGTGTGACACACCTACATCTGTTTTTTATTTGATCAGCTATTGTACAGCATGTGATTGGTTACAGTGACACACCTACATCTGTATTTGATTGGCTCATTTTATATATATATATATATATATATATATACATATATATATATATATATATATATATATATATATATATATATATATATATATATATATATATAGGTATATGCATGTCTGTATATATATATATATATATATATATATGTGTGTGTGTGTGTATATATAACATATATATATATAATATATATATATATATATATATATATATATATGTATGTGTTTATGTGTGTGTATATAATTTTATATATATATATATATATATATTAATATATATGTATTTAATAATATATGTATAATATATTATGTACGTATGTTTGTATGTATGTAAATATATACAAGATTTTGGGATCCAAGCACTCACTGTTAGTGGTATGCGCCTCAAAAGGAAGAGGCACTCACAGGTCTTAATATGCAAAAAAGTACTTTTATTGGTTCATAGGTTCAGTCAACTGCCAGACACTGTGAACACAGAAAACAGTCTTGACAAAGGTCCCTGCGAGGACCGAAACGTTGACTGAACCTATGAACCAATAAAAGTACTTTTTTGCATATTAAGACCTGTGAGTGCCTCTTCCTTTTGAGAAGTTTATATATATATATATATATATATATATTATATATATATATATGTACCCAATATATATTATACATATAAATTTAAATATACTTATATAAATTGTATATGTATATACATAATATAAATTGTATATGTATATGTATATACATAATATATACCGTATATATACATATACATATATATACATTTATATACTGTATATATACATATATATATATTTATGTGTCTTGGATGGTGGTGTGGTGATATAACAATTATTAAAAAAAGACACATACCTCATTGTTTTATTAATGAATAATGTGACACAGCTAACTACTGTCTGAGTCTCTCTCAGTCCCTCCCTGGCTGGCTGCTGCTTCTTTGTAGTGTAGTAGATTATATTTATTATGATGACTTTCAGGCAGTGGCACACACTGTAGTCTGTTAAATTAAAATAACAGCAGAGTCACACAAATGTCAAATTCACAAAGATTAGAAGTCTATGTATTCTATTCTTCCCAATTTCCATTGGCTGGGATGGGAAGCAGTGGGGCACAGGCTGTATTGTACTAACTCAGTATCACTCACTCAGAGACTCGTATCTGACTCTGCGGTGCCTGCAGGCATATGAGCAGACTGAGCTGAGAGCGGGTCTTCTCTGGCATGACGTCACGCTCACATGACCCGCGTGATCACGTGACGACGTCGGTCCGGCCCACAGGCAGCAACAAGACTCACTCTGCAGACAGTAACAGTCAGTAACTTAGGCAGCGCAGAGAGGCACCGATTCAACTCCGAACCCGCACACTGTCAGGATCAGAAAGATGATGATCCGATCAGCTGAGCAGAGCCTGAGTTGATTGACAGTGGACACACGGGCTAAACAGGGGCTGGACTTAAAAAAATTGTAAAGAAAACTGCAAAGACTATGTACGTTTTTTTTTAAAATAAAATTACCGGGCAGTAGCCTGAAATACCGGACAGTCCGGTCTTATAACAGACACCTGGCAACCCTAATTGTGTGTAGGAACAGTCTTGTGCTGCAAGACTGTGTATATGGCACATGGGTATGTGTATGTGTGTGTCATGATTCTGGCCTCTTTGACAGGATGGAGCCCAATAGCAGGGTTGGCAGGAAACTAGGCATATTGCATAGCAAAAGACTGGATACTCAAACATACACAACAGTTATGTTTATTAGGAGAAAGTTACACAGGCACATAGCAAGTAATGACCTAGAATAGTTTGTACTGGGAAACAGGTACAAGCAAGAGTTAACAGAAGAAAACTGTAAAAAACAGTATAGCTGATGTTCAGTTGCAAGTTTAGACAGACAAGAGCCAAGTACTGGAAGATCAGGGGCCAAGGACTATAGACCCACTTCTGGGCTAATCAAAGGAAATGCCTGCTTCTAGGCTTAGCAAAGGAAATGCCTTCTCCTGGGCAAAGCAAATGAAATGCCAGCATCAGGGCTAAGCAAGGGAAATTCAAGTTGCTGAATACACCCTGCAAGCAGCAGCTAAGGCAGTGATGGAAACAGTATAAACAAATAGGCAAAGCGGGCAATAAGGTACTGGAGCTGGGAAACTGCAACAGGGAAAGTCCAACCAATATTACTAACTGTGCCACATGCAGAGACAAGGTCAGGACAGTACAAAGGCAGGCAGGAAGTATCACAACTTACTCAATGTCACTAGCAGGAAGTCCAGCAACAAACAGGAAGCAAGAAAAGGAAAGACTCCAATGCTAGAGCAAGGCGCAAAGGCATAGGCTGCTCAATATGTAGTAAGAGAGCACTGATTTGTTATTCTGGTATTACAAGTGCATGGTTATTATATATTCTGCATTGCATAATATAAGGCATACTACAATATTTCTATTGGACAGAGCAGGTGCATTCATGTCAGATAATGCTCAAGTGTTAAGCCGATGGATCGCAAAAATTCTGCTAAAGTATTGGAGTTTTTCATTGCTTTTTGCTTTGTTAATTTAAGCACCTTCTATAGTTTTGAACACACTATTGTAAACAATAACCATTAATACCATTAAATGTAAAATTTGAAGTGCCAAATATTGCTGCATGTGTCTCAGTGTTTTATTACTACCGTTCTTTATTGAAGTTGTACAACAATTTGTTGTTATCTAAACTTTATGTCAACATATTTAATATGGAAAGCAATTTTGGTGTTTATGCCGAGTTGTTTATAAAAAGCTAGTTTGTCCTCTGTAACCTTACCCTTACTGCCAATCAACAAATAAATAGAGCAAAGTAATTGCTTGTTGTTTGTGATGATGTTACTTTTAAAAGGACGTGCTAAAGGCTTTAAGACATAACAGACTACCTCCTAAATATACCTGATAAATGATCCAATTTAGAAATACATGAATCTCTACAACGGAAACTGTTAAAAAAAGAGATCAGCAGGCTAGAGGTACCAAAATGACAATATCCCATATATTTCCATCTATCTGTTAAAAAAGAATAAGTGATTTATTCCATTACCTATTATACTTAGTAACTATTTGAAATGAACACATTTTAAGCATTTATGTTTGTCTTTCTCTCTATCTATCTATAAATATCTATACATATATATACATGTGTATTTATGTGTTTATATTTATAAATATGTATATACATATATATATATATATCCATATAAACACACGTATACACACACACAAAAATATATATATACATACACGTTGGAGCCCTTATCACTCAAATACCTTTAAACACTAAAAATATTTGTTATTTGTTGTAATGTGTTTTACTGCATTTCTAATAGAAATATTATATATTAATATGTCTTGAAAAAGGCCCTATTGTTGGGCCGAAACGCGTAGACTAACCAAGAGATTTGTGAGGCTTCAATTCTACCAGGATCTATTGGCGTTTGGGGGTAAGTTTATTTACCGATAAGCTACACCCCATAGGGCCTGTTTGTTGAGGAGTTTTTTCTTTTTTTCTGATTTCAGGTCCATGTTTTTGTCAAACTAGGATACCGGATCAGGACAAGCTCTTAGGATCGTTTTCCCACCAGTTGGATTTTATTATGGACTTTTTATAGGACATTTCTGGTTATTTCATTTGATCCACTATTTTTGTTGGTCGTTTGTTATTTCATATATTAGGAATTGTTTTGTTTTCCATTTGTGATTCGATATTTGCCATATTTGTTGTAATTTTTTATAAGTCATTTTTTATAAGTTGTTTGTATACCTCATTCGATCACTCCATCTGATACACTAAAGTATACACAGTTAGTTTCAACTTGGACCACTCCATTTTTATATATTTCTATATTTTTCAATTTTTTAATTTTTTATTTTTTCTATTGCCACTTTTTGATTTTGAAAACGTTTTCTTTTTTCTTTTTTTGGAGCACCCATACACAATTGATACACATTTGTTACACATGTATGCTTGACATTGTTTCATTTTTTCACATGTTGATTTATTTCACTTGCCCTACACCCCTCTATTCATTGTGATCCTACACCAAATTTGTTTATTTGTATTGATATGGATTTGTTGTGCACCATACTATAAGCACCTCTTGATCATCATTATTGTATATGGTGAAACATTTCACCATCACCTCATTGGAGTCTTTTATCGATTTGACATATTATAGTTATTTATTGATTTTATTGAGTTGGATAGTGGAGTCATCCCCCCCCTCTCCCCCCTCATTTTATGTGTATTAATTCTCAGCATATTCCGTGATATTTTAACAATTGTCTCATGATGTTATAACATTTTTATTGTGATTAAATATCCCCATTGTTTTTTATATACCCTCTGGTCTTATACCCATTTGCGATTTTGACTTGTGTGGTTCCTAATTTATTTGGAACACTTTTAGCTTTGGTTTTATGACTATGTAATAAAACTGTATATCATTTTTACTGTGAGTAGTACTCTTGTTAATTGTTACAAGTACTGGTTCCTGATAGATACCTTAGCCTTTTGGCGCTCCTATATATCGACAATTGTATTTAGCATTCTGGAATGACAGCCATGCAGACCAATTTGATGCAGTGTGCGGTGTATGGTCTGAGCACTGACAGACTGATCCCCCACCCCTTCAACCTCTGCAGCAATGCTGGCAGGACTCATACGTCTATTTCCCAAAGAAAACCTCTGGATATGACGCTGAGCATGGTCGACCATTGCGAGGCCTGTTCTGAGTGGAACCTGTCCTGTGAAACTGCTGTATGGTCTTCCCCACCATGCTGCAGCTCAGTTTCAGGGTCTTGGCAATCTTCTTATAGCCTAGGCCATCTTTATGTAGAGCAAGAATTCTTTTGTTCAGATCCTCGGAGAGTTCTTTGCCATGAGGTGCCATGTTGAATTTCCAGTGACCAGTATGAGAGAGTGTGAGAGCGCTAACACCAAATTTAACATACCTGCTCCCCATTCACACCGGAGACCTTGTAACACTAGCGAGTCACATATATATATATATATATATATATATTTATATATATATATATATATATATATATATTTAAAGAGAAATAGAAAATTTTCTTCTATGTGAAGAACATTGTAATGTTAAAAATTGAAAACTATGGAGAGAAGTTAATCCGGTCACAATATCCGAAGTCCTGAAGTTAGCACTGATCTGGTTTTAATCAAATATATGAAAACACAAGTGCTGGGTCATACAAATAAAAAAGATTTAATGAATTTCCTGTGCCACCAGGCATACTTCCTCAGAGCCCAACAATCTTCCTGAAAATATCTTAAAGGGACATTCCAGCCAAAATTAGAATTTAGATAGGTGTATTTCAGTTTTGAATAGAAGCATTTTTGTAATACACATGTATTAGTAAAAATGCTTTTAATAAAAGGTATAGCTGTTTCAAAGGTGCATTTAAAACACAGCACTTGCTCAGACATCCTAAGGTGCTTGTACCATCTGGTAATAACTCAATTTGTTAATTGTTGACATGAAACAAGCCCCACTGTTGCTCTTAGCAGCTACAGTATTTAAAATGCTGGTGCACTGAGAATATCTAGCTATGTTTTACATTCACATGCAGAGAAAAATATTGACACTAAAAGAGTGGTAACTTTTACTAGAAGCATTTTTGTCAAGACATGCGTATTGTAAATGTCTTTCTATTTAAAGATGTCATTCTTCTAGGCACATTTAAATTTTGACTGGAATTTAGTTTTTAGGTTAGCCTTATGCTTATACCAGACATCCCACTCCACAGTTTTTGTCCTCACCACCTCTAGTGTAAGTTTATTTTATGAAACAGCCATCGTTTCTGTTTCATTTTCTCTTCCCCTCTTCCCCTCTTCAAGACTTGATTTCCATTTTATTGTTGGTTTAATGCCAGCACAGGCCAATTGAACCAAATAAACTAATTTAATATTGTTGTTACAAGGATAATAATGGATGAAATTCTTGTTTACACACTAAAGTATAAAATGATATTGTCAGTGTTATAGTTGCCTTATCATTGGTGGTATGCATGTCAGCCAATCGTGCAAGCTCGGTGCATGATTATATATCTGTATACAGGTCAAAAAGGATTACAGCAATGAAACAAAAGATATATAGTTAAACAACAAACAAATACAACAAATAGGCAAGGAGAGAAAAAGGGAAAATAGAGATAGTTGCTGTGTTGCAACTTTGAGCAGGCTCTCTGTGGAGAATAGTTTGACAAGAATGTTCACTCTTCTCCGTGTTTCTTTAAAAGCAGACTGGGAATCCACTTACTTCAGTATCTTCTCCACAGACAGGAAAAATGCTCTTAAATCAATGGCAACCTAAATGGAAAGACAGCTAGCATAGTAAAAACAAAACACGAAGAAATGATAAATAAATCAACTTCCAGGCTTAGTATTACATCAAACTTCATGTATAGTTATATATTCAGACACAGAATGTGAGCATTTGTGTTTCCATATGAATAAATCTGCTTCATTCTGAAGATATTGGCTTTAAATTTACTTCTATTATCTAATTTGCTTTGATCTTTGGTTTCCTTTGTGGAAGAATAAATCTAAGTAGGCTGATAGGAGCTCAGAAACATGCATGGCTTTAGCATTCTATGGCAATGGTGTTTGCAAAGATGTATATCATTGCTATAAACATTGTTGCAAACATTGCTGCAAGAAGGCTAAAGACACACACCTGAGCTCACCTAGTATTACTCTTTAGCAACGTATACCAAGAGAACTAAGCAAAATTGATAATAGATATACATTTGACAGTTGCTTAAATATGTCATTCTTTATTCAATCAATTTAAGTTCTATTTTGACTTAACTGTCCCTTTGGGTATTTTTCATGTGAGTCTAGTCTTGCGGTCCACAAAGCCTATTTTTAAAGTTGTAATTTCATCAACTATTGCAATTGTTAAACTAAATGTGCCCTAAATAACCTTTTACTTTTGGAACCTTTGAAGTCATGAACAAAATCCTACAAAGCAAGAGGTGCCACACACACCTCTGGCATAAATATACTAGTAGTAAATTATAAAGTATAAATACAAATGTATACAAAGTATTTGAAGGTTATACTGATCAGTGAGATCATATCTACTCATGTATTTGGTGATGCTTATATTTTCTAATCATAATCTACTTAGACAACAGGGGAGTCATGAATAGGAGAAACAGCAATGGGCACTTGTTTCCAAACAGAGAAGGTGCTTGAGATTGACAAGGTGGAGCCAATAAATATACAACTTGATGCAACCATAGACTTATTTGAAGCTTAAGATTTCAGTTAAAGGGACACTGAACCCAAATTTTTTCTTTCGTGATTCAGATAAAGCATGCAATTTTAAGCAACTTTCTAATTTACTCCTATTATCAAATGTTCTTCATTCTCTTGGTATGTTTATAGATGCCGGCCCATTTTTGGTGAACAAACTGGGTTGTCCTTGCTAATTGGACAGCACCAATAAACAAGTGCTGTTCATGGTCTGAACCAAAAAATTGCTGGCTCCTTAGCTTAGATTCCTTCTTTTTCAAATAAAGATAGCAAGAGAACGAAGAAAAATTAATAATAGGAGTAAATTAGAAAGTTGCTTAAAATTGCATGCTCTATCTGAATCACAAAAGAAAAAAATTGGGTTCAGTGTCCCTTTAATGAAGTACAAACCAAAAGTTTCCATCTAGGTGTATTTGCAACATCTTAACCTACTCTTCAACAATACTGTAAACACAAATATAAGTAATAATAATAATAATAATAATAAAGAACATGAGATGTGACACAGGCGCAATACTATTTTCCACTAAACAAAATAAACCAAACTATTACTTTTGTAATACAACCAATGAATGCAAGGCAAAAATAATAATAGAATATGCATGTATTGGATCAACTTCAAGACGGGTTGCACCAGTTGTGATGGCTGCTCAACGTTATGTGAATGTACTCAGCATTTTATTTACAAAAATGGAGGCTATATTGAATTACTCAAAAGATACAAGTTACGACTTGTGACGGTTTATCACAATATTTTGTTGGTTTTTCTAAAATATTTCCGGTAATGCCTGTGTGTCTTTTCAGTGAAAATACTTCTGCCATTAATACATCTGGGGCGCGATCCGATATACGGAGCAGGATTCGGCGCAAGCATGGTAACCTGCGCCGCCCGTAGTTTCAGCTTGCACATCGAGCGATCTCATATACGGCGCCGGCAGTTGCTAAAGTGCCGTAAGTCTGACAAACTAGCGATGTCCAGAAATCTGCGTAAGTACAAATTTCTGGAGTCGCCAGTGACTTACAGCACTTTAGAAACTGCCGCCGCATAAAAAAACTAACTAACAAAGCCCCGCAAAATAAAAAAAATGTCCCTACCCTAAACTAAATTACAAAAAGTAATCAGCTCTATTACCAGCCCTTAAAAGAGCTCATTACTTTGGGGCAATGCCCCACAAAAGGCCCTTTTTTAGGGCTGGTAATAGAGCTGATTACTTTTTGTAATTTAGTTTAGGGTAGGGACATTTTTTTATTTTGGCGGGCTTTGTTATTTTATTAGGGGGCTTAGATTAGGTGTAATTAGCTTAAAATTCTTGTAATCTTTTTTTATTTTTTGTAATTTAGTGTTTGTTTGTTTTTTTGTAATTTAGTTTAGTGTATTTAATTATATTTTAGTTTAGATAATTGTAGTTTAATTAATTTATTGATAGTGTAGGTGTATTTGTAACTTAGGTTAGGATTTATTTTATTGGTAATTATTTTAACTAAGTAGCTATTAAATAGTTATTAACTATTTAATAGCTATTGTACCTAGTTAAAATAAATACCAAGTTACCTGTAAAATAAATATAAACCTTAAAATAGCTACAATGTAATTATTAATTATATTGTAGCTATCTTAGGGTTTATTTTATAGGTAAGTATTTAGTTTTAAATAGGAATATTTTAATTAATAATATTAATTTTATTTAGATCTATTGCAATAATAATTAAGTTAGAGGTGTTAGGGTTAGATAGGGTTAATATAGTTAATATATATAATATAATAACTATATTAATTATTAACTATATTAATAATATATATAATATAATAACTATATTAACTATATTAACCCTACTATAATTAGGGTTAATATAGTTAATATAGGTGGTGGCGGTGTAGGGGGGTCAGATTAGGGGTTAATATATTTAATATAGGTGGCGGCGGTGTAGGGGGGTCATATTAGGGGTTAATATATTTAATATAGGTGGCGGCAGTGTAGGGGGATTAGATTAGGGGTTAATATATTTAATATAGGTGGCAGCGGTGTAGGGGGGTCAGATTACACTTAAAAGAGCTGATTACTTTGGAGCAATGCCCCGCAAAAGGCCCTTTTAAGGGCTGGTAATAGAGCTGATTACTTTAGGGCAATGCAGTGTAGGGACACTTTAGTATTTTAGGGGGTAATACATTTATTATAGGTGGCGGCGGTGTAGGGGGATTAGATTAGGAGGTAATGTAGTTAAAATAGGTGGCGGCGGGGTAGGGGGCTCACATAAGGGGGTAATAATTTTATTATAGGTGGCGGCGGTGTAGGGGGATTACATTAGGGGTTAATAATTTTAATGTAGCTGGCGGTGGTGTAGGGGGATCACATTAGGGGGTTAGACATTTAATGTAGGTTGCTGCGGGGTCCGGGAGCAGCGGTTTAGGGTTTAAGCACTTTATTAGTGATTGCGGAAGGGGGATTGCGGTTGACAGGTTGATAGACATTGCGCATGCGTTAGGTGTTAAGTTTTAGGGAGTTACGGGGCTCCAATACTCAGCGTAAGGCTTACTACGCCTGCATTTTGTGGCGAGGTGAAAATGGAGTAAGATTTCTCCATTTTCGCCATGTAAGTATATTGGATACCAAACTGCGCGGGTTTGGTATACCTGTCTATGGGCCAAAAAACTACGGCCGAAGGCAGAAATATACGAGCGTAACTTCTAGGTTACGCCGTATATAGGATACCAAACCCGCGCAAAATTTGGCGTCGCCGGCTTTTGTGGGCGACGCTGCATATCGGATCGGGCCCCTGAAGCTCAAAGTCTTTGCCTCCCAAAAACAAACACAAAGGGCTCCAATTATCAAAGGCCGGTTAGTTCGCTTTCATGAATCTTGTTTGCTTGGCCTCCCCGAGCATAGACTGAGGCTCTGAAACAGCATTTGTAGCTTAATACATGGAGCCCAAAGTCATTTTTCTTATCGCTAATCTCTCAATTTCATAATCCAACAAACAAAACAAATGCGCAGAATTAAGGACAAACAAAATAGAATTATATTAAAATAAATTGTTTTAATATTGTGTAGTGATGCTAATTATGTGTGTATGTCTTTCTAAATAATTTAATCTATGACATATGTATGCTAGGTTATCATTTTGCTTATTTTTATAAGTGTAAACTTTGTTGTTATTAATGTGTAACACAGTGTTTCAACAGAGGTGACATCGTACCAGGAATCAGACAGAGACGTTAATTGATAAAATAATCACACCTTTATTAAATAACAAAAAAAATAATAAAGAGCCCAACAACAAGCTAGAAGTCAAAGTCAGAGCTGGTAGTCAAACGAGCCAGGTCAGGAGCCAAAGCGAGTAGTCAGATGAGCCGGGGAACAAGCCAGGTATCAGGAACCAGAAGGGACATCAAACAAGCCAGTTTATACATAGGAACAAGAACACAGAAACTCACAAAAAGGTCTGAGACAACGCAAGGGCAAAGGTAGACATTCCAATATTCTTCAAATAGCAGAATATGTTCTATTTATTCATAATAGCATATTTCTACATATATCTGATGGTATTTTGGTACAATAAATATTGATACGCATATATATATATATATATATATATATATATATATAGGTATAGATATTTAGATATATATATATATACTATATGTACAAATGTAGATAAAGTGGCACACACCAAATAAGCAGCTACCCGGTGCACTGCAAAATGAGTATTGCATAAAGATGGTGTTCCAAATACACACACGGCTTCAAGTGTGTTTTAGGTATCTGAAAGCAGCAGGCAACACAAGGGATGTCAAATAACAAGCATTTAATTCCAATCCAAGAAAAACAGAAGGGTCTTAACCCATAATGTTTCGGTCTACACTTAGACCTTTGTCAAATGGAGCCCATGTGAGAGATACAGAACCCACTATGTGACCCAGCATATATACACACAAACAATTAAACATAATGTACAAAATTTACAAAATTTTGGCACGGGTTATGTAAATTTTGTACATTATGTTTAATTGTTTGTGTGTATATATGTTGGGTCACATAGTGGGTTCTGTATCTCTCACATGGGCTCCATTTGACAAAGGTCTAAGTGTAGACCGAAACATTATGGGTTAAGGCCCTGCTGTTTTTCTTGGATTGGAATTAAATGCTTGTTATTTGACATCCCTTGTGTTGCCTGCTGCTTTCAGATACCTAAAACACACTTGAAGTCGTGTGTGTATTTGGAACATTATATGTATATATATATATATATATTTATATATATATATATATATACATTATATATATACAGTATATATAGACAAAGACTAATGTGGGTTTCAGCACACACCTCCTTAACATACAGCAGCCGGGGTGCAAGTCAAATACAATAGATACAAAAACCTCTTCAAAGGACCAGCACTATACGTTGTTTATCAGAAAACCATTTAATGGTGAACATTTTCGGGGTCTCCCCCGTCCTCAGACCACAATAGTATAAAATCAGTCTTACCTCTAGCCCCTATATATTATTATTATTATTATTATTATCGGTTATTTGTAGAGCGCCAACAGATTGCTCCCACCAAAAACGTGAATAACTGTCGGCGTCTCCCTGAAGCAACTGCACATGCGCAGGGGAGCGGACGGTATCACCAGATGGCCAAAAATCTGAAACAGCAAAAACAACATAGTAAAATACATAACTGTGACTACAATACCTATAGCGCTGTCTTAGCAGATCAGACTCAGCACCACTCGCAGCCTCTGCTGCTATGCGCATATCGTAAACAAAGAGGCACATAAATTAAAACATCCATTCACTAACTTGAATATATAATTAGTACTGCATATTCCTATGTTACATCACTTTAGAATAAACGCTAAGTTAATGTATAGCAGTTGTTACAAAAACCGTAAAGTATCAAAAGTAGTATTCAAGCAAAGAAAAACTGCAAGACATAGTCTAATAGTGTTATAAGAATTAGGTGGAGCCCTATAGGCTAAAGGCTAAAGCTCGATAACTCTGTAACACATAGGGAAATCCTAAAAAACAATCAATAAAGAGAACTATTAAATGTTATTAAATGTTATCAAATAACTAATATGGGAAAACTACCCCACTGGTACTGGATTTAGGGAACAACTACTCCATAATTACATGTTAGTGTCAGGAGTAACTCACAAAAAACACTGGAAATACAAGTGTACATTCAAACCCTTTGGTACAAGGGTATCGAGGTTGAAGATCCAACGGAACTCTCTTTGTCAGAGGCTCCTAGCCCTATCACCACCTCTAGGTTTTGCTGGGACGTGGTCTATGATAATATATCTGAGGTCTGTAACAGTATGTCTAGATTTCAGGAAATGCCTGGCCACCGGCTGGTCAGATGTTCCATTTTTAATGGCTGTTCTAATAGCTGAGCGGTGGTTTGCCATACAAGTCCTCAAATCATCTTGAGTCTTACCCACATAGAACTGCCCGCATAGGCAGTGTAACAAGTACACAAGAAACCTTGTAGTGCAGGTAACTCTGTAGTTAATAAGATACTTGTTATTAGTCCATGGATGAAGAAAATGTGTGCTCTGTGTTAATGCTTCACAGGTAATGCAACCACTAGATCGGTAGCAACCTTTTTTGGAAGTGCATAACCATATTTTTTGGATATAACTCTCCCTGTTGTCAGGTTGTAGAAGCAAATCCTTTAAGGATTGCCCCCTCCTAAATCCCACCATAGGTGGTTCCAACTGGGTTAATGGTAATGCATTACCAGAGGAAATAATGTCCCAGTTCTCTTTTAAGAATCCTCGAGAAGCCCAATCTTCCTGTGCCAGATTATCTACTGCTTGGAGTGCAGGTTGTAGCTGGTTGGAACCATATTGCCTTTCCCTGAACCTCTGCTGCATCTGTAGGAGTTGTTCATCCTTCTTAGTTACATCCGTGTTATTACGGACCACCCTCTTTAGTTGTGAAACTGCAAGGGCACGCTTCAGATTCAGAGGATGGCAGCTAGAGATTTCAAGTAGGAAGTTACGATCTGTTTCTTTCTGGAATAAGGAGGTGCCAAACCCCTCTGGTCCTTTTGTGATCCTAATATCCAGAAAATCAATATGATGATGTTGATGGTTCATCTTGAATTGGACCTGGGGATTGACCTCATTCAGATCACTGAACCATTCATTAAGTTCACTGAGATTCCCCCACCAGATGACGAACAAGTCGTTAAAGGGACAGTAAACCTAAAAAATAATGTTATATAATTCTGCACATAGTGCAGAATTATATAACATTATTTTAGTGCTATCTTTATAAACCCTTTTTTCCCTTTTAATTTTTTTATAAATATGTCCGTTTTACAGACCTGCTCTCTGTTTTTTCTACACAACGCATCGGGCCAGCTGTATAGTCACAGCCCGGCCCGACCGCGCCATAACACTAAGTGCAGCTCGCTCCTGCTCTGTCATATTTATAAAAAATTAAAAGGGAAAAAAAGGTTTATAACGATAGTACTAAAATAATGTTATATAATTCTGCACTATGTGATGGTTCATCTTGAATTGGACCTGGGGATTGACCCCATTCAGATCACTGAACCATTAATTAAGTTCACTGAGATTCCCCAGCCAGATGACGAACATGTCATCAATATAGCACTTGAAAAAGATCACTCTATGGTCATAGAACAGTGTGGTTTCAACTGTCTCAAAGCAAGTCATAAAAAGATTGGCGTAGGATGGGGCCACATTGGACCCATCGCCGTACCGGAAGTTTGTAAATAAAAGTCTTTCTCAAATTTAAAGTAATTGTACTTGAGACAGTATTCAAGCAATTGTACGATGGCATAAGTGGGAGGTCCAATATATGGATATTTGAGCAGATGGTAGAGAACTGCAGACATACCCTCTTCATGAAGTATAATTCTATATAAACTGGTCACATCGAGTTTGACCAGTATGTCATCAGGATTAAAATTAGACCATGTCTTCAACTGCTTGATCAATTCCATTGAGTCTAGTAGGAAGGATGCTGTGTTACAGACCAGGGGTTGTAACAAAGAATCAACATATGTTGCAAGTGGTTGCAGGATGGACCCCCTTGCAGACACAATTGGTCTGCCTCGTGGAGAGTTGGGTCCTTATGGACTTTCGGTAAAGTATAGATCACTGGAACAATTGGAAACTCAACAGATAATCCCTCAGTGATTTTGCGATTATGTTTAATTGTAGTAGATGTTCCACATACTCATCTATTTTGGTTTTAAACAATTTTTTTCGGATCTTGGGGTATTAATCTGTACACCTTGGTGTCAGAGAGTTGACTCAGCAGCTCAACTCTATAGTTCACATAGTCTTGAAGCACTAGGGCACCACCCTTATCGGCCTCCCTTACCACTAGATCTTTATTCCTCTGTAAATCCTTTAAAGCATCTCTCTCAACCTTAGTGAAGTTATTACTGATTTTACCTTTCATGGCATGTTGTTCCTGCAACATCTGTTCCCTAGACATCCTTGTGTAAGTGTTGATACTTACGTTGTTGTTTTTCGGGTCAAATTTACCCTTCCGTGTGAAACTTTGTTGTTCATTCCTATCACAGCTAAAGTATTCCTTGAGGTGTAGAGATCTCTGGAACTTGTACTTATCCACATATACAGAAAAATCATCAGAGAATGTTGTGGGCACAAACTTAAAACCTTTTTCCAGTACACTCTTCTCGGCATCAGATATTCACGTTGTTATGCAGTGGTGGGAGCACTATATAGGGGATAGAGGTAAGACTGATTTTATACTATTGTGGTCTGAGGATGGGGGAGACCCCGAAAACGCTCACCATTAAATGGTTTTCTGATAAACAACGGAGAGTGCTGGTCCTTTGAAGTGGTTTTTGTATCTATTGTATTTGATTTGCACCCCGGCTGCTATATGTTAAGGAGGTGTGTGCTGGATCCCACATTTGTCTTTGTCTATTATGTACTTTGATCTTCAGCACCCCATTTGCAGTTATACCCTTACTAGTGAGTTCCCAGGACTGCTGTTTTATACTGTATTCCACTATGTGGATTCAGTATTTGTTTTTAAAGAAGGTGGTAGTTAACAATGCTGTCACATTTAATACTACAATAAAACCAATTTAAATGAATCAGTAGGATGCTGTGGTAGAATCAGGGCTAGAAGCGGATAACATAGAAGGGACTAATGTATTCCAATTTACGGAAGCTGATGCTAGCAGAATCAGATTTGACTCGGTAACATTTAAGGTTCTGGCATCTATTTATCAAGCCGTCCACTTACTTGCATTCGACTGCACCAATACGCTCGCTTAAGATCGCCTAACATCGCTGCCGTGGACCTGAATACATTCTCCAAATTTACCAAAAAAGCTGTCAAAAAGCCACGCACCAAGTACGGGCGATGAGCAGCGGATCTCGCTGCTCTTCGGATTTTTCACAGCTTTATTGGTACCTTGTCACTAAACACCCACAATATACAATACTGTTTTACCCCCTATACCTCTGCTCCCGGACCCCGCCGCAACTCTAATAAATGTATTAACCCCTAAACCGCCGCTTACGGACCCCGCCGTTACTAAATAAAGTGTTTAAACCCTAAACCGCTGGAGCCCACCGCCACCTACATTAAATTTATTAACCCCTAATCTGCCCCCCCTAAACCGCTGCCACCTACATTATATTTATTAACCCCTAATCTGCCCCCCCTACACCGCCGCCACCTACATTATACTTATTAACCCCTAATCTGCAGCCCCGACACTGCCGCCACCTACATAAAGTTATTAACCCCTAATCTGCCCCCCCTACACCGCCGCCACCTACATTATACTTCTTAACCCCTAATCTGCCACCCCCTACACCGCCCCCACTATATTACATTTATTAACCCCTAAACCTAAGTCTAACCCTAACACCCACTAACTTAAATATAATTTAAATTAATCTAAATAAATATTCCTAACATTAAATAAATTATTCCTATTTAAAACTAAATACTTACCTGTAAAATAAACCCTAAGCTAGCTACAATATAACTAATAGTTACATTGTAGCTATCTTAGGGTTTATTTTTATTTTACAAGCAAGTTTGTATTTATTTTAACTAGGTACAACAGTTATTAAATAGTTATTAACTATTTAATAAGTTCCTAGCTCAAATAAATACAAATATACCTGTAAAATAAAACCTAACCTAAGTTACAATTACACCTAGCACTACACTATAATTAAATAAATTCCCTAAACTAAATACAATTAAATACAATAAAATAAAATTATCTAAAGTGTAAAAAAACCCCCACTAAATTACAGAAAATAATAAACAAATTACAAGATATTTAAACTAATTACACCTAGTCTAATCCCCCTAACAAAATAAAAAAGCCCCCCAAAATAAAAAAAGCCCTACCCTACACTAAATTACAAATAGCTCTTAAAAGGGCCTTTTGTTATGCATTGCCCCAAAGTAATCAGCTCTTTTACCTGTAAAAAAAAAATACAAACCCCCCCAACATTAAAACCCACCACCCACACAACCAACCCTACTCTAAAACTCCCCCAATACCCCCTTAAATAAAACTAACACTAACCCCTTGAAGATCACTTTACCGTGAGAAGTCTTCACCCAACCGGGTCGAAGTCCTCAACGAATCAGGCAGAAGTGGTCCTCCAGACGGGCAGAAGTGGTCCTCCAGACGGGCATTAGTCTTCATCCAGACCGCATCTTCTATCTTCATCCATCCAGCGCGGAGCGGGTCCATCTTCAAGACATCCAATGCAGAGCATCCTCTTATGATGACGTCTTCTTATTGAATTAATATACCTTTAAGTGACGTCATCCAAGATGGCGTCCCTTCAATTCTGATTGGCTTATAGAATTCTATCAGCCAATAGGAATTAAGGTAGGAAAAATCCTATTGGCTGATGCAATCAGCCAATAGGATTTAAATTCAATCCTATTGGCTGATACAATCAGCCAATAGGATTGAGCTTGCATTCTATTGGCTGATTGGAACAGCCAATAGAATGCAAGCTCAATCCTATTGGCAGATCGTATGTTACGTCACAAAATTCTACTTTTGCCAGTCTGTAGGGTTTGATAACTAAGGGGAATCAGACTCGCCACAAATACGCTGCGGAATTCCAGCGTATTTGCGGTTGACGGTTTGATAAATAGATGCCAAAGTGTGAACAACCTGAACAGCTATTTAATCACCTGATTAAACTCAGGAAGAAAAAAGTTGACTTAAAACTCCATGGGAGTATCACAGAAAGTAATTTATTCCAAAAAGTTTTCGTATCAGGAGGGTCCCTACTATTGGCAGGAATAACCCCACTTTCTGCATCAAATAATGTGGCATCCTTAATAAAGCATCCCTTGATTTAATTTTACTTGTTATACAAGAGGTTGGTGAACAACTTAAAAACTTGGAGATTGAAATACAAGCCTTTGAGAGTGTACACTTATCCAAACTTTCAGAGGACACCAGTGACACCTGGATTGATAAATTACAACAACAGGTGATCAACTATGAAAAAGAACTTGTAGCATTTAAGCAAAGGAAGTGGGATGCGGTGACATCAGATTATAAGGAGAAAAGGGTCAACAAGTGGCTACTAGGCCCCCAAGAAAGAGGTTACTATAACAGAAACCGCTGCCAGAGAGTGTTCAAACCAAAAACATTGACAACTGTTGATAGCTCTCACAACAGCTCAGATATTGATGGAACCCTGGACCCCATTAATAACAGCCAGGAACAGCAGAGTTTGCAGATCCGGTCACGAAACTTGCGGGGCAGAGGCCCCATAGACGCCGGGGGGGGGGGGACAAAACACAAGAATAAGAGGATGTCCACCGAGGCAATGGCACAAGTAACCACATCAAACACAAGCATCATCATGAACCTCAGCTCTTACATCATCGCAAAATCACTGAGGGATTATCTATCTGTTGAGTTTCCAATTATTCCGGTGATCTATACTTTACCGAAAGTCCATAAGGCCCCAATCTCTCCACCAGGCAAACCAATTGTGTCTGCAAGTTGGTCTATCCTGCAACCACTTGCAACATATGTTGATTCTTTGGCATCTATTTATCAAGCCGTCAACTTACTTGCATTCAATGGCACCAATACTCTCGCCTAAGATCGCCTAACATCGCTGCCGCGGACCTGAATACGCTCTCCAAAATTATCAAAAAAGCTGTCAAAAATCTGCACACCAAGTACAGTGCGATAAGCAGCAGACTGTTGTTAACTAACAGTCATTAATCTCGCTGCTCTTCGGCTTTTTTACAGCCTTATTGTTACCCTGTCACTAAACACCCACACTATACTATACTGTTTACCCCCTATACAGCCACTCCTGGACCCCGCCGCAACTCTTATAAATGTATTAACCCCTAAACCGCTGCTCACAGACCCCGCCGCAACTAAATAAAGTGTTTAACCCCTAAACGCCGCTCCCGGAGCCCACCGCCACCTACATTATACTTATTAACCCCTAATCTGCCCCCTACACCGCCGCCACCTACATTATATTTATTAACCCCTAATCTGCTGCCCCCTACACTGCCACCACCTACATTATACGTATTAACCCCTAATCTGCCCCCCTACACCGCCGCCACCTACCTACATTTATTAACCCCTAATCTGCTGCCCCCTACGTCGCCGCCACTATATTAAATGTATTAACCCCTAAACCTAAGTCTAACCCTAACCCTAACACCCCCTAACAAATATAATTTAAATAAATCTAAATAAATATTACTATAATTAAATAAATTATTCCTATTTAAAACTAAATACTTACCTGTAAAATAAACCCTAACATAGCTACAATATAACAAATAAATACATTGTATCTAGCTTAGGGTTATTTTTTTTTTACAGACAAGTTTGTATTATTTTAACTAGGTACAATAGTTATTACATAGTTATTAACTATTTAATAACTTCCTAGTTAAAATAAATACAAATATACCTGTAAAATAAAACCTAATCTAAGTTACAATTACACCTAACACTACACTATAATTAAACAAATTCCCTAAACTGAATACAATTAAATACAATTATCTAAAGTACAAAAAAAACAAACACTAAATTACAGAAAATAATAAACAAATTACAAGATTTTTAAACTAATTACACTTAATCTAATCCCCCTAACAAAATAAAAAAGCCCCCCAAATTAAAAAAGTCCTACCCTACACTAAATTACAAATAGCCCTTAAAAGGGCCTTTTGTGGGGCATTGCCCCAAAGTAATTAGCTCTTTTACCTGTATAAAAAAATTACAACCCCCCCAATTCCCCCTTAAAAAACTAACACTAACCCCTTGAAGATCACCCTACCTTGAGAAGTCTTCACCCAATCGGGCCGAAGTCATCAATGAAGCCGGCAGAAGTGGTCCTCCAGATGGGCAGAAGTGGTCCTCCAGATGGGCAGAAGTGGTCCTCTAGACGGGCAGAAGTCTTCATCCAGACGGCATCTTCTATCTTCATCCATCCGGCGCAGAGCGGCTCCATCTTCAAGACATCCAACACGGAGCATCCTCTTCTGACGACGTCTTCTTCAACAATGACGGTTCCTTTAAGTGATGTCATCCAAGATGGCGTCCCTTAGATTCCGATTGGCTGATAGAATTCTATCAGCCAATCGGAAATTAAGGTAGGAAAAATCCTATTGGCGGATGCAATCAGCCAATAGGATTGAAGTTCAATCCTATTGGCTGATCCAATCAGCCAATAGGATTTAGCTTGCATTCTATTGGCTGTTCCAACCAAGCTCAATCCTATTGGCTGATTGCATCAGCCAATAGGATTTTTCCTACCTTAATTCCGATTGGCTGATAGAATTCTATCAACCAATCGGAATTGAAGGGACGCCATCTTGGATGACGTCACTTAAAGGAACCGTCATTGTTTAAGAAGACGTCGTCAGAAGAGGATGCTCCACATCGGATGTCTTGAAGATGGAGCCACTCCGCGCCGGATGGATGAAGACTTCTGCCCGTCTGGAGGACCACTTCTGCCCGTCTGGAGGAACACTTCTGCCCGTCTGGAGGGCCACTTCTACCGGCTTCATTGAGGACTTCGGCCCGGTTGGGTGAAGACTTCTCACAGTAGGGTGATCTTCAAGGGGTTAGTAATTTTTTAAGGGGGAATTGGGTGGGTTTTAGAGTAGGGTTGGTTGTATGGGTGGTGGGTTTTAATGTTGGGGGGTTGTAATTTTTTTTTACAGGTAAAAGAGCTGATTACTTTGGGGCAATGCCCTTCAAAAGGCCCTTTTAAGGGCTATTTGTAATTTAGTGTAGGGTAGGGCTTTTTTATTTTGGGGGGGCTTTTTATTTTGTTAGGGGGATTAGATTAGGTGTAATTAGTTAAAAATCTTGTAATTTGATTATTATTTACTGTAATTTAGTGTTTTTTTTGTACTTTTAGTTAATTTTATTTAATTGTATTTAATTGTATTTAGTTTAGGGAATTAATTTTAGTGTAGTGTTAGGTGTAATTGTAACTTAGGTTAGGTTTTATTTTACAGGTATATTTGTATTTATTTTAACTAGGAAGTTATTAAATAGTTAATAACTAGTAACTATTTTACCTAGTTAAAATAAATACAAACTTGCCTGTAACATAAAAATAAACCTTAAGCTAGCTACAATGTAACTATTAGTTATATTGTAGCTATCTTAGGTTTTATTTTATAGGTAAGAATTTAGTTTTAAATAGGAATAATTTATTTAATGATAGGAATATTTATTTAGATTTATTTAAATTACGAACAAAAGAAGACAGCGCCTCATAGTGCAAATAAGTTCCATAAGATGGGGTCACAAAAAGAGACAAACGGTTGTAGGTATACTCACAAGAGTACTGGCACTCTTATTTAAAGAAGTGCGAATGGGCAGGCTGACATTTGGCAGCAGTCAGTGCGCTGAAACAGATGACATCCGAACTTCAAAGGTGCAGCTGTGGGCTCTCCTCCACGAACAGAAGGGAATCGTCTGGAGCAGCACTGTGTTAGAGAAAGCAGCTTTCACTGCATACAGCATCCACTTTGAGCTAATGATTGCCAAAAGTAACTCAACGAAAGTGCTTAGGAAAGAAAACCCTTGCAGAAGCAACAGGGTTTGTAGAGATATAAAAGCCAAAATAACCAGGCTTATGTAAAAAGAAATAAGAACAATTTATTTTGAGATTGTTCTTATTTCTTTTTACATAAGCCTGGTTATTTTGGCTTTTTTGACAAGCATGTTATAAATTTTTCTTTTTATATAGATACTGTATTCAAATGTTACTAACCTTTATTTGCTATATTTTTTTGGCTTTTTATTTAGCTATCACATTGTCACACTCTTAAACTCCTTTTTGTCACATTTTGTGACTGTTTCACTTATATACAATTATTGTTGCCCTTGATTATAGAGGCAGGATCAGTTATCTTGGTTAAATAATTTTTTGGAGCGATTTGGCGCACTCTATTACTATACTGTTGTATGTTTTTTTTTCTTATTTAAATTATATTTAAGTTAGGGGGTGTTAGGTTTAGGGTTAGTCTTAGGTTTAGGGGTTAATAAATTTAATATAGTGGCGGTGACGTTGGGGGCGGCAGATTAGTGGTTAATAAAAGTAGGTAGGTGGAGGCGGTGTAGGGGGGGCAGATTAGGGGTTAATAAGTATAATGTAGGTGGCGGCGGTGTCGGGGCAGCAGATTAGGGGTTAATAAATATAATGTAGATGGTGGCGGTGTAGGGGGGCAGATTAGGGGTTAATAAGTATAATGTAGGTGGCGGTGGGCTCTGGGAGCGGTGGTTTAGGGGTTAAACACTTTATTTAGTTGCGGTGGGCTCTGCTCCGTTTAGGGGTTAATAATTATAATGTAGGTGGCGGCGGTGTAGGGGGGCAGATTAGGGGTGTTTAGACTCGGGGTACATGTTAGGGTGTTAGGTGTAAACGTTACCATAGGAATCAATGGGATATCGGGCAGCAGCGAACATGAGCTTTCACTGCTTTCAGACTCCCATTGATTCCAATGGTATCCAGGGTGGTGGACTGAAAACCAGGTACGCTGGGCCGGAATAGTGGCGAGCATACCTAGTAGCAGTTTGATAACTAGCAAAAGTAGTCCGATTGTGCCGAATTTGCGTTCAGAACATCTGTAATGACGTAAGCATTGCCGGTCTGTAGGGTTTGATAAATAAGGGGAATTAGGCTCACCACAAATACGCTGCGGAATTCCAGCGTATTTGCGGTTGATGGCTTGATAAATAGATGCCTATGTTACAACCCCTGGTCCGTAACACAGCATCCTTCCTACTAGACTCAATGGGATTGATCAAGCAGTTGAAGACATGGTCTAGTTTTAATCCTGATGACACACTGGTCACACTTGATGTGACCAGTTTATATACAATTATACCTCATGAAGAGGTTATGTCTGCAGTTCTCTACCATCTCCTCAAATATCCATATATTGGACCTCTCATTGATGCCATTGTACAATTGCTTGAATACTGTCTCAAGTACAATTACTTTAAATTTGAGAAAGACTTTACTTCCGGTACGGCGATGGGGTCCAATGTGGCCCCATCCTACGCCAATCTTTTTATGACTTGCTTTGAGACAGTTGAAACCACACTGTTCTATGACCATAGAGTGATCTTTTTCAAGCGCTATATTGATGACTTGTTCGTCATCTGGCTGGGGAATCTCAGTGAACTTAATTAATGGTTCAGTGATCGGAATGAGGTCAATCCCCAGGTCCAATTCAAGATGAACCATCACCATCATCAGATTGATTTTCTGGATATTAGGATCACAAAAGGACCAGAGAGATTTGGCACCTCCTTATTCCAGAAAGAAACAGATTGTAACTCCCTACTTGAAATCTCTAGCTGCCATTTCCAAATCTGAAGCGTGCCCTTGCAGTTTCACAACTAAAGAGGGTGGTCCGTAATAACACAGATGTAACTAAGAAGGATGAACAACTCCTACAGATGCAGCAGAGGTTCATGGAAAGGGGATAAGGTTCCCACCAGCTACAACCTGCACTCCAAGCAGTAGATAATCTGACACAGGAACAAGCTCTACACAAAAGTAAAAAAGAAGAGGGAGCGAACAGGATGATTTACACAACCACTTTCACCCCAGAAAGATTGGGCTTCTCGAGGATTTTGAAATAGAACTGGGACATTATTTCCTCTGACAAGGCTTTACCATTAACCCAGTTGGAACCACCTATGGTGGGATTTATGAGGAGACAATCCTTAAAGGATTTGGTCCTACGACCTGACAACAGGGAGAGTTATACCCAAAAAACATGGTTATGCACTTCCAAAAAAGGTTGCATTACCTGTGGACCATTAACCCAGAGCACACATTTTCTTCATATATGGACTAATAAGAAGTATCTTATTAGCTACAGGGTTATCTACACTAAGAGGTTTATTGTGTACTTGTTACACTGCCCATGTGGGCAGTTCTATGTGGGTAAGACCCAAGATGATTTGAGGACTTGTATGGCAAACCACCGATCAGCTATTAGAACAGCCATTAAAAATGGAACATCTGACCAGCCTGTGGCCATGCATTTCCTGGAATCTAAACATACTGTTACAGACCTCAGATATATTATCATAGACCACTTCCCATCAAAACCTAGAGGTGGTGATAGGGCTAGGAGCCTCTTACAAAGAGAATCCCGTTGGATCTTCAACCTTGATACCCTTGTACCAAAGGTTTTGAATGTACACTTGTATTTCCAGTGTTTTTTGTGAGTTACTCCTGACACTATCTATATAGCCCAGCACTAACATGTAATTATGGAGTAGGTGTTCCCTAAATCCAGTACCAGTGGGGTAGTTTTCCCATATTGGTTATTTGATAACATTTAATAACATTTAATAGTGCTCTTTATTGATTGTTTTTTAGGATCTCCCTATGTGTTACAGAGTTATCCAGCTTTAGCCTATAGGGCTCCACCTAATTCTTATAACACTATTAGACCATGTCTTGCAGTTTTTCTTTGCTTGAATACTATTTTTGATACTTTGCAGTTTTTGTAACAACTGCTATACATTAATTTAGCGTTTATTCTAAAGTGATGTAACATAGGAATATGCAGTACTAATGATATATTCAAGTTAGTGGTGAAAGGATGTTTTAATTTATGTGCCTCTTTGTTTATGAATGAAGTTCTTACGATATGCGCATAGCAGCAGAGGCTGCGAGTGCTGAGTCTGATCCGCTAAGACAGGTAGGTATTTTAGTCACTTTGATGTATTTTACTGTGTTGTTTTTGCTGTTTCAGATTTTTCGCCATCTGGTGATACCGTCTGCTCCCCTGCGCATGTGCATTTGCTTCAGGGAGACTGTGGTGGTGGGAGCACTATATAGGGGGTAGAGGTGAGACTGATTTTATACTATCGTGGTCTGAGGACAGGGGAGACCCTGAAAATGTTCACCATTTAATGATTTTCTGATAAACAACGGAGAGTGCTTGTCCTTTGAAGAGGTTTTTATATATATAAATACTTAGAACTCTGGATTGTGAAATATTAACAGTAAATACATAGTTAAAATCATTATTAAATATGAATATAGCATAAATATGTTTTTTCATGTTTTCATCAACTTAACTGCAAAAGGCTTCAATGCACTTATATTTATATGTATATATATATGTATACATAAGTATTTATGTGTTTATATGCATAAATATATATATCTGTAAATACATATATACACAATATATATATATATATATATATATATATATATATATATACACATATAAATACATAAATACATATGTACACATATATACACATATATACGTATATATATATATATATATATATATATATATATATATATATTTATATATATCTTTAGACATGTATATGTATATATCTCTATGTTAAACTTACAACTTTTTTATGCAAACATTGTTTTAATCATTTTTATTAGATGGTGTGGTTATGAGTATAACTAAATTTTTTAATGTGTTTTCTAACACTTTTTTGTTTCGTGAAAAAGTTAACCAGAGCTCTGGGGTTGTGCTAACCCGACGCACGCTAACTCAAATTTCGCTCAAGTAATCACGTTAACTTTTAACTTGTAATACGAGCGAAAACAATAATAATTCTGGAGTAGACTGTCGCATTAAATAAATACATTTTTCCAAAGGATTTTAATCAACCCCTATGTAAAATATGTCTCTAAAAGTATATGTGATATCTTGCCCTTGGCAATGTTGTATATTTTTTTAAAAACTGTTTCATGTTCATCAATGAAACAAAATGTGCAGCACTGATTTTTTATTCTGTTCTGATGAACCAATAAATGTGAGTAGGTGTGAGAGAAACATTAAAAGTACATTTATATATAGAGAGAGAAACAATTGTCTAAATTTAGTGAAAAATGTGGGGTTAATACTTTCATTTTTCATTTAGAAGGAAGTGGTAGAACTCAGTTTCATTAAAGTATATTTTCTTGTAAAACACATTTCCTCACACCCTCAACATAAGGAGTTATTCTGAAATCTTTCAAACAACTATTTCAGTTTAAAATGAATTTATTTTTGTATTAATAAAAGTATTTTTTAGTAAAGATTTCTAATTATAAATAAAGCTATACTTAAAGTGCCAGTAAACCTAGAAAATAATGTTATATAATTCTGCACATATTGCAGGGCATTTTTATTAATAAAAGAGGGTTTTTCAGACCCGCCATTCAGTTCTTCAAACCACCTTTCCAGTTCTTGTGCTGTTCCATTCTATATGAAGAACAGGTCATCTATGTATCGATGATGCATAGATACCTGCGGTTTATTCATAATCTTCATAATCTCCAATTCATAATCTTCCATGAAGATATTGGCCATATTAGACTCCATCGCTGTTTCTGAGGTTTGTAAATAGTATTCGGTTTCAAATTTAAAGTAATTCATCTGTAGACAACAGGTCACAATCTCCAGTAGAAAATCAATAGGAGGACCAATGTATGGTGTCCTAAGAAGAGATTTTTTTCACTGCTCGTATTCCCAGCTGATGCAGTATAATAGTATATAGACTATTTACATTGGCTGTTACCAATAGACTGTTTGGTGCTAGGGTATAAAGACCATTAATCAATTCTTCACTCAGTTGAGAGGAATATTTGAGGAAAGATGACATCCTAGTCATACATGGTTGTAGAAAGAAGTCAATGTACTTTGCCAGAGGTGATAAAATTTAATCTCTAGCGGACACTATTAGACATCCTGGTGCCAATAAAGCACTTTTTGTACAAATCCAGTGAGTGCATGCCATCTATGGACATATATATATATATATATATATATATATATATATACACACGCACACATAGGGCCAGATTATAAGTGGAGCATTATTTAATGCTCACTCTCGAGGGTTAACTCTGCTAGAAGTAAGCTTTTTGCGAGCATCGGTTACCGCTTCTATTACAAGTTAAAAGTAAACTCAGGCAGCCAACAGCAGAATGCTGTTTGATAAGAGGTGACGTTTCAACGTCTTAGCAAATAGCCGTGCAGGAAATCCGGCGCCACATGGCACTAAGAAGGATTTCCTGCACTGCTATTGGCTAAGAGGTAAAACTGTCACCTCTCAAGCAAAACAGTGTTCTGCCGTGGGCTGCCTGAGCAGCTCAGTGCAGAGAACACTTGAAAGAAATAAGGGAGTATGAATGAAAGTCCCCTTTATTTGTTCCAATGGTCAATCCTAGCATTTCACAAACACTGGGATTGACTTTCACTTTAACTTTAATTGCACTGAAGCAATCGTATTTAGTTTTAACTTGTATATATATATATATATATATATATATATATATAATACATGATAGATGCAAACAAAAGGTTTTATAAACTCATAGGATAGTTGCACCTGCTGCATAAGTAGCCTGAGACTTCTCAGTCTCCGAGCTAACTGGATCTCCCAGTCTCCAGGAACTCAGTAACAACTTCCCACGTCTCCAAAATAAATATAGCATGAAAATGGCAGCACACAATCAGCGACAGGTTTGCATGGTATATAAAATTGTTCAGGTTTATTAAAGGGACATGCAACCAAAACATCTTCTTTCATGATTCTGATAGAACATGACATTTTAAACAATTTCCTATTTAATGCTATTATCTAATTTGCTTTGTTTGTTCTTTTGGTATCCTTTGTTTAAAAATACCTAGGTAGGCTCAGGAGCTTGGAGCTAGCTGCTGATTGGTGGCTGCACATATATGCTTTAGTCACTGGCATACTGATGTGTTTAGCTAGCTCCCATTAGTGCATTGCTGCTCCTTCAATAAAAAATGAAGCACAATTGATAATTGAAGTAAATTGGAAAGTTTTTTAAAATTGCATGCTCTATCTGAATCATGAAAGAAAAGTGTTCGGCTAGATTACGAGTTGTGCGTTAGGGTAAAAAAGCAGTGTTAAGAGGTCCTAACATTGCTTTTTTACGCCCGCTGGTATTACGAGTCTTGAAGGTTTAGGGTCACTGCACACTTCTTTGTCCTTACCACAAAACGACTTACGTAAACTTTGTAAAGTCTTTTTTCTATGGGACTTCCATAGCGCCGGTATTACGAGTCTGTCCTGGGAGGCCAAAAAGTGAGCGGTACACCCTCTACCTCCAAGATCCCTAATGCATTTAAAAGTCAGTAGTTATGAGTTTTAATGGTACAACGCCGTAACATAAAACTCATAACTAAAGTGCTAAAAAGTACACTAACACCCATAAACTACCTATTAACCCCTAAACCAAGGCCCTCCCGCATCGCAAAAACTATAATCAAATTTTTAACCCCTAATCTGCCGCTTCGGACACCGCCGCCACGTACATTATATTTATGTCCCTAATCTGCTGCCCCCAACAATTCCGACACCTACATTTTATTTATTAACCCCTGATTTGCCACCCCCAATGTCACCGCAACCTACCTTCACTTATTAACCCCTAATCTGCCGCCCACAACGTTACCGCCACTATAATAAATATATTAACCCCTAAACTGCCGTACTCCCGCCTCGCAAATATTAGTTAAATATTATATATTATAATCTGCCGCCCCCAACTGTTTCAATCAGCCAATAGAATGCGAGCTCAATCCTGTTGGCTGATTGGATCAGCCAATAGGATTGAACTTCAATCCTATTGGCTGATTGAATCAGCCAATAGGATTTTTTCTACCTTAATTCCGATTGGCTGATAGAATTCTATCAGACAATCGGAATCTAAGGGACGCCATCTTGGATGACGTCACTTAAATGAACCGTCATTTAGTAAGAAGACTTCGTTGGAAGAGGATGCTCCACGCCGGATGTCTTGAAGATGGACCCGCTCCGCGCCGGATGGATGAAGATAGAAGATGCCGTCTGGATGAAGACTTCTGCCCGTCTGGAGGACCACTTCGCCTGGCTTGGATGAAAACTTCTCCCGGTAAGTCAATCTTCAGGGGGTTAGTGTTAGGTTTTTTTAAGAGTGTATTGGGTGGGTTTTATTTTTAGGTTAGGGACTTTGGGCTTGCAAAAGAGCTAACTGCCCTTTTAAGGGCAATGCCCATCCAAATGCCCTTTTCAGGGCAATGGGGAGCTTAGGCTTTTTTAGTTAGTATTTTATTTGGGGGGTTGGTTGTATGGGTGGTGGGTTTTACTGTTGGGGGGGTTGTTTGTATTTTTTTTCAGGTAAAATAGCTGATTACTTTGGGGTAATGCCCCGCAAAAGTCCCTTTTAAGGGCTATTGGTAGTTTAGTTTAGGCTAGGGTTTTTTTTAATTTGGGGGGGCTTTTTTATTTTGATAGATAGATAGATTAGGGGTTCATAAATATAATGCAGGTGTCTGCGATGTCAGGGGCAACAGATTAGGTGTTTAGACTCGGGGTTCATGTTAGGGTGTTAGGTGTAGACATAACTTTTATTTCCCCATAGGAATCAATGGGGCTGCGTTACTGAGCTTTACACTGCTTTTTTGTGTTAGACTTTTTCTCAGCTGGCTCTCCCTGTTGATTCCTATAGGGAAATCGTGCATGAGCATGCACGACCAGCTCACCGCTGGTATTGGAGTGCGGTAATGAGCAAAATCTAAACACTTTCATTAAACATTGGTACATATATAATATCAATATTAGTTTTATGCCTATAAATTGTGAGTTCCTCTGAACACCCTGACCACTTATAATTGGAATAACGCTTACTTAACTGTATCATATTGACCCCATATCCTCTAAAACCCATTATTGTTAAATTCTTTTTGTGAACTGTCAGGTTGCACATTGCGCCTATAATTTTACGGGTAACTAAGAATGGTTGAGGTCAGAATATTGACATATTTTCAAAGGCCAAAATGTTGAACTGAAAAAGATCTTACTAACCATGACTATCCCAGATCACTCATCATGAGAAAGGGGAGAGATTACATTGTCTCTATGGTTAAGGCTAGGCATAAGGTTTACTTTCTTAATAAAAAAGTTGCAGTACTATGGGTAACCAATGGCACTACTTTTTTGTTTTTTATTATTTACGTCTTCCTTATAGTGAAAAAAGTTTGTTAATTTATTGTACACAGTCTTTTTTGTTGGATGGCGTGCAGTGTATTATAACATACTTGTAAAGAAACTTTCAGTAAAGGACTTAAAAAGAATACACTTATTGCACTCAGAGACTTAAGTATCATATAATTATTTGTATTACCGCAATATATTAAAAACAAACTTTTAATTGAAGTTGTAACATAAAAACTAAAAATATATTAAAACCACAATAATGGGTATAATGTTGGAATTGGAAAAAGAGAATTAATAATAATGATTTGTATAAGATAAGCGTAATTGAGTAAATATGTATATAGCTCACATTTATTCTTTTATGCTGTTCCAAGGTACTTTAATAATTTATAGGGATTTTTAAATAACCCTTTTTCTTATTCCACTAGACCTTGTTGCATTAAATACAGTGCTGCCTATGTCACTATAATTCATATATTACTCTAAAATCTCAAAATTGTTTGATATTTTATCCCCTCATATATTATGATTATTATAATTCCATTATGCTATGAAAATATTTTACACAAACAAATACCACTGACACGTTTCACTGTCAAGGCTTTGTAAAAAAAAAAAGATTCCTACTACTACCTGAGAATTATGAATAAGCTGCGGAGTACTATTGGCAGTTAGCTGTCTGACTGAGAGGATTCAGCACGCTGATATTGCACCACACTAGTGCTTGCTGCTTGTTGTGAATGTTCTTGTTCCAAACCAAGGCCGGATTGGCCTACCAGGACACCAAGAGATTTCCCATTGGCTACAGGGGCTAGGGATGACTAGCTTCAAATTAGGGGGGTAGTGCTACTGGTGAGGTGATACATATGTATCATCTCTTTTCTTCTTTTATACGGATTAAAGGTTGTAATGTAATTCCTTGTGAAAAAAAACAAAAAGTGTTAAAGTTATTAATCACAAAATAAAAGTAAATAACAGAAAACAAAATTGTGATATCACTTGAAGAAGGATATACAATCTCCAGGAATACTGATGTAAATGTCCTTAAAAAAGGAAATAAACAACAAATGGTGAAGTTCTGTGAGGAAATCTGTAAAATTAGGTGGACTAGGTCTACTCATACTCGATAGAGCTATATCTTAGCTCTCAGTTAAAAGGCTCATGTATAAAATAAAGAGGATATCAAACTCGAATTTGACGAAAAAAATAATTTTAAATTAGTTGACATAAATAACTATATTGAATTAAATAGATGTAATTTGAGAAATTGGCTGAATAATATACCATATAAATTGAATAAAATTATTTTAGAATTAGGGAAAAAAAACATAAAAGATTTATTGCAATATAAGAAAAATGATAATCAATTTATGGATAAGAACAAATTAAGTAATAAGGTCGAATTACATTTTATACATATTTTTTGGACTGTGAGGGATTTAAATGGATTCTGTATATAAAATATAACTATGTAGGTTTATGTATGCAATTTATAAAAATAACATATTAGGTGAGGTTGAAAGAGTGGTTAACACACTGGCTTTAGAATATGTTTACATATTTTTACCTCGACTTTGATCCCAATATGGAATGATATAAATTTTAAAGTTTTTTACTTTTTTTATGTTTGAGAAAGCTCTATATACATAAACAAAGGATGTGTATGTGTTATTATAATGTATTTTTAATGATATGATGGCTCATGTATGAGATGTTAGCATATATATGGTATTTTTCCTTATAATCACGGATCATATATATTAATAGAAGGAAGATCCGGACAGACTAATAAAGATAATACTTGCATTATAAAAGGGTCTGAGAAGGACTTCACAACATCCTTGAAAAAGCTGGCGGTGACTAGTGAAATGTGCATTGGATTTGATTGGACTGCTGGTACTCTGATGTCACAAGGAGGGTTGGGACTTTGAATTCGAGCACTGTGAAGCCCTCTGTGAACACCAACATTGGCAATTTAACATTTGGCTGTGCGATTCTGTCCTTATGTTTCCTTTTTAGCCCAAGTGATTGGGATTTGGAGAATAAATCATTTTTATCCAGCTTGATGTCCCCTGATCCATCTATATTTTATACATGAGCCTTTTAACTGAGAGCTAAGTTATAGCTCTATCAAGTGTGAGTAGACCTATTCCACCTAATTTTACACATTTCCTCAGAGGATTACACATTTGATGTTTCTTTCCTTTTTTAAGGACACTTACATCAGGATTCCTGGACATTGTATTTCCTTGTGAGCTTTTTTTCCTCGATCAATTATTTCTCCATCACATTTTTCTCATATTAAAGTGGATTCAAGAGTTTTAATTTACTTCAGTAGTTGTTAAAATAATTCTGACATAACATATATACTAATGTTCCCTCCTGGGTGACTGCAGAGCTAGGGAATATAATCATATTAGTTCACTTAGACGAAGCAGCAGTGCAGTGAGGGCAGAAGAGATGCTCAGGTCTGACCTCTCCGTCTTATTTTCAGCAGATTGGATGGAGAGGGGCTCACAAGTAAAGCTCCTAGTGGCCCCAGTTAAAGGGACAGTCTAGTCCAAAATAAACTTTCATAATTCACCAATTTTGCATTGTTCTCTTGGTATTCTTAGTTGAAAGCTAAAACTAGGAGGTTCATATGCTAATTTCTAAGCCCTTGAAGGCCGCCTCTTCTCTCAGGGCATTTGGACAGTTTTTCACCACTAGAGGATGTTAGTTCATGTGTGTCATATAGATAACACTGTGCTCACGCACGTGGAGTTCAGGTGAGCCAGCTCTGATTGGCTAAAATGGATATCTGTCAAAAAGAACTGAAATAAGGGTGCAGTTTACAGAGGCTTAGATGCAAGGTAATCACAGAGGTAAAAAGTATATTCATATAACTGTGTTGGTTGTGCAAAACTAGGGAATGGGTAATAAAGGGATTATCTATCATTTTAAACAATAACAAATTCTGGTGTAGACTGTCCCTTTAATGGTGGTGAACTTGGAAAATCTCCCAGCTGTGTTATTCAGGCTAGTATGGAGTCGGCTGTAGTAGGGTGTGGGCACACCTGACACTCCCTGTGCACACGCCCATGCACATGTCTAAATATGTATATGTGCTGTATGTATAAATATAACATATAACAGTAACTACAACCCCATTTTGCACCATTTCTATTATCTGTGTGAGAGTCAGATAGCTATAGGAGCAAAGTAGCTGTAACAGTAGCAGTTTTAAATAAGATTGATTTTCCCTTTCCTTGTTTTTTTTGTAAATTACAAGATATAATGACGGTATTTATATATTTTTTTAAAACAAACAGCTACACTTGCATTAATATCCTATTATATAAATAAATACATTTTTCCTAATTTCAAAAACCTTATAAGAATGAACAAATAATACGTCACACAACATATAACAGAAATATTTTTTTTTAAATTTGGTTTTGATAATATTTAATGTGTCTTGACATAAATACCCAAAAAAAGATTAATAAACGTGTTGCAATGTTTATTTTAAAAACAATACAATCTTATTTAGTTTACCAACATAAACATTCTACTAGTTTGAATTTACACATTTTTAATCCACCCGCAGTAAGAAGAGATGTATTGACAGTTTATAAATTTGTAGCGAGCGTCATATTGTATTTTAGCTATAATGCATTCAGAAATCTCATTAAAAGAATAGGCAACCACTACCTCTGATTATTCTACAAGAGCTCTTGCTACCTTGTTCTTGCTTCAATTTGTAGCAAGTGAACAGTGATAGCTGATGAATTGGTACTTATAGCTAGATGTTTGAGTCTAGCTGAAGCAGTCATAAGAGATTTGATGAGGGAGAGGCGGCGTTTGGGAAGGCCATTTATAAGTAGATTTCAGTAGTAAATGTGTGACTTTTTTTAAATAAATATTTATGTGATATGTGCAAACATTTGGGTAGATTACGAGTTTTGCTGAAAAAGCAGCGTTAACGCTGCTTTTTTACTACCGCGGCTATTACGAGTCTTGCAGGTTTAGGGGCCCCGCACACTTTTTTGGCCTTACCGCAAACCGACTTACGTAAAGTTCGTAAAGTCTTTTTTCTATGGGACTTCCATAGCGCCAGTATTACGAGTTTGTCCTGGGAGGCCAAAAAGTGAGCGGTACACCCTCTACCTCCAAGATTCCTAACGCATTCTAAAGTCAGTAGTTATGAGTTTTACACTGCAACGCTGTAGCATAAAACTCATAACTAAAGTGCTAAAAAGTACACTAACACCCATAAACTACCTATTAACCCCTAAACCGCCGCACTCCCGCCCCGCCAACACTAGTTAAATAATATTAACCCCTAATCTGCCGCCCCTAACATCGCCGCCACTTACATTATACTTATTAACCCCTAATCTGCCGCCCCTAACATCGCCGCAACCTACATTATATTTATTAACCCCTAATCTGATGCCCCCAACATCGCCGCCACCTACCTACATTTATTAACCCCTAATCTGCTGTCCCCAACGTCGCCGCCACTATTCTAAATTTATTAACCCTTTAAACCTAAGTCTAACCCTAACCCTAACACCCCCTAACTTAAATATAATTTAAATAAATCTAAATAAAATTACTATCATTACCTAAATTATTCCTATTTAAAACTAAATACTTACCTATAAAATAAACCCTAAGCTAGCTACAATATAACTAATAGTTACATTGTAGCTAGCTTAGGGTTTATAATTATTTTACAGGCAAGCTTGTATTTATTTTAACTAGGTAGAATAGTTATTAAATAGTTATTAACTATTTAATAACTACCTAGCTAAAATAAATACGGATTGACCTTTAAAATAAAACCTAACCTAAGTTACATTAACACCTAACACTACACTACAATTAAATCAATTCCCTAAATTAAATACAATTAAATAAATTAAATTAAATTAGCTAAATCATAAAAAAACACTAAATTACAGAAAATAAAAAACAAATTACAAGATATTTAAACTAATTACACCTAATCTAATAGCCCTATCAAAATACCCCCCCCCCAAAAAAAAAAAATTAAAAAAAAAAACCCTAGCCTAAACTAAACTATCAATAGCCCTTAAAAGGGCCTTTTGTGGGGCATTTCCCCAAATAAATCAGCTATTTTACCTGTAAAAAAAATACAAACAACCCCCCAACAGTAAAACCCACCACCCACACAACCAACCCCCCAAATAAAAGCCTAACTAAAAAAACCTAAGCTCCCCATTGCCCTGAAAAGGGCATTTGGATGGGCATTGCCCTTAAAAGGGCATTTAGCTCTATTGCAGGCCCAAAGCCTTAACCTAAAAAATAAACCCACCCAATACACCCTTAAAAAAATCCTAACACTAACCCCCGAAGATTCACTTACTGGGAGAAGTCTTCATCCAAGCGGCAAGATGTCCTCAACGAAGCCGGCAGAAGTGGTCATCCAGATGGGCAGAAGTCTTTATCCAGATTGGAACAGCCAATTGAATGCAAGCTCAATCCTATTGGCTGATTGGATCAGCCAATAGGATTGAAGTTCAATCCTATTGGCTGATCCAATCAGCCAATAGGATTTTTTCTACCTTAATTCAAATTGGCTGAATTCTATCAGCCAATCGGAATCTAAGGGACGCCATCTTGGATGACGTCATTTAAAGGAACCTTCATTCTTCGTTAGTCCGTCGGAAGAAGAGGATGCTCCGCGTCAGATGTCTTGAAGAAGGACCCGCTCCGTGCCGGAAGGATGAATATAGAAGATGCCATCTGGATGAAGACTTCTGCCCATCTGGAGGACCACTTCTGCCAGTCTAGAGGACCACTTCTGCTGGCTTTGTTGAGGACATCTTGCCACTTGGATGAAGACTTCTCCCGGTAAGTGAATCTTCGGGGGTTAGTGTTAGGATTTTTTTAAGGGTGTATTGGGTGGGTTTATTTTTTAGGCTAGGGCTTTGGGCCTGCAATAGAGCTAAATGCCCTTTTAAGGGCAATGCCCATACAAATGCCCTTTTCAGGGCAATGGGGAGCTTAGGTTTTTTTAGTTAGGCTTTTATTTGGGGGTTTGGTTGTGTGGGTGGTGGGTTTTACTGTTGGGGGGGTATTTGTATTTTTTATTTACAGGTAAAAGAGCTGATTTATTTGGGGCAATGCCCTGCAAAAGGCCCTTTTAAAGGGACATGAAACCCAAAGTTTTACTTTCATGATTTAGAAAGAGAATACAATTATAAACAACTTTCTAATTTACTTCTATTATCTAATTTGCTTCATTCTCTTGATATTCTTTGCTGAAAAGCATATCTAGATATGCTTAGTAGCTGCTGATTGGTAGCTGCACATATATGCTTCCTGTGATTGGTTCACTGTGTGCATTGCTATTTCTTCATTAAAGTATATCTAAAGAATGAAGCAAATTGGGTAATAGAAGTAAATTGGAATGTTGTTTAAAATTGTATTCTCTACCTTAATCATGAAAGAAAATGTTTGGGTATAGTGTCCCTTTAAGGGCTATTGACAGTTTAGTTTAGGCTATGGGTTTTTTTTTTTTGGGGGGGAGGCTTTTTTTTATTTTGATAGGGCTATTAGATTAGGTGTAATTAGTTTAAATATCTTGTAATTTGTTTTTTATTTTCTGTAATTTAGTTTTTTTTATGTGATTCAGCTAATTTAATTTAATTTATTTAATTGTAGTGTAGTGTAAGGTGTTAGTGTAACTTACGTTAGGTTTTATTTTACAGGTAAATTTGTATTTAGTTTAGCTAGGTAGTTAGTAAATAGTTAATAACTATTTAATAACTATTCTACCTAGTTAAAATAAATACAAACTTGCCTGTAAAATAAAAATAAACCCTAAGCTAGATACAATGTAACTATTAGTTATATTGTAGCTAGCTTAGGGTTTATTTTATAGGTAAGTATTTAGTTTTAAATAGGAATAATTTAGTTAATTATAGTAATTTTATTTAGATTTATTTAAATTATATTTAAGTTAGTGGGTGTTAGGGTTAGGGTTAGACTTGGGTTTAGGGGTTAATAAATTTAGAATAGTGGCTGCGACGTTGTAGGTGGCAGATTAGGGCTTAATAAGTGTAGGTAGGTTGCAGCGACAATCAGGGTGGCAGATTAGGGGTTAATAAATATAATTTAGGTGTCGGCGATGTTGGGGGCAGCAGATTAGAGGTTAATAAATATAATGTAGATGGCGGCGATGTCCGGATCGGCAGATTAGGGGTTAATAATATAATGTAGGTGTCAACAATAGTGGGGGCGGCAGATTAGGGGTTAACAAGTTTAAGATTAGGGGTGTTTAGGCTCAGGGTTCATGTTAGGGTGTTAGGTGTAAGCATAAAATGTGTTTCACCATAGGAATCAATGGGGCTGCGTTACTGAGATTTACACTGCTTTTTTGCAGGTGTTAGACTTTTTCACAGCCGACTCTCCCTATTGATGTCCATGGGGAAATCATGCACGAGCACATACAACCAGCTCACCGCTGACTTAAGCAGCGCTGGTATTGGAGTGTGGTATGGAGCACAATTTTGCTCTACGCTCACTTCTTGTCTTTTATGCCGGGTTTGTAAAAACCTGTAATACCAGCGCTGCAGGTAAGTGAGCGGTGAGAAAAAACTGCACGTTAGCACCGCACAGCTCATAACACAAAACTCGTAATCTTGCCGATTATTTGTTAATTATTTTAAGATTTTTGAAATTAGGAAAATGTTATTAATTTAAATAATAAGATTGTATTGCAAATGTAACTTTTTTAAAATATAAATATAAATAAATTAATTATTTCTTGTAACTTACAAAAAAAAGGGAGGGGAAAATTAAACTTATCTAAAACTGCTGCTACTCCTGCTACTTTGCTCTTGTAGCTACCCCACTCCGGCTCTAACACAGGTAGTAGAAATGGCGTGAATATTGACTCATAGCTATTGCAGCTATTGCTATGTTATGCAAGAAAGACATAATTTATGCTTACCCGATAAAGAGTTCATGGGCCATACCAGTTGGAATTAAGCTCCCTCCACTAGGAGGCAGGCAAAAATTACCCAACACATCAATAACTTTAATCCCTCCAACCTCCTGATCCCTCTCAGTCTGCCTTATAGCAGAAAGAAGAAGAAACAGAAAAGCAGGAAGAACAAAGCTGGGCAATGAGGTGCATGCTATAAACAAAAACAAAATATTGGGTGGGTCTCATGGACTCACCACCATGAAAGAAAGAAATTTATCAGGTAAACATAAATTATGTTTTCTTTCATAAGGTGGTGAGAGTCCATGAGCCATAACAAGCTGTTCCATGAAGAAGAGAGGGACAAAAATGTAATTGATAATTTATATAAGCCACAGCCATGACATTGTCTGACAGGCTCTGCTAGCAAAAGGAAAGCAGACACAAGTTTCTCAGCAGGCACAGGATACCCAACAGGTACTTTTGGTGAGACTGTCACAGGATACCAGATAGGTATCAGGCAAGTTTTCTTGGCTCTCTGGAACCAGTTGAGCTTATGCAGGTGCAAGGTAAGTATGTTTGATCTCTGGAACAAGGTGATCATATACAGGTATCAGATAAGTATGCACAGTGTCTGGAAAAAGATGAGCATATGCAGGTACATGGCAAGTATGCTTGATCTCTGGAACAAGGTGAGCATACACAGGAAGATTAGATTAGATTATTTTATTGTCATTGCACAAAGTATAAAAATGAAGACAACAAAATGTAATTAGGCATCTAAACCAGAGAAGTAGTATAAGGTGCAAAAATTAGTACAGTGGCAAATGAGTTAGATGTATATACATACATAGTAACATATGTAATATTGATAATTAGAGAACAGTATATTGTATATGTAAGTAAGTAAACCAAAAATTTAAAATGCATTAAATATGTGCAATATAAGTGTTGTAATGTGTGCAAACGCAGTAATTCACACAGTGAGGGACCTTATGTTCTGACAATAATTTGTCAGCATAGTACAAATAGGTGCATAGTGCAAATCAGAATAGTGAGCAGCAAATCAATTTTGTATAAAGAATAATATAAAGTGCGAAAAAAGGATGCAGTTGGAAATTACAAGATAAAAAGATAACTAGGGTATGTACATGTTGTAAAAAATATAGTATCAATGACTGAAGAACAGTGTAAATATAAGTAAATGAACAATACTTTAAAAGGTGTTAAATATGTACAATATAAGTGTAATGTGTGCAAGAACAGTAGTCTAGTAGCAGGTACTTATGCTTCACAGGAACCAGGAACAAAGTTGGAAGGCAATAACTTAGACCAGAGGGATGGGCTGAGTGAGCTTTTATAGGAACTCCCAAACCTGAATCCTCCAGGTGGAAGTTCCTGTAATTAAGACATGGTCGCTTTAAATCTAGGTAGTGCACGGCCAATGGTGCCTAGAAAGCTTCAGCGTTGTGCTCCAGTAAGACCCTTGCAATTACCATTTCTCCTTGGTTTCTCATCCTACCCAAAATAAGTCACGTTTAAAATGTAATATTATGCAAGATTTCTTGGTTGTATTTAGCAACACATGGCCACCATTTCAAAATATTTGTAAGCCATAGAGAAAATGTCTAATGTTGGCCAATGAGGTTGTTCAGTCTGTCTGGATTCAAGAGCAAGGTGTAACCCACTGTGTTCCTCACTTATCTTGAACCCACTTTCTCAACAGGCTAGCTCAGGTAGAGGTGAGTTGATTAATTTGAATAAGAGTAGATAAAGAAATTACAATAGAATAGACAGAACAAGGATATTTTATTATTCTTAGCTATTAGAAGCTAACTCCCAGTAGTGCATTGCTGCTCCTGAGCCTGCTCAAAATAAGGAAAGTGGTGGGTGGAAATTTAGAGGACTATTTATTATTGTGCGAGCGGACATGATCCAATATTGTGGATCATGTCCGCCGCACATCGATAAATGACAACAGCATACGCTGTCGACATTTATCATTGCATCAGCAGTCCTTGTGAACTGCTGGTGCAACGCCGCCCCCTGCAGATTCTCAGCCGCTAGCAGGGGGTGTCAATCAACCCGATCGTATAGGATCGGGTTGATTTTCAGCTATGTTTGTCCGCCACCTCAGAGCAGGCGGACAAGTTATGGAGCATCTGTCTTTAGACTGCTGCTTCATAACTTGTGTTTCTGGCGAGCCTGAAGGATCGCCAGAAACACGAGGCATCAAGCTCCGTATGGAGTTTGATAAATAGGCCCCTTACTCTTGAAAAACCATTGCACCAACAAAGGATTTTAAATGTCCAATGCATTAGCACTAGTAACTCTAGAAAGCATTATATACAGTATATATAGTATATAAGTATTACATTAAAGGGACAGTCAATTGAAAATGATGTTTTATTCAGGTAGAGCATGCAGTTTTAAACAACTTTCCAATTTATTTCAATTACCAGATTTCCTTTGTTGTCTTAGTATTTTGTGTTGAAGATAACACCTAGGTAGGTTTAGCACCAGCACTTCAGTACTGGGAACTAGCTGTTGATTGGTGGTTGCCTCATGTGTGCCTCTTCTTATTGGTTCACCCAATGTGCTCAGCCCACCTATGTTTAGTCTTCAACAAAAGAGCAAAGCAAATTTGATAATAGAACTAAAAAGGACATTTGTTTAAAAGTGCATTTTCTAGCTGAATCATTAAATATTTTTTTTACTCTATTGACTGTTTAACTACAGGGAGTGCAGAATTATTAGGCAAATGAGTATTTTGACCACATCATCCTCTTTATGCATGTTGTCTTACTCGAAGCTGTATAGGCTCGAAAGCCTACTACCAATTAAGCATATTAGGTGATGTGCATCTCTGTAATGAGAAGGGGTGTGGTCTAATGACATCAACACCCTATATCAGGTGTGCATAATTATTAGGCAACTTCCTTTCCTTTGGCAAAATGGGTCAAAAGAAAGACTTGACAGGCTCAGAAAAGTCAAAAATAGTGAGATATCTTGCAGAGGGATGCAGCACTCTTAAAATTGCAAAGCTTCTGAAGCGTGATCATCGAACAATCAAGCGTTTCATTCAAAATAGTCAACAGGGTCACAAGAAGCATGTGGAAAAACCAAGGCGCAAAATAACTGCCCATGAACTGAGAAAAGTCAAGCGTGCAGCTGCCAAGATGCCACTTGCCACCAGTTTGGCCATATTTCAGAGCTGCAACATTACTGGAGTGCCCAAAAGCACAAGGTGTGCAATACTCAGAGACATGGCCAAGGTAAGAAAGGCTGAAAGACGACCACCACTGAACAAGACACACAAGCTGAAACGTCAAGACTGGGCCAAGAAATATCTCAAGACTAATTTTTCTAAGGTTTTATGGACTGATGAAATGAGAGTGAGTCTTGATGGGCCAGATGGATGGGCCCGTGGCTGGATTGGTAAAGGGCAGAGAGCTCCAGTCCGACTCAGACGCCAGCAAGGTGGAGGTGGAGTACTGGTTTGGGCTGGTATCATCAAAGATGAGCTTGTGGGGCCTTTTCGGGTTGAGGATGGAGTCAAGCTCAACTCCCAGTCCTACTGCCAGTTTCTGGAAGACACCTTCTTCAAGCAGTGGTACAGGAAGAAGTCTGCATCCTTCAAGAAAAACATGATTTTCATGCAGGACAATGCTCCATCACACGCGTCCAAGTACTCCAAAGCGTGGCTGGCAAGAAAGGGTATAAAAGAAGAAAATCTAATGACATGGCCTCCTTGTTCACCTGATCTGAACCCCATTGAGAACCTGTGGTCCATCATCAAATGTGAGATTTACAAGGAGGGAAAACAGTACACCTCTCTGAACAGTGTCTGGGAGGCTGTGGTTGCTGCTGCACGCAATGTTGATGGTGAACAGATCAAAACACTGACAGAATCCATGGATGGCAGGCTTTTGAGTGTCCTTGCAAAGAAAGGTGGCTATATTGGTCACTGATTTGTTTTTGTTTTGTTTTTGAATGTCAGAAATGTATATTTGTGAAAGTTGAGGTGTTATATTGGTTTCACTGGTAAAAATAAATAATTGAAATGGGTATATATTTGTTTTTGTTAAGTTGCCTAATAATTATGCACAGTAATAGTCACCTGCACACACAGATATCCCCCTAAAATAGCTAAAACTAAAAACAAACTAAAAACGACTTCCAAAAATATTCAGCTTTGATATTAATGAGTTTTTTGGGTTCATTGAGAACATGGTTGTTGTTCAATAATAAAATTAATCCTCAAAAATACAACTTGCCTAATAATTCTGCACTCCCTGTATAGTGATGTTATTGTCCCTAAATAAAGGAAAGCCAATAAGAAAATATTAAATTCCCTAATAGCAATATATAGTGCAAACTGATTCAAATAATCTCTGTCACACAGAAGAATGTGGTCTCGTGGTTTTTCCCCCATATAGACAGTGACTAATCTCAAACTGCTTGAATATGTCATTACGTATGATTGTGGCTCATAAACTTTAACTATTTTCATGTTATTACTAGATTTTTCTATAGGTCAAAATCTGCATATTTTATCATTGAGTAATGATTAAGTCTGAAGGGAGAAGCCTCACATTTAAACAGAAATAAGTAATATGCTGATAATTGTACAGAATTAATATGATTGCACTATATGTTTAATCAAATACTTTTAATATATCTTGGGCTTTAAGGACAATGGTGTTTATTACATTTGATTAGAAGAGATGTACTTAGTGCTTTACATGGGTTTTTGCACAGAATCCAATTTCAAGACCAATATAAACATTAAGCACATCATATGTCTGCATAATTTTCATATATCTATGCACTACCTAAATGTAACTAACGTTTATGAAGATGCAGATGCAACTTTGGAGCCCTCGCTTATTTGCAAGATAAGGAGCAGCTGTCCGATCTTCTCCATAACTTCAAAACTTGTGGATAGAAAGCATCCCAGCTATTGTTGGTTCTAGAAATTTAAATGTTGAATGGCTAACATAGGTGGTGAAAAAGACACATACATAATATTTGGAGCTGATTGGCAGAGCATACTCTGCCCTTGGCAGCTCAATAGGGGGTAACTTCATGTGCATTTTGAGGTGCATAGCATCCGTTGCACACCCATAGAACCACCACTGATCCTGGACTCTGTGCTGATTGACAAGTCCCTGCTCTAGCTCATTTGGTTGCATGAGTGCAGGAGGTGGGACAACACAAGAAATACATATTTTCATACATGCTCAGTTCACATTAGTAAGTTTGATCACTTCTTGGTTTTAAAAAAGGCAAAAGGTGTAACTCAAATCACACTTTTAAACTATGAAACCTGAACACAGCTAAAGTATGACAAACATAATGTTCACATATGATGTCAGCTCTGTTTTTCAATATTTGTAAAAAAAAATAATAATAATTCACACACATTAAGAAGCCATCATCAATATTTTATAAAATAGCTGTAGCATTCTACTAACAGGACTGCATGATGGGTTTACCCAATCAGTGGTGTCCTGTAAGAGTTTCTCTGGGATATAACATACTGTAAGCACCAAATCTCACATACACTAGACTTTGTTCTTGGTAGTATTATTGATATGGTTGTTAGAAATTATTCAAATTTCTAGTGTGGCATCAGTTCCTTGACAAGTGCTCCCCTAATCAATACACATGAAGTCCTCACATCTGTGTTTAGATATTCTGACTCTTCCATCTCAGAAGACTTGGCTTCAGATATTCTTCCATTCATTCAGAAAGGAGCTTTTCTAATGGTGTAAATTGCCATTGACAAAGAAGCCACAATAACTGAAGTTGAATTTGAGATTTTTCTAATGAGTTGGTATGAGGTTCCCCATCTTTAAAGTGTATGGAGAAGAAAGTTATGGATATAAATGTTTAATTATATAAGATGCATATAGAGAATAAAACACATTTTCCTGAAAATGAAACATACTAATTTGATATTCCCTTACGAAAGAGAAAAATAAAGCAGGTGCCTGAATAAAGAACATATAGGAACATAAAGTGGATCCTGGGATGCCATAAGTTAAATATTGCAATGAGAGGTAAACTAATTGAATCTATCCAAGTCATTAGATATGTACATACACAAAAATATGTTTCAGACAAATCATTTGTCATGACCAAAAAAAATATGTTTTGTTTCATTCAATATTTGTTAATGGGGGGGGAGTTCTGAATTTGTCATTAAAAATCTATTTTTCTGCTATTTTATGTGGGTAGCATTTTCAGAGCAAAACAGGAGCAGCTGGACAGCTAAAACTTAAAGGGATATGAAACCCAAAAATTGTATTTTGGGATTCAGACAGAACATACCATTTAAAAAAAAAACTTTCCAATTTACTTGTATTATCAAATTTGCTTTTTTCCAATAGTATTCTGTGTTGAAATGAATACCTAGTAAGGCATCTGGAACACTACATTGCAGGAAATAGTACTGCCATCTAGTGCTCTTGCAAATGAATAACATTCTGAAAAAAACTGCTGCCATCTAGTGCTCTTGCAAATGAATAACATTCTGAAAAAAACTGCTGCCATCTAGTGCTCTTGCAAATGAATAACATTCTGAAAAAAACTGCTACCATCTAGTGCTCTTGCAAATGAATAACATTCTGGAAAAAACTGCTGCCATCTAGTGCTCTTGCAAATGAATAACATTCTGAAAAAAACTACTGACATATAGTGCTCCAGACATGGGCCGGCTCCTGAGCTTACTCCCCTGCTTTTCAACAAAAGATACCAAGAGAACAAAGAACAATTGATAATAGAGGTAAATTAGAAAGTTGTTTCAAATTGCATGCTCTATCTGAATCATGAAATAAACATTTTGGGTTTCATATCCCTTTAACCCCTTCACCCAATATGACGTATATATACGTTGTGTGGAACTTTGCCTATCGTACTGCAGGACGTATATATACGTTGTTGCTTCAGGAAGCTCCAGCACTCTCGGCTGTTAAGTTACAGCCGAGATCTTGAGCTCCTGAAGCTTCATGCATCTGCCGTATATGGAGCCAGAGCGTGATCGGTGTTCCGGCTTCATATGAGGGCAGATGCCTGATTGTTACAGACGGCGACACTGTGTGTGTCACTGTCTGTAACGATCACTCTGGTGCCGACGGGAGGTGAAGGCGGGAGGCAGGAGGCTGGTGGACTGTCCAGCAGGGGAGGCGGGAGGGAGAGGGAGGAAGTGAGAGGGGCCCTACCTATGGGGAAAAAAATTAAAAAAGGGACAGGGAGGGATGGGGCAGCTACGCTACAGAAAAGGGGATCTGGGGGTATGGGGGACCCTAAAGTAAAGATCAAGGGTTGGGGTTGGGTGGGGGGGGAAACTACGCTATGGAAAATATAATAAAAATAAATAAATATAATTAAAAATAAAACCTTTTTTTTAAAAAGGTAGCTTATAGGTACTGGTAGGCAGCTGTCAGTACCTAAGATGGCGCCTAACTGTTAGAGGAGGGAGGTTTAGAGAGCTGTTTGGGGGGAATCAGGGAGGTTGGGAGGTAAAGGGGGATCCTACACTGCAGAAATTATAAAATATATATATATATATATATATATATATATATATATATATATACTTTTTTTTAAATGCCTTATTTTCATACTGGCAGACTGTCTGCCAGTACTTAAGATGGGGGTTACCAGTGGGGCGTGGGAGAGGGAAGAGAGCTGTTTGGGAGGGATCAGGTAGGGATCATGGGGTAGGAAGTGTCAGGTGGGTGGCTAATCTCTACACTAAAGCTAAAATTAACCTTTTAGGCTACCTGATTAACCCCTTCACTGCCGTGAATAATAGAAGTGTGGAGAGCAGCTGGAATTAGGTGCCTTCTAATTACCAAAAAGCAATGGCAAATCCATATATGTCTGCTATTTCTGAACAAAGGAGATACCAGATAAACTTTTACAAACATTTGTGTCATGATTGCACAAGCAGAATGTAAATAATTTCTGTGAGAAACCCAACGTTTGTGAAAAAAAGTACTATTTTTTTTTTTCTTTGATAGCATTTGGTGGTGGAATGGTGGCATGAAATATACCAAAATGGGCCTAGCAATACCTTGTGTTGTCTACTTAATATATATTAATATATATATATATATATATATAGATAGATAGATAGATAGATAGATAGATAGATAGTTTTGAAAGGGAAATAAAAAACAAGGCCCTATTTCTTTTTAAATGGAGTGAAAGCATAAATGCTAAAAATTCTCTGGTATTTTGGGCAAGTTTTTTTTCTGAAAGTGCCGGCAGTCAACATCCTATCATAACTTTTCAGCGCAAACACACATAAGTACAATATATGTTTTTAAACATGTTACATGCTAACAAATAAAATCTTTTTTTGAAAACATTGCGACACAACTAGGTTTATGATAAAGCTAGTAGTTTAATTATGGTCCATAGGACATATAGTCAGTAACATCACTTAAACTAAAAAATACATAACTAATACCTTCACATTAAGGGGTTAAAAAAACAAATACCTACATATATCATCAGTATAGACACTAATTGCAGGCACAATGTGATTATGTTTTTTGAAGTTTTGCATATATGTATAATGCTATAACATTATAATGCATAATTTCCCAATTCTGGTTATCCATCTTAACATCTATGCATATATCAACAAAATGTATAAAACAAAGAAGTTGAAAAACATACTAGTTGTTTAATGACAAATTACCTAAATGCCAACTTCCAAAATGGAGGATGTAACCACAAACCTGGCAGAAACTCATCAATGGATTGTTTAAAAGGACTCATGGACATGCGCACTAACATTCCTTGACAAAGCATACCAGCGAAATGTACTTCGGAACTGAACTGTTCTATATTGAGTTTTATCGCGTCTCTACACTAGTCAGGACACCTGGGGGCTTAGCGCTATTGTCTTGCTACTAAAAAGGTTTTGGTTTCGGCGGTCCCACTCCTGCTGATCCATTTACCTCTTTGCAAGTTTGGCGATTTGAAGCATTTGTTACAGCATATCTGCTTTTGTACCCTTACATTGTGGTGTTATCAAGGCTTATGTGACGCTTTTATATATTTTAAAATAAATTTGTATCCAAGTTTTGCCTAGTGTACTGTTTTCCCATCAGTATAAAGTGGGAGTGCGCATATCCTTGAGCTTAGTGGAAAGCTCCAACAAATGTGAGTAGTCATTTGTTACAAAACAACTACTTCCTCAAAGTGCCATTAAAGATTGACATGTTGCAATTTTCTGTTTCCTTTTTTATGGGATCTCACTGAGGAATGCTAACAAGCTGAAAAACTCATCCAGAGGACACAGACATATCCTTGATTCAGAACTTTATTTGGTTTTCCTTTTATGATTTTTGTTATCACATTTATTTCACATTTTTTTCTTTGTGATATTCGGTATATTTATTGTAATTACAAAGGAATTAAACAAATGACAAAGACATTGCTAAATCCTTATTGAATACTGTGTAAATGGAACTCTTGAAGTCTTTCACTCCTTTACAGCAATGGCTTTTAATGACACGAATGAATGAACTAGCTTAAATTCATCCAAATACCTAAATGTCTAAAAATTATGGGCCAGATAACAAGTGGAGTGCTAAATATCATTTTCAAGAAAGTGACATTTGCGCTCCACTGTGTAATACCAGCACACTCTAATATGCGGTGGTATTACAAGTTAACAGCCATGCAAATTCGAGCTTGTGATTGCATTGTTGGGATGCATTCACAAGAGTGCACTTTCATAGGCTCCAATGGGAGCCTCATTCTAAAGCCGTCAGAGACAGCATCAGAACTAAAGCACAGCGAATGGCTAAGTTAAATTTGTAAATATATATATATATATATATATATATATATATGTATATGCTGAGATAAACATATTAACACATAAATATATATATATATATATATATATATATGTATATGCTGATATAAACATATTAACACATAAATATATACAGTATATAAGCATATATATTTACTGGGAACACACAGTTCCCATAGACTGCAATGTAAAGGCATCGCACCAAATTTAGACCCCAAAAACTGCCTAGTGCAGTTGTTTTTTTATTTTAAAAAATGCTACAGTAAAAAACTTTAATGGCCTCTATTTTTAGGGCATTTGGGGCACTTTTAGAAAATTAACCGGAGCTTGTGGTAGCAAAAACCAGCCACTTATAATGGCTGGTTAATTATTGCACGCCTGCAAACAGTATAATTTAGCGCTCCACTTGTAATCTAGCCCTATATCAGCTACAAAATGTAAGATTTATTGTTTAACAGTTAGAGGAGGAGCACAAGTATATTATTATAAGATAGTGGCCACAGATAACTGAAATATATATATATATATATATATTTTATTACTAAACAAAGTTAATATTCATCTTCTTTCCTTGGAGAATCTTTGCACATCTGCCAACACATCATACTGGTTGCTATTATATTGGTTGGTTTTGTATTAGAATAAATACTTCTAATACTCAGGCAGGTACCATTTTGCAAATCATTCAAGTTCTAGAACATTTCATGAGCATTGATTTGCTGAAATTCATATTCTGTCCCTTGAAATTAAGTAACTCAAATCTTTTATTTGTACAATAACACGGTATGATTTTTGACTATCATCAAATCAATATGCTAAGAAATGATAACAACCAAGAAGGCATCCAGTATAAGTGCACAACACAATCTGCTGAAAATAATTGAGATATGTATCACAGCTAGAATTGTCATTTTATCTTTTATTGTACCTAGTATGGCTATTGCTAACTATCGGCTAGATTACGAGTTTTGCGGTAAGAGCTGCTCGGTACTAACTTGCAAGTTATTGTCACCGCTCACCTCTCTACAGCGCTGATATTACAGGTTTACAAAAACCCGGCGTTAGCAGGCAATATTGCAGCGTAAAGCAAAATTGAGCTCCATACCGCACTCCAATACCAGCGCTGCGGTGAGCTGCAGTGAACTGGTTTTATGTGCTTGTGCACGATTTCCCCATAGACATCAATGGGGAGAGCCGGCTAAAAAAAAGCTTAACACCTGCAATAAAGGAGCGTAAAGCTCCGTAACACAGCCCCATTGATTCCTATGGGCAAAAAAAAGTTATGTTTACACCTAACACCCTAACATAAACCCTGAGTCTAAACACCCCTAATCTGCCACCCCCGACATTGCCAAAAGCTACATTACTCTTATTAACCCCTAATCTGCTGCCTCCGACATCGTCACCACTTACCTACACTTATTAACCCCTAATCTGCTGCCCCCGACATCGCCGCCACCTGCCTATATTTATTAACCCCTAATCTGCTGCCCCAATGTCGCTGCCACCTACCTACACTTATTAACCCCTAATCTGCCACCCCCAATGTCGCCGCCACCTACATTACAGTTATTAACCCCTAATCTGCCGCCCTCAATGTAGCCACCACCTACATTACAGTTATTAACCCCTAATCTGCCATCCCCGACATCGCCGCAACCTACCTACACTTATTAACCCCTAATTTGCTGCCCCCAATGTTGCAGCCACCTACCTACACTTATTAACCCCTAATCTGCCACCCCCAATGTCCCCATCACCTACATTACAGTTATTAACCCCTAATCTACCGCCCCCGACATCACCGCCACCTACCTACACTTATTAATCCCTAATCTGCCGCCCCCAACGTCGCCCCCACTATACTAAAGGTATTAACCCCTAGCACCCACTAACTTTAATGTAATGAAAATAAATCTAAATAAAACCTACTATTAATAACTAAATAATTCCTATTTAAAACTAAATACTTACCTTTAAAATAAACCCTAAACTAACTACAATATAACTAATAGTTACCCTGTAGCTAGCTTAGGTTTTATTTTTATTCCACAGGCAAGTTTGTATTTATTTTAACTAGGTAGACTAGTTAGTAAATAGTTATTAAATATTTACTAACTATCTAGTTAAAATAAATACAAACTTAGCTGCGAAATAAAAATAAAACCTAAGATAGATACAATATAACTATTAGGGTTTATTTTATAGGTAAGTATTTAGTTTTAAATAGGAATTATTAAGTTATTAATAGTAGGTTTTATTTAGATTTATTTTAATTACATTAAAGTTAGTGGGTGTTAGAGTTAGGGTAGGGTTAGACTTAGGTTTAGGGTTTAATAACTTTAGTATAGTGGCAGCAGATTAATTCGTTTAATGTAGGTGGCGGCGACATTGGGGCTCAGATTAGGGGTTAATAAGTATAGGTAGGTGGCGGAGATGTTAGGGGTGGCAGGTTAGGGGTTAATAAGTGTAATGTAGGTGGGGGCGACATTGGGGCGGCAGATTAGGGGTTAATAAGAATAGGTAGGTGGCGGCGAAGTTAGGGGTGGCAGATTAGGGGTTAATAAGTATAATGTAGGTGTCGGCAGTGTCGGCAGTTTAGGGGTTAATATGTTTATTACAGTGGCGGCGATGTCCGGAGCTGCAGATTAGCGGTTAATAATTTTATTTTAGTGTTTGTGATGCGGGAGGGTCTCGGTTTAGGGGTGAATAGGTAGTTTATAGGTGTTAGTGTACTTTTTAGCACTTTAGTTATGAGTTTTATGCTACGGCTTTGTAGCGTAAAACCCATAACTACTGACTTTCAGTTTACGGTATGGATCTTGACGGTATTGGCTGTAACGCTCATTTTTTAGCCTCTCAGACAGACTCGTAATACCAGCGCTGTGAAAGTCCCTTTGAAAAAGGACTTTCTCCAAAATTGGTGTGTCCGGTCCACGGCGTCATCCTTACTTGTGGGATATTCTCTTCCCCAACAGGAAATGGCAAAGAGTCCCAGCAAAGCTGGCCATATAGTCCCTCCTAGGCTCCGCCCACCCCAGTCATTCTCTTTGCCGTTGCACAGGCAACATCTCCACGGAGATGGTTAAGAGTTTTTTTGGTGTTTAAATGTAGTTTTTATTCTTCTATCAAGTGTTTGTTATTTTAAAATAGTGCTGGTATGTACTATTTACTCTGAAACAGAAAAGGATGAAGATTTCTGTTTGTAAGAGGAAGATGATTTTAGCAGACAGTAACTAAAATCGATTGCTGTTTCCACATAGGACTGTTGAGATGAAGTAACTTCAGTTGGGGGAAACAGTTAGCAGACTTTCCTGCTTAAGGTATGACTAGCCATATTTCTAACAAGACTGTGTAATGCTGGAAGGCTGTCATTTCCCCTCATGGGGACCGGTAAGCCATTTTCTTAGTCAAAAACAAACAGAATAAAGGGCTTATTATGGGCTAAAAAACTGGTAGACATTTTTATGGGCTAAATCGATTGCTTTATTTGTGCATATTATTCAGATTTAGGCTAACAATTGGCATTTATAATCTTGGGGAATGTTTATAAAACGGCAGGCACTGTATTGGACACCTTTTTCAGTCAGGGGGCCTTTCTAGTCATAGACTGAGCCTCATTTTCGCGCCATTAATGCGCAGTTGTTTTTTGAGAGCAGGGCATGCAGATGCATGTGTGAGGATCTAAGAATCTCTGAAAAAGCTTTTAGAAGGCGTCATTTGGTATCGTATTCCCCTCAGGGCTTGGTTGGGTCTTAGCAAAGACTATATCTGGGACTGTATAGGGGTTAAATTGAAAAACGGCTCCGGTTCCGTTATTTTAAGGGTTAAAGCTCTGAAAATTGGTGTGCAATACTTTTAAGGCTTTAAGACACTGTGGTGAAATTTTGGTAACTTTTGAACAATTCCTTCATACTTTTTCACATATTCAGTAATAAAGTGTTTTCTGTTTGAAATTTAAAGTGACAGTAACGGTTTTATTTTAAAACGTTTTTTGTGCTTTGTTGACAAGTTTAAGCCTGTTTAACATGTCTGTACCTTCAGATAAGCTATGTTCTATATGTATGAAAGCCAATGTGTCTCCCCATTTAAATTTATGTGATAATTGTGCCATAGCGTCCAAACAGAGTAAGGACAGTACTGACACAAATAATGATATTGCCCAAGATGATTCCTCAAATGAGGGGAGTAAACATGATACTACATCATCTCCTACTGTGTCTACACCAGTTTTGCCCATGCAGGAGGCCCCTAGTACATCTAGTGCGCCAATACTTATTACCATGCAACAATTAACGGCTGTAATGGATAACTCCATAGCAAATCTTTTATCCAAAATGCCTACTTATCAGAGAAAGCGCGATTGCTCTGTTTTAAACACTGAGGAGCAAGAGGACGCTGATGATAATTGTTCTGTCATACCCTCACACCAATCTGAAGGGGCCATGAGGCAGGTTTTGTCTGAGGGAGAAATTTCAGATTCAGGAAAAATTTCTCATCAAGCTGAACCTGATGTTGTGACATTTAAATTTAAATTAGAACATCTCCGCGCACTGCTTAAGGAGGTATTATCTACTCTGGATGATTGTGACAATTTGGTCATTCCAGAGAAATTATGCAAGATGGACAGGTTCCTAGAGGTTCCGGTGCCCCCTGACGCTTTTCCTATACCCAAGCGGGTGGCGGACATAGTAAATAAAGAGTGGGAAAAGCCCGGCATACCTTTTGTTCCTCCCCCTATATTTAAGAAATTATTTCCTATGGTCGACCCCAGAAAGGACTTATGGCAGACAGTCCCCAAGGTCGAGGGGGCAGTTTCTACTCTAAACAAACGCACTACTATTCCTATCGAAGATAGTTGTGCTTTCAAAGATCCTATGGATAAAAAATTGGAGGGTTTGCTTAAAAAGATTTTTGTACAGCAAGGCTACCTTCTACAACCAATTTCATGCATTGTTCCTGTCACTACGGCAGCGTGGTTCTGGTTCGAGGAACTAGAAAAGTCGCTCAGTAGAGAAACTCCATATGAGGAGGTTATGGACAGAGTTCACGCACTTAAATTGGCTAACTCTTTTATTTTAGATGCCGCTTTGCAATTAGCAAAATTGGCGGCGAAAAATTCAGGGTTTGCTATCGTAGCGCGCAGAGCACTTTGGCTAAAGTCTTGGTCAGCGGATGTGTCATCCAAGACAAAATTGCTTAACATTCCTTTCAAAGGTAAAACTTTATTTGGACCTGATTTGAAAGAGATTATTTCAGACATCACTGGGGGAAAGGGCCACGCCCTTCCACAGGATAGGTCTTTTAAGGCTAAAAATAAGCCTAATTTTCGTCCCTTTCGCAGAAATGGACCAGCCTCTAATTCTGCATCCTCTAAGCAAGAGGGTAATGCCTCACAACCCAAACCAGCCTGGAAACCAATGCAAGGCTGGAACAAGGGTAAGCAGGCCAAGAAGCCTGCCACTGCTAACAAAACAGCATGAAGGAGTAGCCCCCGATCCGGGACCGGATCTGGTGGGGGGCAGACTCTCTCTCTTTGCTCAGGCTTGGGCAAGAGATGTTCAGGATCCTTGGGCGCTAGAAATAGTTTCTCAAGGTTATCTCCTGGAATTCAAGGAACTACCCCCAAGGGGAAGGTTCCACAAGTCTCACTTATCCTCAAACCAAATAAAGAGACAGGCATTCTTACATTGTGTAGAAGACCTGTTAAAGATGGGAGTGATACACCCAGTTCCAATAAAGGAACAAGGAATGGGATTTTATTCCAATCTGTTCGTAGTTCCCAAAAAAGAGGGAACGTTCAGACCAATTTTGGATTTGAAGATCCTAAACAAATTTCTCAGGGTACCATCGTTCAAAATGGAAACTATTCGAACAATTCTACCCACCATCCAGGAAAGTCAATTTATGACTACCGTGGATCTAAAGGATGCGTACCTATATATCCCTATCCACATGGAACATCATCAGTTCCTAAGGTTCGCTTTTCTGGACAAACATTACCAGTTTGTGGCTCTTCCATTCGGATTAGCCACTGCTCCAAGGATTTTCACAAAGGTGCTAGGGTCCCTTCTAGCGGTTCTAAGACCAAGGGGCATTGCAGTAGTACCTTACTTGGACGACATTCTAATACAAGCGTCGTCCCTGTCAAAGGCAAAGGCTCATACGGACATCGTTCTAGCCTTTCTCACATCTCACGGATGGAAGGTGAACAAAGAAAAGAGTTCTCTGTCCCCGTCAACAAGAGTTACCTTCTTGGGAACAATAATAGATTCCTTAGAAATGAGGATTTTTCTGACAGAGGTCAGAAAATCAAAACTTCTAAGCTCTTGTCAAGTGCTTCATTCTGTTCCTCGTCCTTCCATAGCGCAGTGCATGGAAGTAATAGGATTGATGGTTGCAACAATGGACATAGTTCCTTTTGCACAAATTCATCTAAGACCATTACAACTGTGCATGCTCAAACAGTGGAATGGGGATTATACAGACTTGTCTCCAATGATTCAAGTAGATCGAAAGACCAGAGATTCACTCCGTTGGTGGCTGACCCTGGACCATCTGTCCCAGGGAATGAGCATCCGCAGGCCAGAGTGGGTCATTGTCACGACCGACGCCAGTCTAGTGGGCTGGGGTGCGGTCTGGGAATCCCTGAAAGCTCAGGGTCTATGGTCTCGGGAAGAGTCTCTTCTCCCGATAAACATTCTGGAACTGAGAGCGATATTCAATGCTCTCAGAGCTTGGCCTCAACTAGCAAAGGCCAAATTCATAAGGTTCCAATCAGACAACATGACGACTGTTGCTTACATCAATCATCAAGGGGGAACAAAGAGTTCCCTGGCGATGAAAGAAGTGACCAAAATAATTCAATGGGCGGAGGATCACTCCTGCCACTTGTCTGCGATCCACATCCCAGGAGTGGAAAATTGGGAGTCGTCAGACATTTCATCCGGGGGAGTGGGAACTCCATCCGGAAATCTTTGCCCAAATAACTCAATTATGGGGCATTCCAGACATGGATCTGATGGCGTCTCGTCAGAACTTCAAGGTTCCTTGCTACGGGTCCAGATCCAGGGATCCCAAGGCGACTCTAGTAGATGCACTAGTAGCACCTTGGACTTTCAACCTAGCTTACGTATTCCCACCGTTTCCTCTCATTCCCAGGCTGGAAACCAGGATCAATCAGGAGAGGGCCTCGGTGATCTTGATAGCTCCTGCGTGGCCACGCAGGACTTGGTATGCAGACCTGGTGAATATGTCATCGGCTCCACCATGGAAGCTACCTTTGAGACAGGACCTTCTTGTTCAAGGTCCATTCGAACACCCAAATCTGGTCTCCCTCCAACTGACGGCTTGGAGATTGAACGCTTGATTCTATCAAAGCGTGGGTTTTCAGATTCGGTGATAGATACTCTGGTTCAGACCAGAAAACCTGTAACTAGAAAAATTTACCATAAAATATGGAAAAAATATATCTGTTGGTGTGAATCCAAAGGATTCCCATGGAATAAGATAAAAATTCCTAAGATTCTCTCCTTTCTTCAAGAAGGTTTGGAGAAAGGATTATCTGCAAGTTCTTTAAAGGGACAGATCTCTGCTTTATCTGTCTTACTACACAAAAGACTGGCAGCTGTGCCAGATGTTCAAGCATTTGTTCAGGCTCTGGTTAGGATCAAGCCTGTTTACAGACCTTTGACTCCTCCCTGAAGTCTAAATCTAGTTCTTTCAGTTCTCCAAGGGGTTCCGTTTGAACCCTTACATTCCGTAGATATTAAGTTACTATCTTGGAAAGTTTTGTTTTTGGTTGCAATTTCTTCTGCTAGAAGAGTTTCAGAGTTATCTGCTCTGCAGTGTTCTCCTCCTTATCTGGTGTTCCATGCAGATAAGGTGGTTTTGCGTACTAAGCCTGGTTTTCTTCCTAAAGTTGTTTCTAACAAAAATATTAACCAGGAGATAGTTGTACCTTCTTTGTGTCCGAATCCAGTTTCAAAGAAGGAACGTTTGTTACACAATTTGGACGTTGTCCATGCTCTAAAGTTCTATTTAGAGGCTACTAAAGATTTCAGACAAACATCTTCCTTGTTTGTTGTTTATTCTGGTAAAAGGAGAGGTCAAAAAGCGACTTCTACCTCTCTTTCCTTTTGGCTTAAAAGCATTATCCGATTGGCTTATGAGACTGCCGGACGGCAGCCTCCTGAAAGAATCACAGCTCACTCCACTAGGGCTGTGGCTTCCACATGGGCCTTCAAGAACGAGGCTTCTGTTGACCAGATATGTGAGGCAGCGACTTGGTCTTCACTGCACACTTTTGCCAAATTTTACAAATTTGATACTTTTGCTTCTTCGGAGGCTATTTTTGGGAGAAAGGTTTTGCAAGCTGTGGTGCCTTCCGTTTAGGTGACCTGATTTGCTCCCTCCCTTCATCCGTGTCCTAAAGCTTTGGTATTGGTTCCCACAAGTAAGGATGACGCCGTGGACCGGACACACCAATGTTGGAGAAAACAGAATTTATGCTTACCTGATAAATTACTTTCTCCAACGGTGTGTCCGGTCCACGGCCCGCCCTGGTTTTTTAATCAGGTCTGATGAATTATTTTCTCTAACTACAGTCACCACGGTACCATATGGTTTCTCCTATATATATTTCCTCCTGTCCGTCGGTCGAATGACTGGGGTGGGCGGAGCCTAGGAGGGACTATATGGCCAGCTTTGCTGGGACTCTTTGCCATTTCCTGTTGGGGAAGAGAATATCCCACAAGTAAGGATGACGCCGTGGACCGGACACACCGTTGGAGAAAGTAATTTATCAGGTAAGCATAAATTCTGTTTTTTGAAAGCTGCGGTACTGACGTTGCGTTACGGCCAAAAAAGTGTAATACCAGCGGTAGTGAAAAAGAGCCTTAAAGCTGCTTTTTCACTCATAACGCAAAACTCATAATCTAGCCGTATGTTATCTATACTTAAAGGGACACTGAACCCAAATTTTTTCTTTCAGGATTCAGATAGAGCATGACATTTTAAGCAACTTTCTAATTTACTTCTATTATAAATTTGTCTGCGTTCTTTTGCTATATTTATTTTAAAAGCAGGAATGTAAATCTTAGCAGCCAGCCCATTTTAGGTTCAGCACCATGGATAGCGCTTGCTTATTGGAGGATTACATTTACCCACAAATAAGCAAGCATAACCCAGGTTCTCAGCCAAAAATGGGCCGGCTCCTATGCATCACATTCTTGCTTTTTAAATAAAGATAGCAAGAGAATAAAGACAAATTGATAATAGGAGTAAATTAGAAAGTTGCTTAAAATTGCATGCCTCTGTCTGAATTATGAAAGAAAAAGTTTGGGTTTAGTGTCCCTTTAACAATTTTATCTTGGGCTGTTCAACGTTGTACTCTGGGAAATTGCAATTACAAATACTTTTTTGAAGATTTCATAATGCTTAACTGTTTACATGCTATAGACCTACACTTTTTTTTCACAATTTGAGCACTATTCACAAAGGTGAGATCTTTCTTTTATAGATTTTTTCTAATACTTATTTTATACTATGCATTTACACATGTTGAAAGTATTTTTGTATGTATGACCTAGAGGAGAGAAGGTTAAGTTAATAGAAACCTGGCATGTTAAAATTAAAGTTATTTTTTTATGCATAAATCATAAATTGATCACTGATCTAAATACAAAACAAATGTATTAAAAACAACAAAAACTGTATTTTTGTTCGCAGCCTTTGCATTGTTTTCCAGCTGCAGGACACACCCCTTGAAAAGTTTGATGTGGCCAATTAGAGACAGGTAAAAGAAAATGTTGCTAAACTGATCAAGCAATTACTATGCGGCATCTAGGAGGGTCAGGGTTCACAATTCCATGGAATGCATGTCAGCCCTGCTTGAGAAAGTGGAAAAAGTACAGTTTTTGTAGTTAACCCCAGCAAAGTAATTGCATGAATATTTAAAGTAAGAAGAATAGCAGCAATTTACTCCTGGTGCTTATTGCTTCATATCTGGTGAGAAAATGACAAGAGGCATATGTGTGTAGCCACAAATCCCCAGCTAGTTCCCAGTAGCAAGTAGCTGATGCATCAAAAAGGCTCATACACATATCCAACAGATGACGTTCAAGAGCTTCTTGTGCTCATTTCTATCCTCCCAGGAAGGATTCAAACTATTTAATTCCTGCTCTGTGTGTGGCCTTAGAGAAATCTGCACATCTAGCAGGATAAAACGCGTTGCACTTTTTGTCCTTCTGTTAATATGTAGCATCTTCCTCTTGATCAGCTTTGAACTTGGTGCAAAGATTGCTACCCGGAGACTGCGTGTACAAACCATAGCACCATGGTTACTATCAGGAGCTGGGTGTGAGACAAAGACTTCAGATATAGTTGAATTTTTTATATGTTGTTTTATTTTGTGTAGTTCTAGAAAATGCATTTTATTACTTTTGAGCAATGAAGCTATTTGTTATACCTATAATTCAAAGTGTGCTGTACGTGCACTTGTTTACACAACAAGTTCAATCCTACATTCAAGCTACGCTCTGGATACTTTGGTTTTATTAATGACATTAATCACTTTTCTGTGACTGAATATTGGATAGTATTCTATCCTTTTTTAGTTTCATTGTGTGCCCATCATATTGTACCTTTAATTTAATTTTAATGTTGGTGATTAGTACTGAATAATTTTGATTTTATTGCTCACGGTAGCTCATTGATTCTTTTGAGCCTATGTAGGTATAATCTTCAACAAAGGATACTAAGAGCACAAAGGAAATGTAATAACAGAAATAAACGGAAAAGTCTTGTAAAACTGCATGTTCTATCTGTCCCATGAAAGTTTATTTTTTGACTTTCATGTCCCTTTAAGCTTAAACTTGAAAAAGAATTATGGACAGACTACATGGAACTTTTGCATTAAAAATCTATGCCTCTATGTACTGTATGCATATGAAAGAACATAACACAATACAACTCAACAGCCTGTTTACAATAATAACTTATTTTTGTTCATCTTTATTCATAGCAAAAGAAATATATATAGCAGCATCTGCAAATTACTATGTATTAATAACTGTTACATATTTTTTTCAGATGAAAGATGTCATATGGATTTGCATCTCGCACATTTCTTTTGCTGTCGGTATTATTATTTCTATAATAGAATGCTTTAATAATAATTACAGTATTTTTCCTTTTTTATGCTAAAATTTTGTACTATTGGAGCTCCAAGTAACCTTGACATAGACGAGTTTACAAACTAAAATTATATTTCGTTAAAACACAAAAGTATAAAGGGTAGCTTTAAAAAAAAAAAAAATGTTGCCACTAATAACAGTAATTTTTAGCAGCTAGTTATGATGTATTTTAAAATAATGACACAGTTTTTGTTTGTCTATGAATTTCTTTAACTTTTTTTCCCCCTAGAAGTTAGTAAAATTTTCAGTAAGTGAATCTTGGTAACCTTCCTCTTACATTAGAAAATGAAAAAAAAAACTGAATACAATTTAAAGTGCATTTTAATTACTATATTACTCAGATGAGTGACACGCTTAACAGAAACTTTATGCTTCGAAAGGGAATATCCCTCATCAATTATTAGTTTCCCCAGATGGGTTTGGTGCACATTTTGTTAACAGAGTAAATTTTGTAGATCTTACATTTGACATCAGATGGAAATACCCTGTTTCATCCAAGGATAAATAAGAGAAAGAGAAAAAAAAACCTCATATAATATTTTATTTTTGGTATGAGCCAGACTTTCACTTCTGTTTTCCAGGCGTACATATTGAGAAGTGAAACTATTTCTTATGCTATATATTTAGGGCAGTACCAATACCTATACTGATATATTTTATTATGAAAATTGATATTTTACAGCAAGAAAACAAAACAAATTTTATTTTCATGTATAAAAAAAAGAAATTAGACACTATTCTAACAGACAAACTTAATTTAGCATTAGTATCTTACAAATAGTAGCTAAATATGTTTCAGATACACACCAGGATTTCTAAGTTACAGGAAATCTACTTGTTTGAGCAGTTGTGCTAACGTCATTTGCAAACATATTCAGTAAATGTGACACATGATTTTTTCCAGTCCTGTAAACATTTTTGCAAACTATCAAATCTTTTAATATACTGATGATTCGCCAGCTTACGTTCTACAAATGTATATGTCAACATTCATAAACAACGTGTACCTTATGCTACTATGCAATATGGCACAATACCAATACAATTCAATTATCAGGTTAGGCAGAACTTACAGGACCTTTGATTTCCTACACCTCAGTTTATATATGTATTGTCCCTCATGCATGTAATGCAACAGTTCTTGTTAGATTGATATATAATTTTGTTGCTATTTTATTTAGGACCCATTGCATATTAAAACACATCATGCTGTTCATACATATGTGGAAAATAAATTAAAAAAGAATAGCTCAAATAATCTTATTTTATGGATTAGGTTAATTTTTGTTTCAAAATAAAACAGTTTACCTGGTAAATATATTATGTATCTGAATATTGTATTGTACTACAGGTACAAAACCATTTATCCAAACTGCTTTACACCAGAAAATTGGATTTCAAAATAGATTGGAGTTTGGAAAATTTGTATATTTGAATCTGTAAAATAGGACAGCTTAGAAAGGGGATCGGACCAAGGGGCTGATTTACCATGCTCCGTATTGATCAGAATGTATCTGTTTCCGCGCGATCCATCAGGCTCGCCGAAAATAGGAGTCAAGAAGCAGCGGTCTTAAGACCACTGCTCCTTAACTCATTCGCCACCTCTGAGGCGGCGGACAGCAATCCGCGTGATCACATACTATCGGGTTGGCCGCAAATGTGCAAGGGGCGGCATTGCACAAGAATTCCTAGTGAAATGCTTGTGCAATGATACATTTAGACAACATATGCTTTTGGCATTTATCGATGTGCGGCTGACATGATCACTACAGCGGATCATGTCGGTTCGCACTTTGATAAATCGGCCCCCAAGTGTAAACAGCAATATATTATGTCATTTAGGCTGTTGTTTCAGGTTATAATACAGCTTATACATGCAACCTAATGGTCCTTTTAAATACATTTTTGATAATACTGTATACTTAGAGGCCTATTTAACAAAGGTCTGTTGGACCTGATCCGACAGTGTGGATCAGGTCCGACAGACCTCGCTGAATGTGGAGAGCAATACGCTCTCTGTATTCAGCAACGCCACCCCCTGCAGATTCGCAGCCAGTCGGCCGCAAGCAGGGGGGTGTCAATCAACCCGATCGTACTCGAAAAAAACTGGGGAATGAGTCTAATGCCTAAAAGGTTTACAGAAATTATTACTAAGGAATGGGATAGGCCAGGTGTGCCGTTCTCTCCACCTCCTATTTTTAGAAAAATGTTTCCTATAGACGCCACCACATGGGACTTATGGCAGACAGTCCCTAAGGTGGAAGGAGCAGTTTCTACTCTTGCAAAGCGTACTACTATCCCTGTCGAGGACAGTTGTGCTTTTTCAGATCCAATGGATAAAAAATTAGAAGGTTACCTTAAGAAAATGTTTATTCAACAAGGTTTTATCCTACAGCCCCTTGCATGCATTGCTCCTGTCACTGCTGCTGCAGCGTTCTGGTTTGAGTCTCTGGAAGAGGCTTTACAGGTAGCGACTCCATTGGATGACATACTTGGCAAACTTAGAGCACTTAAGCTAGCCAATTCTTTTGTTTCTGATGCCATTGTTCATTTGACTAAACTAACGGCTAAGAATTCTGGTTTTGCTATACAGGCGCGTAGGGCGCTATGGCTTAAATCATGGTCAGCTGACGTGACTTCAAAATCTAAGCTGCTTAACATTCCCTTCAAGGGGCAGACCCTATTCGGGCCTGGTTTGAAGGAGATTATTGCTGATATCACTGGAGGAAAAGGTCATGCCCTTCCTCAGAACAGGTCCAAATCAAGGGCCAAACAGTCTAATTTTCGTACCTTTCAAACTTCAAGGCAAGTACGGCATCAACTTCCTCTAATGCAAAACAAGAGGGAACTTTTGCTCAGTCCAAGACGGTCTGGAGGCCAAACCAGACCTGGAACAAAGGTAAGCAGGTCAAAAAGCCGGCTGCTGCCTCTAAGACAGCATGAAGGAACGGCCCCCTATCCGGTAACGGATCTAGTAGGGGGCAGACTCTCACTCTTCGCCCAGGCGTGGGCAAGAGATGTTCAGGATCCCTGGGCGTTGGAAATTATATCCCAGGGATATCTTCTGGACTTCAAAGCTTCCCCCCCAAAAGGGAGATTTCACCTTTCACAATTATCTGCAAACCAGATAAAGAGAGGCATTCTTACACTGTGTACAAGACCTCCTAGTTATGGGAGTGATCCATCCAGTTCCAAAGGAGGAACAGGGACAGGGTTTTTACTCAAATCTGTTTGTGGTTCCCAAAAAAGAGGGAACCTTCAGACCAATTTTGGATCTAAAGATCTTAAACAAATTCCTCAGAGTTCCATTATTCAAGATGGAAACTATTCATACCATCCTACCTATGATCCAGGAGGGTCAATATATGACTACAGTGGATCTAAAGGATGCTTATCTTCACATTCCGAAACATACACAAAGATCATCATCGGTTTCTCAGGTTTGCCTTTCTGGACATGCATTACCAGTTCGTAGCTCTTCCTTTTGGATTAGCTACAGCCCCAAGAATCTTCACGAAGGTTCTAGGGTCGCTTCTGGTGGTCCTAAGGCCGCGGGGTATATTAGTGGCCCCTTATTTAGACGACATCCTGATACAGGCGTCAAGCTTCCAAATTGCCAAGTCTCATACGGATATAGTACTCGCAATTCTGAGGTCGCATGGGTGGAAAGTGAACGAGGAAAAGAGTTCTCTATTCCCACTCACAAGAGTTTCCTTCCTAGGGACTCTGATAGATTCTGTAGAAATGAAAATTTACCTGACGGAATCCAGGTTATCAAAACTTCTAAATTCCTGCCGTGTTCTTCATTCCATTCCGCGCCCTTCGGTGGCTCAGTGCATGGAAGTAATCGGCTTAATGGTAGCGGCAATGGACATAGTGCCGTTTGCACGCTTACATCTCAGACCGCTGCAACTATGCATGCTCAGTCAGTGGAACGGGGATTACACAGATTTGTCCCCTCAACTAAATCTGGATCAAGAGACCAGGGATTCTCTTCTCTGGTGGCTATCTCGGGTCCATCTGTCCAAAGGTATGACCTTTCGCAGGCCAGATTGGACAATTGTAACAACAGATGCCAGCCTTCTAGGTTGGGGTGCAGTCTGGAACTCCCTGAAGGCTCAGGGATTGTGGACTCAGGAGGAGACACTCCTTCCAATAAATATTCTGGAACTGAGAGCGATATTCAATGCTCTTCAGGCTTGGCCTCAGTTAGCAACTCTGAGGTACATCAGATTTCAGTCGGACAACATCACGACTGTGGCTTACATTAATCATCAAGGGGGAACAAGAAGTTCCTTAGCGATGTTAGAAGTCTCAAGAATAATTCATTGGGCAGAGATTCACTCTTGCCACCTATCAGCTATCCATATCCCAGGTGTAGAGAACTGGGAGGCGGATTTTCTAAGTCGACAGACTTTTCATCCGGGGGATTGGGAACTCCATCCGGAGGTGTTTGCACAATTGATTCATCGTTGGGGCAATTGAGAACTGGATCTCATGGCGTCTCGACAGAACACCAAGCTTCCTTGTTACGGATCCAGGTCCAGGGATCCCAAGGCGATGCTGATAGATGCTCTAGCAACGCCCCCTGGTCTTTCAACCTGGCTTATGCGTTTCCACCGTTTCCTCTGCTCCCTCGACTGATTGCCAAGATCAAGCAGGAGAGAGCATCGGTGATTCTAATAGCGCCTGGTATGCAGATCTAGTGGACATGTCATCCTTTCCACCATGGACTCTGCCTCTGAGACAGGACCTTCTTCTTCAGGGTCCTTTCCACCATCCAAATCTAATTTCTCTGAGACTGACTGCATGGAGATTGAACGCTTGATTTTATCAAAGCGTGGCTTCTCTGAGTCAGTCATTGATACCTTAATACAGGCACGAAAGCCTGTCACCAGGAAAATTTATCATAACATATGGCGTAAATATCTTTATTGGTGTGAATCCAAGGGTTACTCATGGAGTAAAGTCAGGATTCCCAGGATATTATCCTTTCTCGAAGAAGGTTTGGAAAAAGTATTGTCAGCTAGTTCCTTAAAAGGACAGATTTCTGCGCTGTCTATTTTTTTGCACAAGCGTCTGGCAGATGTTCCAGATGTTCAGGCTTTTTGTCAGGCTTTAGTTAGAATCAAGCCTGTGTTTAAACCTGTTGCTCCGCCATGGAGCTTAAATTTGGTTCTTAAGGTTCTTCAAGGAGTTCCTTTTGAACCTCTTCATTCCATAGATATCAAACTTTTATCTTGGAAAGTTCTTTTTTTGGTAGCTATTTCCTCGGCTCGTAGAGTCTCCGAGTTATCTGCCTTACAATGTGATTCTCCTTATCTGATTTTCCATTCGGATAAGGTAGTCCTGCATACCAAACCTGGGTTTTTACCTAAGGTGGTATCTAACAAGAATATCAATCAAGAGATTATTGTTCCATCCTTGTGTCCTAATCCTTCTTCAAAGAAGGAACGTCTATTACACAATCTGGACGTGGTTCGTGCTTTGAAGTTTTACTTACAAGCTACTAAAGATTTTCATCAAACATCTGCTTTGTTTGTTGTCTACTCTGGACAGAGGAGAGGTCAAAAGGCTTCGGCAACCTCTCTTTCTTTTTGGCTAAGAAGTATAATCCGCTTAGCCTATGAGACTGTTGGACAGCCTCCTGAAAGGATTACAGCTCATTCTACTAGAGCTGTGGCTTCCACTTGTGCCTTTAAAAATGAGGCTTCTGTTGAACAGATTTGCAAGGCGGCGACTTGGTCTTCGCTTCATACTTTTTCAAAATTCTACAAATTTGATACTTTTGCTTCTTCGGAGGCTATTTTTGGGAGAAAGGTTTTACAGGCAGTGGTACCTTCCTTCATCCGTGTACTTTAGCTTTGGTATTGGTATCCCACAAGTAATGGATGATCCGTGGACTGGATACACCTTACAAGAGAAAACACAGTTTATGCTTACCTGATAAATTTATTTCTCTTGTGGTGTATCCAGTCCACGGCCCGCCCTATCATTTTAAGGCAGGTAATTTTTTTCATTTAAACTACAGTCACCACTGCACCCTATGGTTTCTCCTTTCTCTGAGTGTTTTCGGTCGAATGACTGGATATGGCAGTTAGGGGAGGAGCTATATAACAGCTCTGCTGTGGGTGTCCTCTTGCAACTTCCTGTTGGGAATGAGAATATCCCACAAGTAATGGATGATCCGTGGACTGGATACACCACAAGAGAAATAAATTTATCAGATAAGCATAAATTGTGTTTTTTTTTTTTTTTTTTTTGCTCGCGCGCAAACACTGCTGTAAGTTAACTTAACGCTGTTGGCTTAGCATGCCTATTACAAGTTGAAAGTAAATTGTGTGCAAGCAAAACCCGATGTGCGCTTACTTCAGGACTTTGGATATCTCAACCGCATTAACTTCTCCCCATAGACTTTAAAGGGATACCGAACCAAAATTTTTTATTTCGTGATTCAAATAGAGCATGCCATTTTAAGCAACTTTCTAATTTACTCCTATTATCAAATTTTCTTCGTTCTCTTGCTATCTTTATTTGAAAAAGAAAGTCTAGAACCCTGGACAGCACTTGTTTATTGGTGAATGAATTTATCCACCACTCAGCAAGAACAACCCAGGTTGTTCACCAAAAATGGGCCGGCATCTAAACTTACATTTTTTATTTTTAAATAAAGATAGCAAGAGAATGAAGAACATTTGCTAATAGGAGTAAATTAGACAGTTGCTTAAAATTGCATGCTCTATCTGAATCACAAAAGAAAAAATTTGGGTTCAGTGTCCCTTTAATGGAGAATTGTTAAAAAAAACCTAACAATTATCGCTTGCGTGCTTTCCCGACTCCGCGTAAGACCCACAGCTCAAAACCTGAAGTGAGCTATAAATATTTTACATTTAAATATTTTTCATTTAGAATAAAATATTCTTTTTATTTTTAAATATATTTATATAGATGTACATATATATATATAGATAGATTGATAATACATTTTTGCAAAATATGTATCTATACCTAGAAAGCTATATAAATATAAACAGGTATAGATATATAAAGATATATACGTATATATATATATATATATATATATATATACAGCATATATATATATATATAGATATATATATAGATATATATAAACATATATTTGAAATACAAAGAACATTATATACAATGTGAAGAACATTGGAATGTATCATATTTACATTTAAATACACAGTAAAAAAATTTATAAAATATTAAAATTAAATATTTTTCAAGTTTTAAGGTATTTGAGTGGAAAGGGCTCCAAATTAATATTTATTAGACGTACATTTGGATCCAATGTTAGGATCCAAATGTGTAAGTTTACGCTATTCGGCACTTTTTGGAGCTGTATTGATTCTTGCACATCTTATATATATCTGTATATATACATATATACATGTGTATAAATGTGTTTAGATGTGTATATATGTATGTATATACATACTGTGCATACATATATAAATACATGAATACATATGTATATACAAATATATTGACATGTATATAAACACCCATACACATATTTAGACATAAATATTTACAATATAACCATTTTCATTCAAACACCTTGTCATATACCATATAACTTTTAACCCTTTTACATTTTTTTTTTTTTTTTTTTTTTTTTTTTAAAAAGAGCTTTATTTTGTGAACAATTGCAAGTTTGACAGCATGAATAAGATACAATAAAATGGCTTAATAACATCATACATTGTATTTGCTTATATTATCAGATTTAACAATGTTAGTATTAGGCACTTGTTGGAAATCGCAGTATAATGCTCAACATTGAGGTTCAGAAATAATTTAACAACTGTATTTTCTTGAACAGACACAATTGAAACCAATTTTGTTCCAACATAGTCCTCTAACTATAGCAGTCTGAATGTCCACATGTATTTCAAAGTGCTGCATTTTCTAGAAGAAGGAAAGAAGGTGAGGAAGAAAAGACAAAGCAGATGGAGAGAAGCTACTTGGAGCAAGGAAAAGAAATAGGGGAAAAAAAAAAAAAAAAAAAAAAATTCTTCCCACAAGAAGGGTATGGATAGGAGGTGGAGGTGCACGTGGGGAAGGAAGGGGGGGGTATGGATAAGGGGAAAAGGGGATGGGTCAGGGGAGGAGGGAGGGATAGGGGTACATCCAGCCCAGTTGTCCTCCTGGACTCCTGTCAGACCAATCAAATTCCTGTTTTTTGTCACACTTCTAAATATCTTTGCCCTCCCAGATTAAGATCATATATTCATGAGTTTCTATTTTGCCTGATTTCATATAGTGGAACCGCTCCAGACTCAGCAGGTCCCTGACCCCAGCCCTCCACTCCCCAATAGTTGGTGCCTGTGGGGACTTCCAACGCTTTGGGATAAGTCCCTTTGCGCAATTCAAGAACAGAAGGAACAAATGCCGTTTCGCTTCCTCTGTAATTTTTGGTATCTCATGATAAATTAGGTACTTGGGGTCTGGTGGCAAGATCATCTTCAAAAGTCTGCTTGCCTCCCCAAACACTCCCACCCAAAAAGGCTGTATAAGAGGGCACCGCCACCACAAGTGCAGCAACGAACCCTCCTCCCCACAACCCCTCCAGCACTCCCCACTCAAGTGGGGATATATATTTCCCAGTCTCTGTGGGGTCATATACCACCTGCTTAGGAATTTGAAGTGCATTTCTTGAAGTCGCATTGACACTGAGGCTTTCCTCGCTTTGTTAAAGACTGATTGCCAAGCTAAGGTGTCCAACTCGATGCCCAGTTCCCTGTGCCATGCAGCCACATATGAAGGTTTATTTTCTCCATCTCCTTCCATTAGCAGTTTGTACAGCAAGGAAACTAGGTGGCGCGGGAGGATTGGCGAGGTACAAAGTACCTCAAATGGAGTTTTCTGTCTGGACAAGGATTCTTTATGCCGTGCAGTATTAAAAAAATGTGTCAACTGAGCCGTTCGAAACCACGAGGAAAACATTCGCGGGTTCCAGGTCTCCAATTCAGCCTGCGGCTTAAGCCGGTCCCGATCAATTATATTTGATATGCTTACTTCGGATAGTGAATAGGACGGCCCCGGAGAGTACGCCCTACCTGCCAGTCCGATATCAGGGTTTTCACACACAGGTGTAACCGGTGCGATAGCTGAGGAGACGCAGCACCTGGTTTTAACAAGCTTATCCCATTCACGGAACACATCCTCCATGAGAGGATATGAAGATATGCAATCAGGGCGATTCCCCGCACTTATCCAAGCCAAGGCACCAACATTGCCTCTCTGGAGGATCTCTGCGTCCAATCTTATCCAGGCCTTGTCCGCAGATCTGTGACTCCACTCAACGATTCGCTGGAGGATCATTGCGCTATGATACTCAGCTAGCAAAGGCACACCCGCACCTCCCCTGTTTCTGGGCAGATACATAGTTCGTTTGCTTACTCTGGGCTTCAAGTCATTCCAGATATAAGATTCGATTATCTTTTGGATTTGATGTATCAAGTGCTCAGCTGCTGCTAGCGGAATCGTCTGCATGACATACAGCACTCTGGGCAGCACGTTCATTTTTACCACTTGAATTCTTCCCATCCAAGAGATGGATTTGTTTTTCCATGACGCAAGATCTCCTGCAATGCTATCTCTGATATCTTTATAGTTTATGTTTACTATCTCTCTAAGTGAGGGAGCCAGCCAGATGCCAAGATATCTCAACCGTTTCTCAGCTATTTTCAGAGGGCAACCATGAGATTGCCTCTCGAAAGTTTCGTGTGGTATGGTAATATTTAAGATTTCCGATTTCGACAGATTGAGCAAGAAGTCAGAGACTCGGCCATATGACTCAAATTCCGCCAGAGCCGCTCTTAAAGAGGCTCCATTGTCAGCAAGGGTCATCAGTACATCATCAGCGTACATTATTAATTTATGCTCCGTCTCCCCGACTCGCAGACCACAAATCGCTGTGTTAGCCCTTATCTTGCTAGCCAGGGCTTCCATTACGAGGGCAAACAGCAGGGGAGAAAGTGGGCACCCCTGCCTCGTCCCATTTGAGATTGGAAAAGGCATGGAGAGCATCCCATTCACCCTGACCCTCGCACTCGGGCCAGAGTACAGAGAGAATACTCCATTAACAAAACGGGGACCGAGACCCACCTTCATCAAGGTGTGACGCATAAAGGACCAGTTGACCCGGTCAAATGCTTTTTCCGCGTCCGTCGATACAAGTACCAACGGAGCGGAATTGGCATGTGCGGCAGAAGTCAGCTGAAGGACCCTAAGAGCGTTATCCCGAGCTTCTCTGGCGGGGATGAAGCCCGCCTGGTCCGTAGATATCAACTGGGGGAGGTATTTTTTAAGGCGGTTTGCCATGACCTTCGCCAGGATCTTAACATCAACGTTAAGGAGAGATATCGGTCTATAACTGCCTGGATGAGTCACTGGCTTGTTCGGTTTGGGAATAACCGATATAAAAGCTTCCAGCATAGATCGAGGCAACGTCGGCTCCCCTGTGATACGGTTAAATAATTGGAGAAGACGAGGCACAAGAGTCTCCGCAAAAATTTTGTAATAACGCGCTCCAATTCCGTCAGGGCCCGGGCTTTTACCAATTTGAAGGCTCTTGATCGCGTCTTTAATCTCCTCTGGGACAAAAGGGGCCTCCAATAGCTCCGCTTCCTCTCCCGTCAGCCGCGGCATATCTATGCTTTCCAAATATTCGCCGATCTCTCGCTCTGAGTTTTGATCAATGCGAGGCTCGTCTCGTTCCTCATTCAACGAGTGAATGTTGTAGAGGGAGTTATAAAAGCTCCCGAAAGCATTAGCAATTGACTGCCCATCTTTATGCACCACTCCGTGGTCGTCAATCAACTCAAAGACATAAGAATTAAGTCTTTTCCGTGTCAACGCACGGGCCAGGAGCTTCCCCGCCTTGTTGCCCTGTTCGAAAAATCTTTGTCGCAGCATAAGTGCCTTTTTTTGTTGCTCCTCTTGCAAATGTCTTAGTAAGGCTGCTCTGGCTTCAGCCAAATCCTCTTGCCGCCCATTGTCATTAGGACTATTCTTATGTGCTGTTTCCTTCAGAGCTACCTGAGCTAGCAGGTTTGTATACAACTCCCTTTTAGTTCTACGTAGTGCGGCACAGTGCCTCAACAGAATATCTCGAAGCACACATTTGTGTGCTTCCCAGACAGTAAAACTATCAACCATGTCGTCTGTGTTAAGGCGGAAGTATTCTTTTAGTCTTTCCTGCAGCTCTTTTATCAGGAGCTGGTCATCCAAAAGATATTTAGCTAGCCTCCAAATATAAGGCGTTATTGGGGAGTCTGGCCAATCAATCGTGCATCGGACCGGAGCATGGTCCGACCAGGTCATTGTATGTATAATACTGTTTGTTATAACTGCCAGTCCAGCAGAGTCCACGAATAAGTAGTCTATCCTCGTATATTTCCTGTGAGGATGTGAATAAAACGTGTAGTTTTTAGATAGAGGATGGAAAGTACGCCAGACATCATGCACGACGAGATCTGCAAGAGACCTAGTGAGATGTTTGATTACCCTATGGGGAGTGCTGGATAGGCCGTCAGAGGTGTCCAAGATAGGATCCAGGGACACATTAAAGTCCCCTCCTAAGTAAAGAGTGCCTCTTTGTACTTCCATAATTTTAAGCATAACTTTTTTGAAGAACAGGTCCTGAGCTTTGTTTGGGAGATAGAGGTTGGCCAGGGTCATGGGCCTGCCATATAGTTTGCCTGTCAGGATTAGATATCTACCGCTTGGATCCCCTATCATTTGGTCTAGCTGAAAAGGTATTGTGGGGCGGAACAATATTCCAACACCATTCTTTTTAGATGGTCCTGAGGCAAAATAGGCTACTGGGAAATGTCTATTAAACCACTTCGGTTCTCTCAATTTGGGGAAATGCGTCTCTTGGATAAAGACTATGTCACCTCCCATCCTATGGAGATCTCGAGTGACTATAGATCTGTTATTTGGACCGTTGAGTCCCTTAACATTAATGGTGATAAGATCAATTGTGTGACTCCTAGTTGGTGTGTTTGTCTTAGCCATTTGTAAATCGTTGACAGAGAAGAAAAAAAAAAAAAAAAAAAAATAAGGGGGGGGGGGAAAGAGGAGAAGGTGGCGGTGTTGGTTAGCTAGAATGTGCAGCAGAGGTAGTAAAGAACTCAGTCACAGTTAGGGAAAAAATGAGTTGAGGTTAAGAACAGGGCAAGGGGACAGAAAGAAAAGAAAAGAGCGTACTGTAAACAGAGGTCCAAAGTAGACCAAAGGAAACAAAGGTAATAATCAACCGGAGGTAGTAACCTCATCACTCTTATATATGAAATATCAACAGAAAAATAAACTTTGTAGGTAGTTATGACCCAATAAACATATGAACTCTTGATTCTTAGAACCGAACCTTCATGCAAACAAACCACAGGAACAATCCTCCAACCCACCCAAGGAAGACCCAATTATAGAATGCTTTCGACCCTTTAAATTATCATTTTCTCAACCCCCGAATACTAGTTCCCTTATTTCTCTCCTCCTCCCACCCAGCACCCCTTTTCTATTTGTTGGGGTGTGTTCTTGTTTCCCCCTCTCCCCCTCCCCTCCCCCCCCCCCCTCTGAAATTATAAAGCATTGTGTGAGGAGTGCTGAACATGGAAATGTCGTGGTATATTTTGTTGCTCCCTCTCTGTCATTCCTGAACCCTAGATTGTTAATGGGGGATAGACCTCGAAACTAAAATGGCAGCATTGCTCTTACCTTCTCGCTCATCAGAAGATTCATCGAAAAGCAGTGTATAGGCCTCTAGAGTCCTATATGAAATAATAGTGTGTAGGGCTATAAAAACTGCCTATTCTCAACCCACCTTTCTCAACTATACTAGAGGGAGGACATAAACATTAAACACATTTTAGTAAAAAAAAAAAAAAAACATTAGGTGAACAGTACTTTGCAGTTATCATATCCATCCCCACTAACCCCCCCCCCCCCCCCCACATGGCAATAGTTAGAATTTCTTACATATTTAAACTGAGCAATGCAGTATATGGTTAAATAAATGACATAGATATATTGTACCTCAGTCTTGTCTTATGTTACAGCCCAGAAGGCTGTTTTAATGCTAGATTAGAAAAAGTTCAATCAGATAACCTTTTGTTTGCAGGATATGAATTATTTGTTACATACACAAGGTGAACCATGCATTTACAAACAGGTAAAAAAAAGAAAATCCTCACGGAAGGCAGTCATGAACTGTTCAGGGGTTAAAAATTGTAGCAATGAGCATTCAACATATAGGGTCGTCAATTAAACTAGATGTCCTCAGGCCAGACAGAGAAGTCCTCATAAATGGGTTAGCAAGACATCCTGCGGTTTAAGCTGGGTGCAATCATTCCATTCCCCGGTCTGCCCCAGGCTCCAGTTGTCTTGGAACCGCCACTATATTTGGAGGTGTGATCTGTATGCCCAAAGCCTGACTGAAGGCGGGGAGGTCAGTGGGGCCTCTAAATATGGCAGATGAACCATTCTTCGAAGCAATTATACATGTGGGAAATCCCCACCTATATGGGATCTGTTGTTCTTTAAGTCTTGTTGTAATATAGCGTAACTCTCGCCGCTTTTGAAGGGTAGCCGGACACAGATCAGTGAAAACTTGTATATCTGTCCCTTCAAAATGCAGGGGGTGCTTATTCCTAGCATGACGAAGAATGACCTCTTTATCTTTGTAAGATAGAAGTTTTATAATTATGTCTCTAGGGGGTGCTCTGGCTGGTGGCCTGGGTCGGAGTGCGCGGTGTGCTCTTTCCACCTGTATCTCAGCAGCATTAGGTGTATCTTTAAGAAATTTGAAGAACTCCTGGATGTAATGATTTATATCAGGCGGGCTCACAGATTCAGGTACTCCACGAAGCCGCAGATTATTCCGCCTGCTTCGGTTTTCCAGGTCTTCAATTCTGTCAGTCAGTGATTGTACCGTTGCATCTTGGGATTGTATGCAGCTGGCTTGTTGCTGAAGATCTGAGCGCATAATTTCTTGAGTCTCTTCTACTTGCGCGACTCTACGGTCCACTGCAACTATATCCTTTTTTAGCTCCCCAAACATGAGCTTCACATCCATCATTGCCTCTCTGATATCATTTTTAGAAGACAGATGCCTAATATCCTCTTTAGTGACAAAATTAGATATCACAGGGTCTGAGCACGCTGCCTGCACTGCAGCTGTCTGATGAATAGTTGCAGGAAGTTCCTTAGTTGTAACTGCAATCCCCTCAGTGGGTATCAGATAATTCTCCATGTTGGAAGATTGAGAGCTCTTGGAGGGTTTAGGGCCTTTTCTATTAGCCATCTCAACACCCAATGTAACTGAAGGTGTAAAGGCCACCTCTGTCTCCTTAATCTTATAGTGACTTGCAGCTGGCTCTATTATATTGAAAAATTATAGATTGCAAATTTGTAATTTTAAATAGCTGAATGACCGGTCTGTTCACAACACAAGCTCAGACAGGTCCCTTAAGTGTTTTATAGATATAACTTTCTCCTGGTCTTTCCAATACTCATGAAGTGGGTCTGTAAATGAGCTCAGTGAATATGTGCTGTCAGAGTACTGTCCGGTGCGCACCACCCTTGATATGTCTATTCTGCTGTCTAAAAGTACCAGCCACACCAACAAAGCACAGTGCACCACAAATGTGTAGTGGGAAAAACAAAAACTCACCCCCTAGTTCAGCGGAGCTGCAGGTTTCTGTGTCCCTGATAGTGGCCTCTTGGTCTGCTGCGCGCCAAAATGATCCGTTTGCAGCTGTGTCCCAAATTACTCAAGGCCCTAATGCCCGGTTCACTACAGCACCGCAGACAGAGAGGACCGCAAGCTGCAGCTACTCAGCAGGTAATCCAAGCGGAGGTTGTTTATGCCTGTCGGCTAATGGTTACAGGTATCTCTAACACCTCTTCTCACCACACTCTCTTTCACTGTGTAACGATGCCGGTTACTTGCGGCTCCAGCTCTCCAAACTTCCTCCGGATCACTGACAGGGATTTCAGTGTTCAGATTTTGCAATGAGCCCCCTCAGGGATAGTTATATGAAGGTTTAGATTGGTTCTAAATAGCTATGGGTCAGTTAATACCATATAAAAGAGCTTTGAGGCTTCAGAGCTTAACTAGTGTGCGGCCATCAGCAAGCGTGGCCAGGCTCCGCCCCCCCCTTTTACATTTTTTTAATAATATTTATATGAATATTTTTTTCAGATAGTGTTTATATGCGTGTAACACTTTATTTTAATGTATTTATTTTGTGTTTGGTGCACATTTTGTTTAACCCATACACTTTATGCTAGGTCTTCACTCGTGCAAACACGATGCATGCAAATTTAGTTTGACTTTCAACTTGTAATACGCACACAAGTTAGCGCGGTCACAATGTCGGTTATTGTGGGCGACGGTAACAATAGCGTGCCACCTGTAATCTAGCAAAATATTGGTGAAATGTTGAGAAATTGTTATTGGCTGTAAAACAAGTAAAATATTACTATTTAACCCCTTGATTTGGTGAATAAAATATTAATAAAAATGTTGTCAATATAATTTTACTTTCTTCTGGTCTAAAGTAGCCAACGTATTAAGAGAGATATCAATATGTAAGGTTAGCTTAATTGTGATCTATACATTTATGTAAACTATGGATGTACACTACACTTATTTTGAATATTCTTAGATGCTCCCTGTTCCATATGATGTGCTTTGCATGATTTATTTTTATTTTTATGTTTTTGGTGTTTTTTTGCAGGGTTCTCAAAATCTTAAATCCATTCAAAACTGTTCAAAAGTGCACTTATTGAGCTCCATGCACAAAGCAGAGAGAGCATCGGAGTATGTAATGTACATACAGGCCAGCGGATGAACAGATTCGCTGCCCGTATGCAGCGAAGGTGGGCGGACAGCTTCACAGGTTGAGAAGCTGTCCACCCGCCTTTTAATTACATGGGGCCCATTGTGTTTTCTGTGACATCACTACCCTTGCATTTTGCATGCGGACAATTCAACAGCGGGATTGTAATCTTTCAGCAAACGCATTTTGAGAACATTTTGCTGGATTTTTGGATGTTTCAATTTCAAAATCTTGACTTACCAAATATGAATTTTGGCCTCTTTATATTAACATGTCATGTCTGTTTGCACAGGATTTTTCAACTTTTTTTTGGTTCCTTTGGGCATGCTTATTTCAAATATATAAAAACTATTTGCTCTTTTTTTTTTTCATTTTGATGATGTTTTCATGCATTCAAAATTCTATTTGTTAGGAAATTCAATTATTTTATTTTTTAGGCTTTTTTGCCTGGATGTGATATTTTTGCATGATCATTAATTTCTTCTTATATGATTAACTGATAATTAAACAATAAAACAAATATATACTGTATATAAATATGTATATATGTGTGTATGTACACACATACAGTATATATATATATAATGTAACATGTCAGTCGTTTCCATATGTTAAAGAACCATTAAACTTGACATTTCAACAATGTATAAAATCTTTCATTATTAAAATTGGAACATTATTGCAATATACAGTACTTTCATTATTTATTTTGCTGCTTTTTGCTGTAAAATACATCGAAAAAACTGTGCTTGTTTCACTTTCTCCCAGGGAGGTTTGGGTTAATACTTTTGGGCAATTTATTTACAGCTAGATTACAAGTCTGTGCGTTCGTCTTTTAAAGCTATTCTATTGGCTGATTCGAATCAGCCAATAGAATGAGAGTTGCTTAAATCCTTTTGGCTGATTTAAACAGCCAATAGGATTTTAGCAGCTCTAATTCCTATTGGCTGATTCAAACTTTTCAGCCAATAGGAATGCAAGGGACGCCATCTTGAAATGGCTCCCATTGCAGACGCTTCAATGGACAGTGGCGACCATATACAGAGGATGCTGCGTGACGGATGTGTTCAGGATTGACCCGCTCCACACCTCCGGGATCAAGATAGAAGATGCCGTCTGGATGAAGATTGAAGAGGGCGCCTGGATATAGACTTCTCGCCGCTTGGATGAGGACTTTGCCTCTGGGATGAAGATTGAAGAGGCCGACTGGATGAAGACTTCTCGCCACCTGGATGAAGATCGTTCAAGCGGGACTTCAAAAACTGTAAGTGGATCTTCGGGGGCTATTTTTTTAAGGGTTTTCTGGGTGGGTTTTATTTTTAGTTTAGTTTTTGGGCATGTAAAAGAGCTAAATGCCCTTTTAAGGGTAATGCCCATCCAAATGTCCTTTTCAGGGCAATGGGTAGCTTAGGGTTTTTTTAGAGTTAGGATTTTTATTTTGGGTGGTGGGTTTTACATGCCCACCATGTGATTATGTTAAAGTTAGGGGGTGTTATGGTTAGGTTTAGGTTTAGGGTTAGGTTTAAGGGTAGGTGTAGGGGTTAATAGTTTAATTTAGATTTTTGCAATGTGGGGGATTGGCAGATTAGGGGTTAATAGCTTTATTTAGTTGCGGTGGTGTCAGGGAGCGGCGGAATAGGGGTTAATAGATTTATTATAATGTGGGTGATAGGGGTTAATAACTTTGGTATAGTGGTAGCGATATCGGGAGCGGCAGATTAGGGGTTGATAGTTGTATTTAGGTGGCAGCGATATCGGGGGTGGCAGATTAGGGGTTAATAACATTATGTAGGTGTCGGGGATGTCGATGGGGGCAGATTAGGGGTGTTTAGACGTGGGGTTTAGGTTAGGGTGTTAGGTTTAAACGTTAGTTTTCTTTCCCCATAGACTTCAATGGGGCTGCGTTACGGAGCTTTTCTTTCCGCAATCGCAGGAGTTAGGTTTTTTTTCAGACACCTTCTCCCCATTGATGTCTTTGGGGAAAGCGTGCATGAGCATGTCAAAACAGCGCTTGTTTTTGGTGCGGTATGGAGCTTAAAAACCCCATATCGCATGCAGAAGCCGGGTTTTGAAAAACTTGTAATGGCTGCGCTATAGGGGGTTATATAATGCAGCTTTTCTTGTGTTCATTTATTTCCCTATAGCGCACATAACTCATAATCTAGGTGTCTATCTTTTGTTTACTTTACTCTCCCCCTAAGATTCTAAGCAGGCACATTTGTAAAAGGTAGATTATCAGTTTTACATCAACAATAATGATAGGAGAATCATTCTTTCCAATAGTAACTAAGTTGAATCAGTGCTAAACCACCTTAGAAGAGATAAGGGCAGGCTTCCCCAGTCTCTCTCGACTGCACATGTGCAAATAGAGTTTGTCCTATATCTGAATATTAGTTTGTGATTGGTTAGCAAGAATTCTTTTGTTTTGGGGAACAGTGAATTAATAAACAATATATGAAGCTGCAGTATTCGTTGCAAAAGTATTCTCAGATATAAAGGTTCAAAATAATGTAGTTCACAATTTGTGTTTAGTGGTCCTTTAACTACATTAAGAAAAAATGTTGACCTCTGCAAATATATGTACAAATGTGTTTGGACCATGTTAGAGTTTGTCTAGATGAGCACCCAGTCACTCAGTAGTGACTAATCAAACACTCACTGAACACAGTGGATACATTCCAGGATGTGGCCAAACAATTTCTGGAGAGGCCAAGGTGAAGTCAAACCGCCTAGGGTCAAAACCCAATGAGTCTGCAGAGGTACTAAAAATTCAGGATCCAGAAATATAGTCTAAAACAAAGGGCAAGGTTAGGCAGCAGCATGGGCAGGGTCAAAGGAAAAATCACTATGCAAGCGGACAGTCAAAATGCAAAGACAAAGGCCCTAGTCCAGAATTCAAAATCATCAGAAGCACACCCATGAATCAATATTAGGGCAAAGATGATGGAAAACCTAGAAGCTTTAAAAAGCAACACAAAAAGTAAAAAATGTGCCACAAGTGCGTAGAAAAAAACCCCACATAAAACTTGGGACTGTGTCAATTAATTAAAAGGACAGAAAACCCCAATTTTTTTCAGGTTTGAATAGAACATATAATTTTAATCAACTTTCTAATTTACTTCTATTATCAAATTTGCTTCATTATCTTGTTATCCTTTGCTGAAGGAACTGCTGAACACATCTAGTTAGCCAATCACAAGAAACAAAATGTGTGCACCAATCAGCAGCTTGCTCCCAATAGTGTAGGATATGTGTATTTAAAAGTGTAAATTACATGCTCTATCTGAATCATTTTGACTTTCCTATCCATTTAACTAGCACAAGCATTTTTCAACACAGAAAATTAGCACCATCATAGTAGCCCGTAATTGCTGCATAACAAAATAATTGATAAAAATTGATTTTATACATAGCTGTTGCATTATTTAAAAAAATGTGTTAACATTATGGGTTTTGTTTATTAAGATGCAGATGCAGCTTTGGAGACTCAGCAACTATAATTCGCTGCAAGCAAGTTAAGTAGCTGACGTCTAAAGACCACATTTACTTTAAGGTACACTAAGCCCAATTTTTTTTCTTTCATGATTTAAAAAGATCATGCAATTTTAAACAATTTTCCAATTTACGTCTACTTTCTAATTTGCTTCAATCTCTTTATATCATTTGCTGAAAAGCATATCTAAATAGACTCAGTAGCTGCTGATTGGTGGCTGGACATTGATGCCTTGTGTGATTGGCTCACTCATGTGCATTGCTATTTTTTCAACAAAGAATATCTAAAGAATGAAGCAAATTAGATAATCAAACTAAATTGGAATGTTTAAAATTACAATTTAAAATTGTATTTTCTGTCTGAATCATGAAAGAAAAATTGTGAGTTTCATGTTCCTTTAACCTCTTTGCAAAAAAAATGTGTTGCAGACTTAAATCATCAAAAGCTTAATGATAGCAGTGTTTTCCCTAACGCAAAAAAACATATACCACGCCACTTGTAATCTAGCCCATCTATGTTAAATATTCATTTTTTTATGTCGGGTTAGAGCACTTGAGAATATGCAATTGGGCTTGTGCGCGACTAGGGTGTTATTTTTAACTTTTTTGCGCCATTGACTTCTATGGGGGATACATTATCGCACGCGTGATATTGTAAGTTTTGTCTATTTACATTTGTCGGGTTAGTGTCTGAGCAAAATCAGTTTACTTTCAGCTTGTAATACGAGTGCAACCCAAAATGTGCAAAAAAAAGACTTCTAGCGGAGTTAACACTCGAGCGGGAGCGTTAAATACCACTCCACTTGTAATCTGGCCCTAAATGGTAAATTATGATTTTTTTTATTATTTTTCTAAACCATTCTAATTTACTACAAAATGAACCATTTGACATACAAGCAAAATCTATTTAAACATGAGAAAAACAAATGTGAACCTATAAGAAACAGGAATATTGCAAATGTTTTGAGGGGGATTTCAAAAGATTTTCACAGACTTTTACAGAATTAAATAATACTCAGCTAAAACTTAAGAACAACATGAAGGCTAATTAATTCAGTATTGATCATAACTGATGAAGCCTGGGTACTCCAGGCAACCAGTTTTTTCCAATTAACCAATTAATCAATTCTTGACATGTGCAATTACCAATATCATATCATTTTGATTCATTTTATAGTTAAGATTATTTTTTGTTCACAGTAATACTAAGCACTAAATCACAAGTGGCGTGCTAACTGATGCACAAGAAAGTAAATGTGTTCGCTTGAGGGTAATTGAAGTTAACGCGTGTCGGCTTAAAGGGACACTGAACCCAAATTTTTTCTTTCGTGATTGCGATTTTAAGCAACTTTCTAATTTACTCCTATTATCAATTTTTCTTCATTCTCTTGCTATCTTTATTTGAAAAAGAAGGCATTTAAGGTATTTTTTGGTTCAGAACCCTAGACAGGACTTGTTTATTGGTCGGTTAAATTAATCCACCAATCAGCAAGAATAACCCAGGTTGTTCACCAAAAATGGGCTGGCATCTAAACTTACATTCTTGCTTTTTTAAATAAGGATACCAAAAGAATGAAGAAAATTTGATAACAGGAGTAAATTAGAAAGTTGCTTAAAATGGCATGCTCTATCTGAGTCACGAAAGAAAAAAATTGGGTTCAGTGTCCCTTTAACACAACTTCAGACCTATGGTTAACTGTTATGCGAGTCAAAAAAGTTGCACACAACACATTAAAAATACATTTAAAAGTACAGTTACACTCATAATAACACTGTCTAATAAAATGTATTTAAAAAATATTGGATAAACAGTTATAAGGGCTCAAAGATATGAAGTCTCAGGTGTTAGGAGAAAAAAATACTGCAAAGGGCTTTAAAATAGAGATACATACATACATATGGCTAAATATGTACTGTATATGTATGTAAATATATATATATATGTATATATGTGTGCATATGTATTTATCTATTTATATGTGTATATATGTATTTACAGACATATATACACATATAAACATATGATTTGGACCCCTTTGCAGTCAAGTAGATGAAAACATGAGAAAGCATATATATATAGAGACATAATTAAGAACCAGTAAGTGGTTTGAAACGTTGTTGTTTGTTTATGGACCCTGTGAAAAGAAAATAAAGGTCCTTTTATTATATCCTGGAGGCTGGAAATTTGTTTATTTGAGTACTACATTGGGACCTGGCTAGTCCTATTCCTTGCCACAGGACAAGAATAAACAGGTGCTGTATCCCATACCTACAATTGAAAGCATATATATGCAATATTCATATTTAATAAAGTGTAATACTGTGTATTTACAGTAAACAAATCACATTCCAATGTTATGCACATAGCATAATATGTTCTAAGTATTTGAAAATAAATATTTATATATATCTGTATATATCTATACCTATATATAATCATGTTTTTATATATATATATATATATATATATATATATATATATATATATATATATATATATAGGTATAGTTATACAGTGTCATCTACTAATATTGGAACCTTTGGTAAATATGAGCAAAGAAGGCTGTGAAAAATTCTTTATTGTTTACCTTTTGATCTTTTGTTAAAAAAATACACAAACATACACTGCTTTCATGTATATCAAACAATTGCAAACACAACACAGGGTTATCAAAAAAAAATCTTTGTTAAAGGGACACTCAAGTCAAAATAAACTTTTATGATTCAGATTGAGCATGCAGATTTAAGACACTTTCCAATTTACTTCCATTATCAAATTTTGCACAGTCTTTTTATATTCATACTTTTTGGGGAAAAAAATCCTACTGAGCATGTGCACAAGCTCACAGGATAAACGTATACTAGTCTGTGATTGGTTGATGTCTATCACATGATACAAGGGGCCGGAAAATGGGAGAAAAAATAAATTTGTCAGGAAAAAAATCTCCCTCTTATTTGAAATTTAGAGTAAATGTGATTACATTGTCTTTTTTATTATGTACTTTTTAATTATGTAATTCTACTGCATTGAGTGGTCCTTTAAACATATGTGTGGCATAGCGGACACAATTCATAGCAGACTTTCCTAGCTTTTCCCTACTACTACGAAGTGTGTCCACTATAGAGGATCCAATAACCATGTCAGAGGTCCGGTAAGACTACTACTTTTCAAACTTGGAAAAGAAAAGACTCAATACATATCAGCATAACCCTAATGTTACCTTCCATATTAAAATGACAGTACCTGTAACGCAAAATAATATCTGCAAGCAATACTATCTGCATACATAGAGGCAGTACTTGTAACGTAATAATATCTGCAAACAATTCTATCTGCATACATAACTGGAACTTATTCCGACACTGAACCGTCTGGATGCCATTTGAGCCGTAATTGTTACACTTTATACAAGCCCTTGATATTTACAAGGAGTGTGTTACATAGTATTTACTCACATCCACGGAGCTCCGTATATATATCCTACTCAACAATATAAACTTTTTTCTTGACAATATCCCAGTATCAATTTTAGAAAACATGTAAGAAAACCTATATTTAGTAGGTCTAATGCTTTAGCGCTATATATTGCACTAAAATCTACATTGAGAGGGTAATAAATGTTATTTTAAGACATGGTTTTTAGAAACCTCTTTTAGATATTATATTCTTTTTAGCTAGGACTGTGTTAATCATTGTTTCATCTTTACTTTATCTAAGACATTCATAATTACCACATTGTTTTTTCATATGGGTGTTCTTACATAAGACACTGCCTATATATATTTGTATAGTGTCTCCTTTCCAAGTTGTGGCCGCAACTATTTCACTTATATATATATTTTAAATTCTATATTCATGCTACATTTTTTATTAGCTATTTTATAATGGTGTTTATATTACATATATAATCCTGAATTATAACTATTTGTTCTGATTTCGTCCCTTTATGGGAATCCATATCTAACACTAACATGACACTCTTTATTCCTCAGCTTTAATTAGCGCCACTCATCCCTTCCCTTTTACTTGTTTGAATCTTAACTGTGTTAGAGAGATCACAGTCTTAGAGGAAGGCTTAGAGGAATTTTAGAATAGACTAGGGTCCAGATAATCTGTATTCCATTACAATTATTGGCACCCATATGAATTCATATGAGATTAATATATTTTAAGTATATTCCCGTTGATATTTTACATTTTTTAGTACACCTGGGTGACTAGTAACAGGAAAGTGTTCATCATAATGGGTAAGGCCAAGAAATATAGCTGTGATGTGCGGCAAAATGTTGTTTAGCTTCACAAAATGGGAAGCATCTACAAGAAAATAGCAAAAGCATTGAAAATGCCCATTTCCACCATCAGGGCAATAATTAGGAAGTTCCAGTCAACTGGAACTGTTATGAATCAACCTGGAAGAGGATGTGTTTCTATATTGTCTCATCGTACTATGAAGAGGATGGTTCAAGTGGCCAAAATATCGCCAAGGATCACAGTTGGAGAATTGCAGAAGTTAGTTGGTCTTCTGGTCATAAAGTCTCCAAAACTACAATCCGACGTTACCTACACCACCACAAGATTTTTGAAAGGTTTTCAAGAAAAAAGCCTCTACTCTCATCCACAAACAAACTCAGGCATCTTCAGTTTGCCAGACACTACTGGAACTTTAAATGGGATGGGGTTCTATGGTCAGATGAAACCAAAATGGAGCTTTTTGGCAATAAACACCAGAGGTGGGTTTGGCGCACACAGAGAGGTAATCATATGGAAAGCTACCTCATGCTACGGTTAAATATCATAATGGCTCTTTAAAGTTTTGGGCTGATTTTCTGCCAGAGAACATAGACATTTTGTTAGTGAAAAATGTATCGTAGTCCACAGCACACATTTGAAGAAAATTTGTCTTTATTTCACATCAACTAGGTACAATAATCATGCAACATTTTGAGACAAGCTCTGATTGAGACGTTGCATGATTATTGCATTTCTTTAAACTTGTGCTGTGGACTACAATACATGTTTCACTAAATTTGGGGTATTGGCAGATGCCCTATCTACTTCAGCACTTTAATTTCCTAAAGAAATAGCTGCTGGTGCAAGTTCGACTGTGGACATTTTGATAGGATACATGGCATCATGGACTCCAAAATCAGCAGATATTAAATGAATACCTGACCGCCTCTGCCAGAAAGCCTAAAATGGGCTGTGGTTAGATCTTCCAGCAGGACAATGATCCAAAGCATACATTAAAATCAACACAAAAATGATTTACTGACCACAAAATCAAGGTCCTGGCATAGCCATCCAAGTCCCATGACTTGAACCCCATAGAAAACCTGTGGGGTGAACTGAAGAGGAGAGTCCACCAGCAATGATCTCAAAATGCAATGGATCTGGAGAGATTCTGCATGGAGGAATGCTCTCATATCCCTTGCAATGTATTCTCCAACCTCATCAGGCATTATATAACAGAAGTCTCAGAGCTATTATCTTGGCAAATAGAGGTAGCCCAAAGTATTGACTAAAAGGGTGCCAATAATTGTGCCACAAATATATCTTCTAATAAAGATTATTATTTTTGTTTTAATAAACCTGTGTTGTGTTTGCAATTGTTTGATATCCATAAGAGCAAAGTATTTTTGTGCAGTGGAGCCCTTTGCTGTCAAGTAGCTGAAAACATGAAAAATCATACTTATGCAATATTCATATATATGTATATACACATATTAACACATAAATATATACGTATGTATATAAGCATTTAAACATATCCATTAGGAGGACCGGTCCTTTTTCTCCCTCTAATGTGCAGCACGAACTGTTTAGAAGAGGTGGTGACCTTGGTGGTTTATTAACTCCTTTTGGCATTGTCTGTGATTCCAATATACCCTGACACATCTGTATGTCCCAAACTCTCCACTCCCTATTTTGTCACATTATCTATTGTGGATTGAGCCTCTTGTCTGGTGTATTGAGCCTCTCCAAGCTTGTAATATTCTTAAACTATATAAGCATATACATATATATTTACTGAGAACACACAGTTCCCATAGACCGTTATGTTTTTTTCAAACACCCAACACCCGCCAACTTTAAAACCTCATAACTGCGTTTTGCAGTTATTTTATAAAAAAAAAATAAAGATGCTACTATCTTTTATTTTCAATAACGTATATTACACTTGATTTTGGGGGCATCTGGTGAACATTTATAAAAATAACCAGAGATCTGATCTCTGGTTAATTTCATAAGCACTAATTGCTACTGCAAGCTCGCAATAGCAATAACCAGCTACTTGTAATGGCTGGTTATTTATTGCGTGCCCACAAACGGGCAAATTGCTTGTTTGCTGGCGCACGATAAATTAGTGCTCCACTTGTATTTTTAAATAGATATTCCTATATATATCTGTAAATATTGATACCTATATATAATCATTTAACAATATAGGTATAGATATATATATGATCAAAAAAATCATCATATATATAGAAATATATATTTAAGAATAAATAGAACATATTCTGCCATGTGAAGAACGTTGGAATGTGAAATAATCATTTTCATGTCAGGTTAGCGCACTTTGGTTAAACCTTGTCAGCTTTGCATGCAAGTAGGGTGTTTTCAAGTTTTCACGCTCCATTGAAATCGATGGGGGAATTCGTTACTCGGTTGCGATATTCAAAGTTCTTTTTATTTTGCGGGCACCAACTTACTTTTGATACGCACAAAAAGCTTAAATATTGTTTTTATTAACTTGTGAGTTGCGAAAACACCCAAGATGTGTGCTCAAAAGAGGCTACAATGAGGCAAAAGATACTAGATTTAAAAAATGTTTCAATAAATGCATTTGTGAAACTAATATTTTGTGAGGAAAAAACTTGTTTCAACATATCAATTCAAAATGTAAGCAATTTGCAGAGGTTTCTACCAACCCCTAGTCACAGCTGTGAGTTAAGCTTCACTACAATTAAAGGGGCAACATATATGTCATATTTATTACTGTTCTTGCATAAAACAAGATCTACAGTAAAGGATACCGGTATCATGCAAAGGACAAAACATTGCAGAACAAATGTATTAAAATTAAAAAAAAACATGAAAAGGGGCAATACAGTCTTGATGACTTCCAAATATGGGGACAAAATGTAGGTAAGAAATTCCTAGCACTCCTCTAGAATTTCCCAGAATACCCATGTCCAGCTCCTCAAGACACCTTTAATTCTGTCCAGTAAGACTACATAACCAAAACAAAATATAAATGCAAATATTTTACTATTACAAACATTTTTTTAAACTGTTTTGCAGGTCTGTTTAAAAAATGCTGCTGTTGTAAATATTCTTGCTCCACATTGCCAATGGTTCTTATTTGATGTGTGGGATGTCAAGTATTGGTACTTCAGGCAACTATAAATCCGCAGGAACACCCACCTATGAAATGCTGGAAAAAGATAGGTAAAACCATGCTTATGATGACCATATTTTTTAATTACGGCATGTACATTTTTTTTAGACATAATGATATTGCATATTTAACAGACTTACAGTATAGTGTAAATATAACTTTTATACGCTCTGGGAAACAAATATATTTGTGTGACTCACTTTATTGTTATATTCGCTTTATTGCGTTGATCTGGAACCGAACCCACAATATTTCCGAGGTAAGCATGTGAGTGAGGGTATAGATTTTTTTTATTATTAGTTAAGTTAAGATATTTACGTTCTTTTTCTTCCTCTTAGGGGTTGATATAAAATGGAATTTAATATAATTACATGTAATGTGTGTGTGTGTGTGGGGGGGTATTAAACACCCCAATTAAGATGAAAACTGTTATCCAATTTGAAACCTGTAAGAAGAGACTTTTGCAGAAAACTTCTTTGACACAATCAGAACATATTGGGGCCAATTTATCATATGTCTGTCCAACATGAGCTGCTCATCGGATCATATATGACAGACATCGCTGAATGCGGGAGGTTTCTGTCCTCCCTGAGCGCCTTAGGACACCTGCGTTACGGTTTGACAGGTGTACCGCCCCAGACAGACATCGCTGAATGCAGCATTTAGCATTGCTCAAGCAGTTCTTGTGAACTGTATGTGCAATGCCGCTCAGAGGCGGCGGACGATTTATGGAGCGTGGATCTTAAGACCGCTGCTTCTTAACTGCTGTTTTCGGTGAGCCTAAAGGCTCGTGCAGAAACAGATGTATTAGGCACCATACGTGCTTAATAATTCGGCCCCATCAAATTGAAAAGAGGTTGGGTGGGTGAAGTGTTATTTACACCATATGAAAAAAAGCATGGAGGGTTTAATAAAAAAAACTAACATATATATGAAGAATGTTGTACAGGGTTGTTATATATTAATAAAGCTTGATAAAAATAATGGATTAATATCTCTATGCAACATCTATGGCTCTAATAATAGAGATTTACAGTCCTGGCTAAAAATCAAACAGATACTTAATTTTAATATAGCACCAAAAATACCTCTTCTTGATATAAAGATTATTCTGATTATTCTGTCAATATGGGTATAATAAAGAACTCTCAAGCATATGAAATATAAGCGAGAATCATTAGCTAGAGAAAACAATTAAAAAATAGTTTCCAATCACTTCTATTTTCAAATTTGTTCTATTGTTATTCTTTGTTGAAGACATATCTAGATAGGTAGCGTGCACATATCTAAAGCACTACATGACAGGAAATACTGCTGCAATCTAGGGGTTCAATTTATTATTGTGCAGACGGACATGATACATGTCCGCCGCACATCGATAAATAAATCGACCCCTAGGGCTCTTGCTAATGTATAACAATGTTGCAAAACTTCTTCCATATAGTGCTGCAGACACGTGCACGCTCCTGAACCTACATTCCTGCTTTTCAACAAAGGATAAGAAGAGAATGAAGAAAATGTGATAATAGAAGTAAATTTAAAATTTGTTTAAAAAGCATATGCTCTATCTGAATCATTAAAAAAAAAAACATTTTGGGTTTCATGTCCCTTTAATAGACAACCTAGGAGAAAAAGTTGGATTCAACTGGAGATTCCCAACTTTTTGGGGGGAAATGGTAGAGATATGAGTTAAATAATAATCAACATATTCCACAAATATTTAATTCATATCTCTTCCCTATTTTGAAATATTGCTAAAGCTGTACTATGAAGAGAAAGCAAATCATATGTAAGTAGTTGTAATAAAGAAACTGCTTAAACAAAGTTTTTTGATAAGACATAAACTAACACAAAAATATGCTATTTAGTCTCCCCTGAAAATATTAACCTTTTAGAAGAAATAATTATTTGTCGAATCAAGTTATATATGATTTAAACAAGAGGACATATTATCGGACATGGTAATAAAACAGGTAAAGTGTTGGTCACTCATAAAAATGAAAAACAACTTCTGATATTTTAAAGTTAAAATATAAAGATCAGATTTATATGAATACAAAGCAAATCATGTTAATTTTTCACAAATATTATTAAGATGTATATGATGCATGGGAAATAAACGCTAAAATAACATAAATAGAACAGCAAACATAGTTAAATGTAGCTATTACATAAATGTAGATTAGATAAAGTTAAAATATAATCCAAGGAGGGAAATATTGAGCCAGACAAATTTTCTATTGAATTTTATAAAAAATTATAATTAAAAAATAATAATCTTACACTTTACTGGTATATTTGATCAGCCAATTGGATTGAACTTGAATCTGATTGGCTGATTCCATCAGCCAATCAGAATTTTCCTTCCTTAATTCCGATTGGCTGATAGAATCCTATCAGCCAATCGGAATTCGAGGGACGCCATCTTCGATGACGTCATTTAAAGGAACCTTCATTCGGACTTAGGACGTCGGAAGAAGAGGATGGATCCGCGCCGGAGGTCTTCAAGATGGAGCCGCTCGTCATCGGATGAAGATAGAAGAAGCCACTTGGATGAAGATGGTTGCCGGTCCGGATCTCCTCTTCTGCCCGGATAGGATGAAGACTTTGGAGCCTCTTCTGGACTTCTTCAGCCGCTTGATAGAAGACTTCAGCCGAATGATAGATCTCCAGCCCCCGCTTGGGCTTGGATGAAGATTTCGGAGCCTGGACGGATCGGTCATACCCGGTGTGGTGAAGATAAGGTAGGAAGATCTTCAGGGGCTTAGTGTTAGGTTTATTTAAGGGGGGTTTGGGTTAGATTAGGGGTATGTGGGTGGTGGGTTGTAATGTTGGGGGGGGGGTATTGTGTTTATTTTTACAGGCAAAAGAGCTGAATTATTTGGGGCATGCCCCGCAAAAGGCCCTTTTAAGGGCTGGTAGAGTAAAAGAGCTTTTCTATTTTAATTTTAGAATAGGGTAGGGCATTTTTTTATTTTGGGGGGCTTTGTTATTTTATTAGGGGGCTTAGAGTAGGTGTAATTAGCTTAAAATTGTTGTAATATTTTTAATATGTTTGTAAATATTTTTTTTTGTAACTTAGTTCTTTTTTATTTTTTGTACTTTAGTTAGTTTATTTAATTGTATTTATTTGTAGGTATTTTATTTAATTAATTTATTGATAGTGTAGTGTTAGGTTTAATTGTAACTTAGGTTAGGATTTATTTTACAGGTAATTTTGTAATTATTTTAACTAGGTAACTATTAAATAGTTATTAACTATTTAATAGCTATTGTACCTGGTTAAAATAAATACAAAGTTGCCTGTAAAATAAATATTAATCCTAAAATAGCTACAATATAATTATAATTTATATTGTAGCGATATTAGGATTTATTTTACAGGTAAGTATTTAGCTTTAAATAGGAATAATTTATTTAACCTCTTAATGACCACAGCACTTTTCCATTTTCTGTCCGTTTGGGACCAAGGCTATTTTTACATTTTTGCGGTGTTTGTGTTTAGCTGTAATTTTCCTCTTACTCATTTACTGTACCCACACATATTATATACCGTTTTTCTCGCCATTAAATGGACTTTCAAAATCTACAATTATTTTCATCATATCTTATAATTTGCTGTAAAAAAAATACAAAATATGATGAAAAAAAACAAAAAAACCCACTTTTTCTAACTTTGACCCCAAAATCTGTTACACATCTACAACCACCAAAAAACACCCATGCTAAATAGTTTCTAAATTTTGTCCTGAGTTTAGAAATACCCAATGTTTACATGTTCTTTGCTTTTTTTGCAAGTTATAGGGCAATAAATACAAGTAGCACTTTGCCATTTCCAAACCACTTTTTTTCAAAATTAGCGCTAGCTACATTGGGACACTAATATCTTTCAGAAATCTCTGAATATCCATTGACATGTATATATATTTTTTAGAGGACATCCCAAAGTATTGATCTAGGCCCATTTTGGTATATTTCATGCCACCATTTCACCGCCAAATGCGATCAAATAAAAAATGTTTTTCACTTTTTCACAAATTTTTTCACAAACTTTAGGTTTCTCACTGAAATTATTTACAAACAACTCATGAAATTATGGCATAAATGGTTGTAAATGCTTTTCTGGGATCCCCTTTGTTCATAAATAGCAGACATATATGGATTTGGCTTTGCTTTTTGGTAATTAGAAGGCTGCTAAATGCCACTGCGCACCACACGTGTATTATGCCCAGCAGTGAATGGGTTAATTAGGGAGCATGTAGGGAGCTTCTAGGGTTAATTTTAGCTCTAGTGTAGTGTAGTAGACAACCCCAAGTATTGATCTAGGCCCATTTTGGTATATTTCATGCCACCATTTCACCCCCAAAAGCAATCAAATAAAAAAAAAATTGTTCACTTTTTCAAACTTTAGGTTTCTCACTAAAATTATTTACAAACAGCTTGTGCAATAATGGCACAAATGGTTGTAAATGCTTCTCTGGGATCCCCTTTGTTCAGAAATAGCAGACATATATGGCTTTGGCGTTGCTTTTTGGTAATTAGAAGGCCGCTAAATGCTGCTGCACATCACATGTGTATTATGGCCAGCAGTGAAGGGTTTAATTAGGTAGTTTGTAGGGAGCTTGCAGGTTTAATTTTAGCTTTAGTGTAGAGATCAGCCTCCCACCTGACACATCCCACCCCCTGATCCCTCCCAAACAGCTCTCTTCCCTCCCCCACCCCACAATTGTCCCCGCCATCTTAAGTACTGGCAGAAAGTCTGCCAGTACTAAAATAAAAGGTATTAAAAAAAATATTTTTTTTTTTAGCATATTTACATATGCTGCTATGTAGGATCCCCCCTTAGCCCCCAACCTCCCTGATCCCCCCAAAATAGCTCCCCAACCCTCCCCCTATGCCTTATTGGGGCCATCTTGGGTACTGGCAGCTGTCTGCCAGTACCCAGTTTGCAAATAAAAATGTTTTTTTACTTGTTTTTATTTGTTTCTGTAGTGTAGCTTCCCCCCCCCACAGTCCAATATCCCACCAGCCAAACCGATCACCAAATAAATATTATTCCCCCCTTGATCCCCACTTCTAACTAAAAATTTTCTGTAGCGTAGTGGTTCCCACCCGCTCCCTCCCCGTGCACGCGCCCGCCCGGCCTCCCCGTGCACGCCCCCCCCCGGTCGTCCCCGATCCCGCCCCCCTCCGCATCACAAAGGCCATCGATGGCCGCCACTCGCCTCCCACACCGGCTCCCACCCACCAACGAACTTAGCCGTTAATGTCCGGTGCAGAGAGGGCCACAGAGTGGCTCTCTCTGCATCGGATGGCTAAAAATGGTTATTGCAGGATGCCTCGATATCGAGGCATCACTGCAATAACTGGAAAGCAGCTGGAAGCGAGCAGGATCGCTTCCAGCTGCTTTCCACACCAAGGACGTGCAGGGTACGTCCTCAGGTGTTAACTGCCTTTTTTTTGAGGACGTACCCTGCACGTCCTCGGTCGTTAAGGGGTTAATAAGAGTTAAATTATTTTGTTAGATTTAAATTATATTTAACTTAGGGGGGTGTTAGTGTTAGGGTTAGACTTAGCTTTAGGGGTTAATCCATTTATTAGAGTAGCGGCGAGGTCCGGTTGGCAGATTAGGGGTTAATAATTGAAGTTAGGTGTCGGCGATGTTAGGGAGGGCAGATTAGGGGTTAATACTATTTATTATAGGGTTTTTGAGGCGGGAGTGAGGCAGATAAGGGGTTAATAACTTTATTATAGTAGCGGTGAGGTCCGGTCGGCAGATTAGGGGTTAATAATTGTAGGTAGGTGGCGGCGACGTTGGGGGCGGCAGATTAGGGGTTAATAAATATAATATAGGGGTCGGCGGTGTTAGGGGCAGCAGATTAGGGGTACATAGGGATAACGTAGGTTGCGGCGGTGTACGGAGCGGCAGATTAGGGGTTAATTGTATAATGCAGGGGTCAGCGATAGCGGGGTCGGCAGATTAGGGGTTTATAAGTGTAAGGTTAGGGGTGTTTAGACTCGGGGTTCATGTTAGGGTGTTAGGTGAAGACATAGGAAGTGTTTCCCCATAGGAAACAATGGGGACGCGTTAGGAGCTGAACGCTGCTTTTTTGCAGGTGTTAGTTTTTTTTTCAGCTCAAAATGCCCCATTGTTTCCTATGGGGAAATCGTGCATGAGCACGTTTTTGAAGCTGGCCGCGTCCGTAAGCACCGCTGGTATTTAGAGTTGCAGTGTCGGTAAATTATGCTCTACGCTCCCTTTTTGGAGCCTAACGCAGCCCTTCTGTGAACTCTAAATACCAGCGGTATTTAAAAGGTGCGGGAAAAAAAAACACGCGTAGCTAACGCACCCCTTTGGCCGCAGTACTCTAAATCTAGCCGTTAGGGTTTAATTTTATAGGTAAGTATTTAGATTTAAATAGGAATATTTTAATTAATAATATTAATATTAATTAAATTTATTTTAATAAGAATTTAGTTAGGGGTGTTAGAGTTAGATAGGGTTATTATACTTAATATATATATAATATAATAACGATATTAACTATAATAACCCTAATATAATTAGGGTTAATATAGTTTATATATATATATATATATATATATATATATATATATATCTATATATATATATATATATATCTATATATATATATATATATATATATATATAATATAATAACTATATTAACCCTAATATAATTAGGGTTAATATAGTTAATATCGTTATTATATTATATATATATAATATAATAACGATATTAACTATATTAACCCTAATATAATTAGGGTTAATATAGTTAATATATATAATATAATAACTATATTAACCCTAATATAATTAGGGTTAATATAGTTAATATAGGTGGCTGTGGTGTAGGGGGGTCAGATTAGGGGTTAATCTATTTAATATAAGTGGCGGCGGTGTAGGGGGATTAGTTTAGGGGGTAATACATTTATTATAGGTGTCGGCGGTATAGGGGGATTTAGATTATAGGCAAAAGAGCTGATTTCTTTGTGACAATGCCCCGCCAAAAGCCCTTTTAAGGGCTGGTAAAAGAGCTGGTTACTTTGGGCAAAGCCCCGCAAAAAGCCCTTTTAAGGGCTGGCAATAGAGCTGTTTACTTTGGGGTAATGCCACGCAAAAAGCCCTTTTCAGGGCTATTTGTAGGGTTAGACTTAGGTTTAGTGGTAGGGATAGTTTAGTATTTTGGGAGTTAATTAGTTTAATATAGGTGGCGGCGGTGTAGGGGGATTAAATTAGGGGTTAATAATTTTAATATAGCTGGCCGCGGGGTAGGAGCTCACATTAGGAGGTAGTTAATGTAGCTGGCGGCGGGGTTGGAGCTCACATTAGAGCGTAGTTAATGTAGGTTGCGGCGGTGTAAGGGGCTCACATTAGGGGGTAGTTAATGTAGGTGGCGGCGGGGTCCGGGAGCGGTGGGTTAGCGGTTAATATCTTTATTAGGTGCGGCGGGGTCTGGGAGCGGCGGTTTAGGGGTTAATACATTTTTTTATTATTAAGAGAGTGAAGGGGGATAGCGGATAGAGGGGTATACGTGTCGGGCTATGTTTGGGAGGCGTGTTAGACAGTACGGGTGATTTTATAACTTAGTCAGGTTTTGTAGGCGCCGGCAGTTTCTAAAGTGCCGTAAGTCACTGGCGACTCCAGAAATTTGTACTTACGCAGATTTCTGGACATCGCTGGTTTATCCGACTTACGGCACTTTAGCATCTGACGGCGGGGTATATTGGATAGCTCGAGTTGCGAGCTGAAACTATGGGCGGCGGGGGTTCTCTCGCTTGCGCCGCAAACTACGATCTATATCGGATCGCGCCCCCTGTGTAAAGGGTTAGAGCTAAAAATAAATCTGAACCAAACACAACTTAAACACATTCAAATAAAGTGTTACACTTGTATATACACTTAATAATAAAAAAATATTCATAGAAATATTAATAAAAAATGTTATAAAGGTTAAAAGGTATTTGGTATATGGCAAGTAGAAAGGGCTATACATATATGTATCTAAATATTTGTTTGTATGTATGTGTATATATATATATATATATACACACAAATAAATACATATATATATATATATATATATGTGTGTAAATATATATATATATATATATATATATATATATAAAAACATTTTTGTCACCGATGCCTGAAGACAAGTGAGTGCTTAATTCTACAAATATATATATATATATATATATAAATACAGATACATATACATGTGTGTATATACATTTTGGAGCCCTTTCCATTCAAATGCATTAAAATATAAAGTCAGTTTTATTCAATTTTAATATTAATATGTGTTTTACTGTGTATTTACTTTAAATATTTTACATTCCAATGTTCTTCACATATGAGAAAATGTTCTTTGTATTTTTAAAAATAGTGGAGTAGCCAGACATTTCTATGAGACACACCAAAGCAGTGTTCAAGAATTAAGATTTGTGGGTCTTGAACTTATAGACGTCAAAGAAAGAGGGGGGATTGGGTTAACCTTCTCCTTTAGTCTGAATGCAAGTAGATTTATAATTTGAATTCACTTCAACCAAAAGGGTTAAATGAAGAATTAAATTATGCCCCCTTTCTTATAAATTAAGATGATCACAGTGGTGTGACTATATTTTGTGAACAACTGGTGATTAAAATTGTTTATTGATTGCTACACAATATATGTATATGAAGCATACATCTACTATTGAGTGATGTCTTTTATGTATGTACATATATTTGATATATATACTGACACTAGTGATACGAATAATAGGAATTTTGAGTTCTGACCTATATGTATCATGCATAATTTCTAAGGATATTACATATGTGAAAGTTTGAGCATATTTTTGAATTTTGCTGAAACTGCTGATCACGAATGCAGGGGTGATTTAATTAATAATTTTAATTAATTTTAAGTTTCATTTTTTTAACATTTTTTGTGTCAATGTGCAAATAAGCAATTAAGTGTCAATTCACCTGTGGGAAGCAAGGTAAATAGAACAGGATCCATGCAGTGGACATTGATTGATTGAGCCTGAGGAAGCCCCCAGTGACGTAGGGTGAAACACGTGTAGCGGTTGTCATATCGGCTTATGCCTATTTCCATGCTGTTTGGCATTACAGCGTTCTAATTATTTCTACACCCAGGAGCCTTTTGGATATCTCTCTATGTGAGCATGGATGTTTCCAGTACATACTGATGAGCGGTGTATGTGAGTAACACGGGGTGAAAGTGTTTGTTTCATCACAACATTCTAAACACAGGTAACACTAAGGAGACGCTGAATGTGAAGGCGTAGTGTGATTACAGCCTGTTTGACATGGAGGAGATTGCTGTATAAGTAGCTAATGCACCTTGCAGTGTTTATACTTTGAATACATTCCATACAATTTGATTTTTGGGGACCCCTAAATGTACTTTTGGGTAATGAATGAATTGCATATGCTATAATCTTAGACCATCAATTGTGTGGTTTTTCTTTTGTTTATTTTATTGCACATTGTATAGTTTAGCAATAAATTACTGTATTATTCATCAAGCATCCATGGTTGTGTGTAATTGAGACCTTGGTGGTTCTTATACCTATTTTTAATTAAGGCTTAATATGGAGTTGCAGGACAAGGTTTACTTTATGTAAATATATATATTTAAAAATAAAACAATGCGAAGAACATTGGAACATTGGAATGTAAAATATGCATAACTACCTTCGGGATGAGTGCTTTTGGTCTAACGCAGTGTCTAGTTAGGACGCAAGTGATAAATGTTTGTTTTTTTCATCAGCGTTCTTCATTAAATTCTATGGGGAGAAGAAGCAATATTCGAAGTCCTGAAGTTAGTGTGCATCATGTTTTGCTTGCTCATAAACACTGCCAGAAGTAAACTTTTAATATACGTGTTTGAAACCCGACTTCCGAAAGAGGTAAATAGCATACCACTTGTAATATGGCCCAATGTGTGATTTAAGAACACTTGATACCAATATTTATTTTTCTTCCTCACTCTGATTTGATGGGATTTGATAACACTTATCACAAATAAACAAAAAAAAATTCCTCACTTTTAATTCCATCTTTTTTGTTCTGATGGAATCTTAATTCATACATTTTACAAGATAAAACAGATTTATTTTTTTACTTTGAATTTTTTACTTTGAATTATATAATTTCCCATCTTGATGGAATCTTAATCAACTATATATATATTTTTTCCCCTTCTTATATATACGGTTGATCATTGGCATGGTTTAATCTGGTGATAAGGCTAAGGATATTAATAGAGTTTTTATTCTGTATTAGTTATATACATATATTATTTTATTTTTTTCCATTTGATATTTTGATTCTCTCTTTTTGCCTATTTCCCTTTGGAAATCAAATAAATAAAAAAATCTAGGCTTTAGTCAAACTCAAATCGGAACCGGCAATGTAAAACTGAATCTGAGTTCAGCTTTGTTCATCTCTTGAGAGGAGGTGTATTGTCATTCCATGAATACCTTTAATATATAAATTGCTTTAAGTGTACACTTATGGGCAAACTTGATGGGTATTTTGCTTTTTATCTGCCATCAAGATCCATGTTTCTACTTAGGAAATAAGAAACACCCTTTTATCTCTGTCATGTTACTGTCATGTCACAATATTGATACTTCAGTTTTAGTTAATTTAACAGTGCTATTTTTAAGTTGTTAGATAAATGAGTAAGTGTTTTCTAGTATTAATGGAATATAAATTGTTTTATTGATCTGTTTGCTACACAAGAAATTTGGACTAGAAAAATACAGTATGGCTGAAGATTGTGACCAGCCATATAATTATAGAAGTCTCTTTTAATTAACTGTGTCTGAATGATTATTGTTTGTTTATTGCAGCATTCTGGATTTGTATGGTTTTATAATCTGTTGTGAAGAAAACAGCACATATAAATTCTACATTACCTATTTCAGCGAGATGGACATTTTAATGGTAAAAAACACTAGGGAGCTATGGATTATAAATTGATTATTCTAGGTATTTCCTTGACATTAGTCACAATAAAAGCTTTGACAAAAATACATTTCAAAATATTATTTTCATTGTTTGTTGACAGAAACATATTTTGTAAAATACAATGGAAACAATTGCTTTTGATATTTATTTCCAAAAGTATAATTATATACACTGCACTTCACCATGAAAATGTATACATATTTTGAATTGCATCTGGAAGTAACATGCTATATATTTAAGCAAACAATATGTTCTTTTATAGTTGGTTTGACATATTTTTGTAGTGTCCTGGGGTATATTATTAGGTAAACAGCAAGTTTACTTTGATTTTATGCATATCTACTCATGCAGTTCTTTTCCAGTCTCTACTGGGAATTTCAGCAAAAATGCTCCCAAAAGTGCAGGTCATAATAAAATATACGCTAAAATTCCATTTAAAGGGACATTAACTGAAATAAATAAATAACACAACAAAAACAAAATGCAGATTAAAGAGCAGTACTTCACACTTGTTATTTATTTATTTTTTTTACATGAAAAGATATTATGTTAAAGCTGTTAAATTTGGTTTTTAAACATACACGAAATGCAAAAAACTGTTCGATGGAAGCTCATTGGCTAATAAAATATTTACACAGTCCAAGGAGACAGCAGCACTCAATGCTTTAGAAAGTTCATAGATAATCCAGAAATGTATTAGACACCAATGTGCACAAAAGAGAGACAACATTTCGAACCTTAGTCATGTCAGTACAAATAATGAGAATACATCACTCTTAAATAGGGACAGGTGTATAAAACCACGCCCCTTTACAACACACCTGTGCAATAATATAATGAGGCCATTATACAAATACAAATATTCTTGCTTAGTAAATACACAATGTGAAATGCAATTCCTTATATCACATATGTTATGAATACAGATCAAAGAAAATAATATTATGATATCCAAAGATCAAAATGTATCTATGTGTTTAGCATTCTAAACATAGAAAAATTGATAAATCAAGATCCCTATTTAATCCTGTAGAGGTAAGGGTATCTAATTTTTCTATCCAAAACATTTATTTTTGTTTTAAATATAACTCCCTGTCTCCACCCCTTTTAGGGGTGCCAATGTGGTCGATAATCTGAAACCTGAGTTGACAGATGTTTTAGCCAGCAGTGACAAAATGTTCGGCTACTAGGTTTTTAATTTTCTTTATACGGATGTCAGACCTCTGCTCAATGATCCTATCACTGACCATCCTAGTGGTCTCTCCGATATAACTCTGCCCACATGGCACTTCTAGTGTCCCTAAAAAGGTTCGGAGGTCCATAATCACACAATTGCAGCAACTCTTATTAAAGGATATTTGGAGAGTATCACACCCCACAAAGAGGGACTTTACATTTTATTCTCACCAGCACCAGACATATTCAAGAATAGATCTCATTCTAACAGACCCAACATTGCTTTCGCAAGTTATACACACAGATATCCTACCGATCTCATGGTCAGACCACGCGCCGGTGATATGCGATTTCACCTGGCCGGAGAAACCGACAACGCCTTTTATTTGGCGTCTAGACGAGAGCTTATTGAAAAATCCTTTAGCCATCATAGAAATCGTTAGAGAACTAGAGGAGTATTTAAAAATAAACAAATCAGAACAAAGTAGGCCCAGTATGGTGTGGGAGGCTCACAAAGCAGTGATCAGAGGGGTTATGATAAAGCTTAGAGCGCAACAATGTAGGCAGGACAGACAGCACTATAACTCGCTACAAGCACAATTAGCCTACTGGGAAAAAGAACACAAAAAACACCACTTCAATAGATATAAAAGACTCTCTGTTAGCAGTAAGAACGGAACTTCAGAAGGTGCAAGTTAAAGAGGCACAACAAAAGGCTCTATACTTAAAACAGCACTATTGTGAATACGGCAATAAGCCAGGTGCCTCACTAGCAAAAACTCTTAAGAGGCAACGGTTCAAAACATACTTCACAAGTATCAAAGATAAGCATGGGTCAAAGCATGAGGATAGCAAAGGGATAGCAGAGACATTAAAACAATACTATTCCACGCTATATAATCTAAACAACACAGTCAAACAACCTCTGCCAGACACACCAGACAGGGACAGGGAGAGTGAGATGGAGAATTTTGTAAAGGATATAGAGGTACCGCGAATAAGCATAGAGGAAACGAGGGCAATGGAAGCGCCAATAACGCATTCTGAAATCTTGAAAGCAATAAAAGACACCCAAGGGGGAAAAAGCCCTGGGCCAGATGGGTTTGGGATAGCTTACTACAAGCAATTTGCGCAGATCCTAATCCCGCATTTAGCAGACATGTACAATGCGCTCCAGGGTGATGGGGGGTTCTCCCAAAATCTTTTAGAGGCACATATCACAGTTCTCCCTAAGCCGGGCAAGGCCCCTGATAGTCCAGAAAACTTTCGCCCAATCTCCCTGCTTAACGTTGATGTTAAGATATATGCGAAGATACTGGCCACTCGCATAAATAAGGTGCTCCCAGAATTAATTAATTCGGATCAAGTGGGGTTCGTCCCTGGCAGGGAGGCGAGGGACAACACCCTGAAGGTGTTACAACTGATATCATATGCAAAACATAAAAAAATTCAGATGACATTGACCTCAGCAGATGCGGAAAAGGCCTTTGACAGGGTGAGCTGGGCATTTGTGCGGTTCGCCCTGTCAAAAATGGGTTTTAGCTTATTATTTGTAAAAATGATATTTTCCTTGTATACTGCCTTATCAGCCAAGATTAAAGTTAATGGCCTTTTGTCCGAGAGCTTCTCCATTGCGAATGGTACTAGGCAAGGGTGTCCCCTCTCGCCAATACTCTTCGCAATTTCGATAGAGCTTTTAGCCCTTAAGCTCCGAGTAGACCCACAAGTTACAGGTATAACCCTAGATAACACGGTACACAAATTAGCCCTGTATGCGGACGACCTCTTGCTGACGCTCACAAACTCTACAACATCACTACTGTGGGCATTGGAGATAATTCAGGAATACGGAGTTTACTCCAATTTCCAATTGAATGTCTCCAAATCAGAGGTGCTAAATATAAATGTGGAGGAAGAAGATATATCCCAACTAATGACCCTCTGTCCATTACGGAGGCAAACATCCATGATGAAATACCAATGCGTACAACTCTCAGGAGATGCAAACATTTTATTTGAGGCCAATTATAAACAACTAGAGAAATCAGTAGTTAATGATCTATCTAATTGGAAAACTAAAAAATTATCATGGTTGGGCAGAATCAGTGTCATAAAGATGACCATCCTCCCTAGGATACTTTATATCCTGCAGACTTTACCCATCTCACTCCCGCCAGAATTTATAGTGAAACTCCAGACAGATATTGAAACGTACATCTGGGGCGGTGTGAGGCCGAGGGTTAACAGGCAAACCATGTACATGAGAAGGGAGGAGGGAGGATTGGGGGTCCCGAATATCTTACAGGCATGCTATAATGCTACAAAGGAAAGTGGAGTGGAGTGCCAATGATAGCACTAAACACTGGATACAGGTAGATAGGGCAATTATGCACATTAACAATATGGGGTGCCTTGCATGAACATTGAGAAAGGATCGCCCACGGCTCATAGAAGAGTTTCCTCTCCTTAAAGAGCTATTTGTGACATGGGATAGAATGATTCACACACAAACACATATCTCTTCGCATATATCCCCTATGACACCGTTCTTAAACAATCCAGCTCTCCCGTTGTGTGTAGTGAGGCACTACTCACCTTCAGGATATCAGATTACCCAAAACACAATTTTGCATATCACTCAACAAAATAAAATAAAAAAGTGGGAGGACATAAGAGATACGGAAACTCACTTGACTTGGCTGGCACATGCTCAGATCACGCACTTTGTTACCACACACAAAGCAAAAGACTCCTTATTACGACAACCAACCAACTTTGAAAAGTTATGTGTAGCTGGGCATCCTCGAGCACATCTGATCTCCATCCATTATAAGACACTCCAGTCGCCAAATAACGAACACCTCCCGACATACACTGAGGCATGGGGAAGGGATCTAGGTACAGAACTGACACCCGATATTTGGAAACACATATTTATTAGCAATAAAACTGCCTCTATCTCAGCACAAGTACAAGAATCAAATCTGAAATACCTTACAAGGTGGTATCTTACACCAGAAAGGCTAAAAACAATTTACCCCACCACATCGGGTAGATGTTGGAGGGGCTGTGCAACTGAGGGCACCATCATACATATATGGTGGGAATGCCCAAAAATTCAGGAAGTCTGGGTGGAGGTAGTAGCAAGAATTTGCAACACATTAGAAAACATAGTCCCACGAGACCCCAAACTGCTCCTTCTCTCGGGCTTGCCCCGATTTAAACTCAAGGCGAAAAACAAACTCCTTCTAACAATGTTGAGCAGCGCAAAGCTTTTAATACTGGAAAACCACGACATCCCCCACTGTACAGGAATGGGAAAAACAAGTAGATACAATATTACAACTAGAATGGTACTATTATCTTAAAAACGGCTCAGTAGAGACACATGAAATGATGCTACAAATCTGGAAACCGACCTAGATACATACACCAGTAGAAACAACATAGACTCTTGGGCCTCCCCCTTCTCTCCCCCCCCCCCCTCCACCTCCTTGTCTGACATGGGAGTGCAGCGGTTCCAACCACAGGCATAGCATTCTACCCCTCTTCCTCCCAAACCATAGGGTCCCTCTGTTTAGAATATATAAGATATGTTAGGAAGAGAATTGAGGGACAGATAGTACAACACCACGGGAGATAAGAGGGGACATGGGGAGCCAGGGACGGGAACCTGGACTCACCACAAATAGAAATAGTGACTGGGGCGCAACTGATGGTATCAACATTTATGTTTCAATGATAAACTTGAATGGTGTATAGTTCCACGGACTGGTATGAGACTTCATGATAGACTGGTTCTCTTTGCAAATGTACAAGGATTTGTCAAAACCTAAAGCATTATGTTATATTTTGTTGTATTGCAATATTTCTTTTTTATGATGTAAAGTTTACCGATATCTCAATAAAGCTTTTGAAAAGAAAAAAAACAACAACAAAAAAAACATAAATCCAAACTTTGGATATTGAGGGGACACTGTGGCCGGAGTTTTTCTTTCGTGGTTCAGATTGAGCATGAGGTTTTGGGCGGCTTTCTAGTTTGCTCCTGTTGTCAGATTTTTTTGGTTCTCTTGGTATCTTTATTTGAAATGCAAGAATGTAAATTTAGATGCCGGCCCATTTTTGGTGAACAACCTGGGTTGTCCTTGCTGATTGGTGGATAAATTCATCCACCAATAAAAAAGTGCTGTCCAGAGTACTGAAACAAAAAAAAAACTTAGATGCCTTCTTTTTCGGATGGTGATAGCAAGAGTTGCTTGAGGCTGCATGTTCTTTCTGAATTACGGAAGAGGAGGTTTGGGTTCAGTGTCCCTTTAAATAAAGCTTTTATACAGCAGTCATAAGATCAACGGTTGCTTAGTTCTGCTTTTTAAACAACTTTACATTATTCACTTTTTGTTTAACTTTTGGTTTTGACAAATTCAACATATTTTTATGGATAAAAGATGCTACATCCACAATTTCCTTGTCCATAAATTCACTAGGGTAACCTTTCTTTTCAAATTTGTTCCCCATTTCTCTGAGTCTGGTGTGTACCTGGGATTCATCTGAGACTATCCTTTTTACTCTAAGCAATTGACTATGGGGTAATGACTTTTTTAATGCTACAGGATGAAAGCTATCAAAAAGTAGAAGATTGTTTTTATCCGTTGGTTTAACATATAAATCAGTCTGTAAACCATTACCAGACTTATATACTATGATATCTAAAAATTCATTCTTCTTCTCACTATGAGTCAGGCTAAATTTAATATGGGCAGTAGTCTCGTTCAACTGGTCCACAAAGTCAATGAGGGACCCAATGTCGCCCAGCCAAAAGCCAAAAAAATTGCCTATGTAGCGTCACCAAGTGGCGCAACACAGAATGAAGAGAGGATTCTCAAAGACAAACCTATCTTCAAAGATGTTCATGAAGATATTGGCATAAGTCGGGCAACATTGGATCCCATCGCTGTACCCTGTAATAGTCATCTTGGAAAAGAAAATAATTACACCTCAAAACAATTTCCAATAGTTCAAGGATAAATTCTATCTGACCAACATTCATAGTACTGAATTGCTGCAATACTCTCTTAACAGAATGGGTAATTGAGGTATATAAACTCGAAACATTGAGTGTGTAAAGTATTATTTTGTCAGATGAAACAGGAAGATTCTCAAGTTTACACAAAAAATCACTTGTGTCTTTGATAAATGAGGTTGAAAGTTCAACATAGGGTCTTAGGATGCAATCTAAATATATTGAAACTAGTCCTAAAGCCTGTTCACATGGGACATTTTTTGCAATACAGTGGTCCCACCCCTTGCGCTCTCTCTCTCCCCCTCTCTTTTGCTCTGTCTCTCTCCCCTCTCTTTTACACTCTCTCTCTCCCCCTCTGTTTTGTGCTCTCTCCCCCTCTCTTTTGAGTACTCTCTCCCCCTCTCTTTTGCGCTCTCTCTTTCCCCCGCTCTTTTGTGCTCTCTCTCTCCCCCTCTCTTTTGCGCTCTCTCTCCCCCTCTCTTTTGTGCTCTCTCTCTCCCCCTTTCTTTGCTCTCTCTCCCCCCTCCATTTTGCTCTCTCTCCCCCCTCTCTTTTGCTCTCTCTCTCTCCATCCCTCTCTTTTGCTCTCTCCCCCTCTCTTTTGCTCTCTCTCTCCCCTCTCTCTCTCCCTCTCTCCCCCTCTCTCTCTATCTCTTCCCCTTCTCTCTCTCCCCCTCTCTCTCTCCCTCCTTTCTCTCCCCCCCCTCTCTCTCTCCCCCCCCTCTCTCTCTCTCCCCCCTCTCTCTCTCCCCCCTTCTCTCTCTCCCCCCCTTCTCTCTCTCCCCCCTCTCTCTCCCCCCTCTCCCCCCTCTCTCTCTCTCTCCCCTCTCTCTCCCTCTCCCCCCTCTCTCTCTCTCCCCCTCTCACTCTGTCTCTCTCTCTGCCCTCTCTCTCTCTTTCCCCCTCTCTCTCCCCTTCTCTATCTCCCCCCCCTCTCTCTCCCCCCCTCTCTCTTCCCTCTCTCTCTCCTCTCTCTCTCTCTTTCTCTCTCTCTCTCTCTCTCTCCCCTCTCCCCCCCTCCTCCCTCTCTCCCCTCTCCCCCCTCTCTTCCCCTCTCTTCCACCTTCCCCCCCTCCTCTCCCCCCCTCTCCCCCTCCCTCTCCCCCCTCTCTCTCTCTCCCCCTCTTTTCTTTTGCTCGCTTTCCCCCTCTATTTTGCTCTCTCCCCCCTCTCTTGCTATTTCCCATCTCTTATCCTATCTTTAACTCTTTCCCATCTCTTTTGTTCTCTCCCTCTCTTTCAATCTCTCCCCCCTCTCTATCTCTCTCCCCTCTATCTCTCATGCGCGACTGCACCCGGCCTGCCCCCTTAACACCGGCCATGCCCCTTCATGCCCGACCACGCCCTGCTCACCCCTGGCCACTCCCACTTCTGCCTGCACCGCAGATCAGGTAGGGACTCTAAGGCCAGGTGTGTTTGTCCTAGTGCTGTCTCTACTGCGCATGACAGCTTTGGACAAATACACTTGGCCTTTTATATTATAGGATATTTGAACAAACAGAGCCTATGCTGGATACAAAATACGACCTGGAGGTGCTGAGAGGTTCTAATTAGACTTGTGCACAATCGAAAAATTCGGTTTGCTTCGTTTCAATTTGAGTCGTAAAAAAAATTTGGTATGAGACATTCGTAATAATTCAGTATGTGTTGGTAATTCAGTTTCGGAATTTATTCATGACATTCCGAATTTTGAAATTTGGATGCATTCGAAACCATTACCAAATTATTATTAATGTCGGACCGAATATTTATTATGGACGAATCGTTATTTCTAACTAATGTTCCGGTGATTGTGAAACAAAATTATGTTAAGCCACCACCCACACCGCCACTAAATAAACCTATTAACCCCTAAAGTGCCGTTCCCAAACATCGCCAACACTAACTAAACCTATTATCCCCTAAATCGCAGTTCCCCGACATCGCTGACACTAACTAAACCTATTAACCCCTAAACTGCACTTCCCCCACATCGCCAACTCTACCTAAACCTATTAACCCCTAAAGCGCCGTTCCCAAACATTGGCAACACTAAATAAACCTATTAACCCCTAAACCGCACCCCCCACACATCGCCAACACTAACTAAGCCTTTAAATTAACCCCTAAACCGCCGGCCCCATATCACAACAACCTAAATTAAACTATATTAACCCCTAAACCTAACCCTAACCCTAAACCTAATACCCCCTAACTTTAACATAATTTAAATAGACCTAAATTAAAGTTTAAAATATTAACTAAATAATACCTAGTTAAATCTAAATACAAAGTAACTTACCTGTGAAATAAAACCTAAGCTAGCTACAATATAACTAATAGTTATATTGTATCTAGCTTAGGTTTTATATTTATTTAACTACCTAGTTAAAATAAATACAAACTTACCTGTGAAATAAAAATAAAACCTAAGCTTCCTTACACTAAAAGCTAACATTACAAAATAAAAAAACTACCATTACAAAAGATAAAAAACACTAAAATTACAAAAAATAAAAAAACTACCATTACAAAAAATAACCAACGTAATTATCCAAAACAATAAAAATTATTCCTATTCTAATACCCCTTTTAAAAAAAGCAAAAAACACCCCAAAATAAAAAAAATCCCTAATCTATAATAAACTACCAAGGGCCCTTAAAGGGGCCTTTTGTAGGCCCTTAAAAGGGTCTTTTGTATTGCATTGCCCTAAAGAAATCAGCTCATTTCCTACAAAAGAAAAACACAAAGACCCACTAACATTACAAACTCCCACCCCCCAACCCACAAAATTAAAATAAAGTTAAACCTAATCTACCCATTGCCCTGAAAAGGGCATATATATGGGCATTGCCCTTGAAATGGCATTCAGCTCTTTTACTGCCCATTAAAAATAAAAAATGGCTATTCTAAAAAAAAAAAACACACCCCAAAAAAAAAAAAACATTACACAAAATATAAAACGAATTATCAAAAGTAATAAAAATTATTCCTATTCTAATACCCATTTAAAAAAAAAAAAACACCCCAAAATAAAAAACCTAATCTATAATAAACTACCAATAGCCCTTAAAGGGCCTTTTGTAGGGCATTGCCCTAAAGAAATCAGCTCTTTGCTCACAAATAAATACAAAGACCCACTAACATTACAAACCCCCACCCCCAAACCCACAAAATAAAAAAAAACTATCTAAAAAAATCTAATCTACCCATTGCCCTGAAAAGGGCATTTGTATGGGTATTGCCCTGAAAAGGGCATTCAGCTCTTTTAAGAGTGCCCACCCTAATCTAATAAAAAAACCACCCCAAAAAACCTTAAAAAAACCTAACACTAAACCCCTTTTTAGGTACTCACAGTTGTTGAAGTCTCGTTTTAAAGATCTTCATCCCAGCGGCTCCATCTTCATCCACGCGGCATCTTCATCCAGGCTGCTCCATCTTCATCCAACGTGGGACTATAATCTTCTTCATCCCTGCGGAGGCAGAGGTCCAGGCCAAAGTCTGGGAGGAGATCCAGGCGGAGGTCCATCGATACAACGTGGAGGTCCTCTTCATGTGATCATCCTCTGCACACTGAGGATTGAAATGCAAGGTACCCCTTTTATAATGCGGGTACCATTGCATTCCTATTGGCTGAAAAATTTAAATCAGCCAATAGGAATTAGGGCTGCTAAAATCCTATTGGCTGTTCAAATCAGCCAATAGGATTTAAGCAGCTCTCATTTTATTGGCTGATTTGAATTGATTCAAGTGTGTGGCGGGCGATCGCATGAAGAGGACCTCCACGTTGGATCGATGGACATCCGCCTTGGACCTCCACCTCCGCGTATTGACCGCTCTGCCTCCGCAGGGATGAAGAAGATGCTGGTCCCGTGCTGGATCAAGATGGAGCCACCGGGATGAAGATTGTTCAAGCAGGAGTTCAGCAACTGTGAGTACCTAAAGAGGGGTTAGTGTTAGGTTTTTTTAAGGTTTTTGGGGTGGGTTTTTTTTTTTTAGATTAGGGTTTGGGCAGTTCATAAAATAGCTTAATGCCCTTTTGAGGGCAAGAAAAAGAGATGAATGCCCTTTTAAGGGCAATGTCCATACAAATGGGCAATGGATAGATTAGGGTTTTTTTTAGGTTTTTTTATTTTGTAGGTTGGGGGGTTGTAATGTTAGTGGGTATGTGTATTTTTGTTTAGAAAAAGAGCTGATTTCTTTAGGGCAATGCCCAACAAAAGGCCCTTTTAAGGGCTATTGGTAGTTTATTATAGATTAGGTTTCTTTTATTTTGGGGTGTCTTTTTTTAAATGGGTATTAGAATAGGAATAATTGTTATTATTTTGGATAATTTTTTAGAATAGACATTTTTATTTTTAATGGGCAGCAAAAGAGCTGAATGCCCTTTTAAGGTCAATGTCCATGCAAATGCCCTTTTCAGGGCAATGGATAGATTAGGTTTAACTTTATTTTTATTTTATGGGTTTGAGGGGGTGGGGGTTTATAATGTTAGTGGGTCTTCGTGTTTTTCTTTTGTAGGAAAATAGCTTATTTATTTAGGGCAATACCCTACAAAAGGCCATTTTAAGGGCCCTTGGTAGTTTATTATAGATTAGGGATTTTTTTCTTTTGAGGTGGTTTTTTTTAAAAAAAAAAAACAAATGGGTATTAGAATAGGAATCATTTTTATTGTTTTGGATAATTTCGTTTGTTATTTTTTGTAATGGTAGTTTTTTTTTATTTTTTTGTAATTTTAATGTTTTTTATTTTTGTTATGGTAGGTTTGTTTATTTTGTAATGGTAGTTTTTTTTATTTTGTAATGTTAGCTTTTAGTGTAAGGCAGATTAGGTTTTATTTTTATTTCACAGGTAAGTTTGTATTTATTTTAACTAGGTAGTTAGTAAATAGTTAATAACTATTTTATACTAACTAATCTACCTAGTTAAAATAAATAACTTACCTGTGAAATAAAAATAAAATAAAAACTAAGCTAGCTACAATTTAACTATTAGTTACATTGTAGCTAGCTTAGGTTTTATTTCACAGGTAAATTACTTTGTATTTAGATTTAAATAGGTATTATTTAGTTAATAATTGTAACTTTAATTTAGTTATATTTTAATTATGTTAAAGTTAGGGGGTGTTAGGTTTAGGGTTAGGTTTAGTGTTATAGTTAGGGTTAGGCTTAAAGCTAGGGGGTGTTAGGTTTAGGGGTTAATATAGTTTAATTTAGGTTGATGCAATGTGGGGGCCAGCAGTTTAGGGGTTAATAGGTTTAGTTAGTCTCTGCATTTTTTTGGGAATGGCAGTTTAGGGGTTAATAGGTTTAGTTGGTGTTGGCAAGTTGGGGGTGCAGTTTAGGGGTTAATAGCTTTATTTAGTGGCAGCGATGTGGAGGGGATATCGGTTTAGGGGTGAATATATTTAGTTTGCGTCGGCGATGTTTCAGAATGGGGGTTTAGGGGTTAATAGGTTTAGTTAGTGTTGGCGATGTGGGGGGTATGTGCGATTAAGGGGTTATAAGGTTTAGTTGGTGTCGGCGATGTGGGGGGCTTGCATTTTAGGGGTTAATAGGTTTAGTTAGTGTTGACGATGTGGGGGGGGGGCGGTTTAGGGGTTAATAGGTTTAGTTTGTGTTGGCGATGTGGGGGGTGCAGTTTAGGGGTTAATATGTTTAGTTCATGTCGGCGATGTTTCGGGATGGCGGTTTAGGGGTTAATAGGTTTAGTTAGTGTGGACGATGAGGGGGGTGCGGTTTAGGGGTTAATAAGTTAAGTTTGTGTTGGCGATGTGGGGGTGTGTGGTTTAGGGGTCAATAGGTTTAGTTTGTGTTGGCGATGTTTCAGGGCGGCGGTTTAGGGGTTAATAGATTTCTTTAGTGTCAATGATGTCGGGGAACGGTGGTTTAGGAACAATGAAAAATTCAGAATATGAATAATGGATCTGAAAATTCTGAAACTAATTGATTAATTTTCTGAATTTTTCGGGATGTGTCGATTCAGAAATTCAGAAGCATTCGGCCGAATTTCGAATTTGTCCGAAAACGCACATGTCTAGTTCTTATGCACCTTTGGGAGTATATATAGCACCGGTGTCTTTACATAATCACATAACTTAAAGGATACTTCTTTCTTACCAATAATACCATTTTTCAAGGCAGTTGTTACTTTATGCTTGATTTCTTTGTGAATATCAAAAATGGGATTGTGTGATAACAGACAAGAAACATTACTATCAGATAACTGCGATTTGATTTCATTAATATAGTATTCTTTGTCCAAGAGGACAGTGGCACCACCCTTATCTGCAGGCTTCAAGATAATATGTTTATGTCTTGTAAAGTTTTAATAGCTTTAATTCATTTTTACACAAATTATTAGTATGGTATCTATGTCCCTTTTTACTATTATCTTTTTTCTCTTTCTTGTTATTTTTAATTTTTAATGATTTAACATCCTCCATTACCAGCTCTGTAAATGTATCAATACTGTGTTCATAATTCTGTGACAAACTTGCTATGGACTTTAAGCCCTAAAGATTTCAAACTTAACCCTTTGTCTGAGCCCTCCTGAACTTCTGCAGAAGTGTCAGATTTGTCTGTAAAGTTCTCACAAAAAAACATGGATTTGAGTCCTAGAAAAACAAAACAGATCTTTATTAACTTCAAAAAGTCACATTTGGCATTTGGACAGAATGAAAGTCCTTGTTTCTTGAAGTTTAGACTCCATTTCAGTGATCTGTACCTTAGATAGGCTGAGTACTAGCGATTCATCCTTGCTTGTGTCTCTTGTTTTCTTTTTAAAGACATGATGAGTCCATGGATTTCATCCTTACTTGTGGGATATTCACCTCCTGGTCAGGAGGAGGAGGCAAAGAGCACCACCGCAGAGCTGCTATATATAGCTCCTCCCTTCCCTCCCACTCCAGTCATTCTCTTTGCCTATGTTAGTGATAGGAAGAGGTAAAGTGAGGTGTTAGTAAAGATTCTTCAATCAAAAGTTTATTATTTTTAAAGTAGTGCCAGAGAGTGCTGCTTTGTTCTAGGGTGTAGCCATAGTCCATATCAGTCTCTTCAGTAGAGCTTTTGGTGGCTTTAGAGCAATAGGAACTGGTGGGACATAATTCTCACTGTGCCTCCTATACATTTATGCTGCCCTTATCCTGATAGCCTAAGCACATCTAACTCAGGCTTATGATTTTCCACAGGGCTATGGGAGGGAGAGGACCTCCTAAACCTGCTGAGCTGCCCTGCGGTCGGGCAGATTTTAAAGGTAAGTGACAACTTTTTATTCTGGGTCTGGGAACCTCAGAGGAAGTGGGGCACTTGATGAGATATATCTCTTAAAAAAGTATGTTAACCTCCTAGTCTTATATAGGGGAGGGGATCCTACGACAGCACAGTTTTTTGGCAGGCACTGAGGCTAAGGAGAATTTATGTGGCGATTCACTTGGGACATTATAATTGAGGTCTCAGTAAGAAGTGTTTTGGGTCACTCTTTTGGGCGCTGGAGCCACCTGACATGCGGTAGCATACTCGGCTCTGATTTATTTCATTTTGTATAGTTATTCTAGCTCCCGGTGTCCGATCTATGAGATCTTAATGGTGACTGAGGGATTGAGTACTATAATGCCCACGATGGGTGGAGTTTCCTTTTCGTGCCATTTTTGGGGCTCATTTTCTCTATCTCAGGGCACTGTCAATCAGGGTGCCAGGAGAAGATGTAGTACTGTCACGCCCACGAGGGGCGGAGTTATGTTGAGAATTGCAGTCTCCACCTCCATTACGATCCAAGAGGGCAGAGCATTTAACACAGCTTTTTAGTGTTTTTGTGTTGCTTTATACAGGTGCAGTTAGCACTATGGGAGTTTTAAACGGTTTAAAAATGCAGTTTCTGAGTTCTATGGCATTTATACCTTGGATGGGCACCTCAGCACAATAGCTGAGGTTCAGTAGGTCCTGCAAATGTTTTCTTACTAATTTTATTTCAATCCTGCTCGCATAATGAAAAGGTGACAGTTTTAAAATTAAAGAGAAAAGCACATGAAAAATGTTGCTTTTAAAAGTTAAAGAGACAGTAACGTTTTTTATCTGTTATTTTTATTAAAATAATTTCAGTTGTTTTGTTTAATTAATTCTTTCGCCTAGACTTAGAGTTTGGCGGTAGCCGTCAAAACCAGCGTTAGGGGGTCCTAACGCTGGTTTTTACCGCCCGCTGGTATTTGGAGTCAGTCATTAAAGGGTCTAACGCTCACTTTGCAGCTGCGAAATTTCCATACCGCAGATCCCCCTACGCCAATTGCGTATCCTATCTTTTCAATGGGATCTTTCTAACGCCGGTATTTAGAGTCTTGGCTAGAGTGAGAGTTAGAACTCTAACGACAAAACTCCAGCCGCATAAAAAAAAACAGGAGTTAAGAGCTTTTTGGGCTAACGCCGGTTCATAAAGCTCTTAACTACTGTGCTCTAAAGTACACTAACACCCATAAACTACCTATGTACCCCTAAACCGAGGTCCCCCCACATCGCCGCCACTAAAATAAAAAAAATTTAACCCCTAATCTGCCGACCGCACACCGCCGCCACCTACGTTATACTTATGTACCCCTAATCTGCTGCCCCTAACACCGCCGACCCCTATATTATATTTATTAACCCCTAATCTGCCCCCCTCGACGTCGCCGACACCTATCTACACTTATTAACGCCTAATCTGCCCACCGGACCTCACCGCTACTATAATAAATGTATTAACCCCTAAAGCTAAGTCTAACCCTAACACTAACACCCCCCTAAGTTAAATATAATTTAAATCTAACGAAATAAATTAAATCTTATTAAATAAATCATTCCTATTTAAAGCTAAATACTTACCTGTAAAATAAACCCTAATATAGCTAAAATATAAATTATAATTATATTGTAGCTATTTTAGGATTAATATTTATTTTACAGGCAACTTTGTAATTATTTTAACCAGGTACAATAGCTATTAAATAGTTAATAACTATTTAATAGCTACCTAGTTAAAATAATTAAAAATTACCTGGAAAATAAATCCTAACCTAAGTTACAATTAAACCTAACACTACACTATCAATAAATTAATTAAATACAATACCTACAAATAAATACAATTAAATAAACTAACTAAAGTACAAAAAATAAAAAAGAACTAAGTTACAAAAAATAAAAAAATATTTACAAACATTATAAAAATATTACAACAATTTTAAGCTAATTACACCTACTCTAAGCCCCCTAATAAAATAACAAAGCCCCCCAAAATAAAAAAATGCCCTACCCTATTCTAAAATTAAAATAGAAAAGCTCTTTTACCTTACCAGTCCTTAAAAGAGCCATGCCAGAAAGAATTCAGCTCTTTTGCCTGGAGAAAAAAAACATACAATACCCCCCCCAACATTACAACCCACCACCCACATACCCCTAATCTAACCCAAACCCCCCTTAAATAAACCTAACACTAAGCCTCTGAAGATCTTCCTACCTTATCTTCACCACACCGGGTATCACACCGATCCGTCCTGGCTCCGATGTCTTGATCCAAGCCCAAGCGGGGGGCTGAAGACATCCATCCTCCGGCTGAAGTCTTGATCCAAGCGGGCAGAAAAGGACATCCGGACCGGCAAACATCTTCATCCAGACGGCATCTTTTATGTTCTTCCATCCGATGACGAACGGCTGATCTTCAAGACCTCCAGTGCGGATCCATCCTCTTCTTCCACGACTAGACAACGAATGAAGGTTCCTTTAGGATTCTATCAGCCAATCGGAATTAAGGTAGGAAAATTGTGATTGGCTGATGGAATTAGCCAATCAGATTCAAGTTCAATCCGATTGGCTGATCCAATCAGCCAATCAGATTGAGCTCGCATTCTATTGGCTGTTCCGATCAGCCAATAGAATGTGAGCTCAATCTGATTGGCTGATTCAATCAGCCAATCGGATTGAACTTGAATCTGATTGGCTGATTCCATCAGCCAATCAGAATTTTCCTACCTTAATTCCGATTGGCTGATAGAATCCTATCAGCCAATCGGAATTCGAGGGACGCCATCTTGGATGACGTCCCTTAAAGGAACCTTCATTCGTCATCTAGTCATAAGGAAGAAGAGGATGGATCGGCGCTGGAGGTCTTGAAGATCAGCCGCTCGTCATCGGATGCCGCCTGGATGAAGATGTTTGCCGGTCCGGATGTCCTCTTCTGCCCGCTTGGATCAAGACTTCAGTCGGAGGATGGATGTCTTCAGCCCCCGCTTGGGCTTGGATCAAGACATCGGAGCCAGGACGGATCGGTGTGATACCCGGTGTGGTGAAGATAAGGTAGGAAGATCTTCAGGGGCTTAGTGTTAGGTTTATTTAAGGGGGGTTTGGGTTAGATTAAGGGTATGTGGGTGGTGGGTTGTAACCACCCACATGGTTACAACCCATGTTGTATTGTATGTTTTTTTTTCCAGGCAAAAGAGCTGAATTCTTTGGGGCATGCACCGCAAATGGCCCTTTTAAGGGCTGGTAAGGAAAAAGAGCTTTTCTATTTTAATTTTAGAATAGGGTAGGGCATTTTTTTATTTTGGGGGGCTTTGTTATTTTATTAGGGGGCTTAGAGTACGTGTAATTAGTTTAAAATTGTTGTAATATTTTTCTGTTTGTAAATATTTTTTTATTTTTTGTAACTTAGTTCTTTTTTATTTTTTGTACTTTAGTTAGTTTATTTAATTGTATTTATTTGTAGGTATTGTATTTAATTAATTTATTGATAGTGTAGTGTTAGGTTTAATTGTATTTAATTGTAGGTATTTTATTTAATTAATTTATTGCTAGTGTAGTGTTAGGTTTAATTGTAACTTAGGTTAGGATATATTTTACAGGTAAGTTTGTAATTATTTTAACTAGGTAGCTATTAAATAGTTATTAACTATTTAATAGCTATTGTACCTGGTTAAAATAAATACAAAGTTGCCTCTAAAATAAATATAAATCCTAAAATAGCTACAATATAATTATAGCTTATATTGTAGCTATATTAGGATTTATTTTACAGGTAAGTATTTAGCTTTAAATAGGAATAATTTATTTAATAAGAGTTAATTTATTTCGTTAGATTTAAATTATATTTAACTTAGGGGGGTGTTAGGGTTATGGTTAGACTTAGCTTTAGGGGTTAATACATTTATTAGAGTAGCGGCGAGGTCCGGTCGACAGATTAGGGGTTAATAATTGAAGTTAGGTGTCGGCGATGTTAGGGAGGGCAGATTGGGGGTTAATACTATTTCTTATAGGGTTATTGAGGTGGGAGTGAGGCGGATTAGGGGTTAATAACTTTATTATAGTAGCGGTGAGGTCCGGTCAGCAGATTAGGGGTTAATAATTGTAGGTAGCTGGCCGCGACGTTGTGGGGGGCAGATTAGGGGTTAATAAATATAATATAGTGGTCGGCGGTGTACGGAGCAGCAAATTAGGGGTTAAAAATAATATGCAGGGGTCAGCGATAGCGAGGGCGGCAAATTAGGGGTTAATAAGTGTAAGGTTAGGGGTGTTTAGACTCGGGGTACATGTTAGGTTGTTAGGTGCAGACTTAGAAACTGTTTCCCCATAGGAAACAATGGGGCTGCGTTAAGAGCTGAACGCTGCTTTTTTGCTGGTGTTAGGTTTTTTTTCAGCTCAAACTGTCCCATTGTTTCCTATGGGGGAATCGTGCACGAGCACGTTTTTGAAGCTGGCCGCGTCCGTAAGCACCGCTGTTATTGAGAGTTGCAGTGGCGGTAAATTATGCTCTACGCTCCCTTTTTGGAGCCTAACGCACTGAAAACCCAGCCATTCTGTGAACTCTAAATACCAGCGATATTTAAAAGGTGCGGGGAAAAAAAAGCATGCATAGCTAACGCACCCCTTCTAACGCAAAACTCCAAATCTAGGCCTTTATGACTTAGGAACAAAGGCACACATAAGATAATGTTACTTTAAAATTTAAAGAGACAGTAACGTTTTTGTGTCTATTTTTATTATAAATACTCCTTCTAAAGCGATTGCTGTTTAGGAGTCTGTTGACACTGGTCGATAAATTTATCCTATATTGTCTCAAGATTATTTATGGCCCACATTCAGTGCTCTGCGGTTCCTTGCAATTTTCATATGGAATTGCTACACAAGACATTGCTTCTTTAATGTACATGGTGATGCATATTATCAGCAATGTTAACATTCTAATTGGATTGTTTCTCCTCTCAGAAATGAGAAGTTACTTTTAAAATTTAAAGAGATAGTAACATTTTTTTGTGTCAATTTTTATTAAAAAATTACACTATTTTTTCCGAACCTTCTCCTTTTAAGCGTTTGCTGTTTGGGAGTAGGTTGACAATGGTCACTTTATGCCACAAACTTATTTTCAATTGTGTTAGGCGCTGGATTCAGGAGTTGCTATTCCGAATGGTTCTTCCCTGTTAGAGGGAGATACTTCCGCATTATATGAGAGAAAATTCTCAGTCTCAGATGAATAATATTTTTGTTTAATCCTGAGGTTGTTTTTTCTTCCAGTTCCTTAGCTTTAACACCTTCATTTGGTACTTTAGCAGGTTTTAGCTACCCTGGACGACTCCGACTATACCGGTGTAATCTATCCTTGTACGTCTAGTAAGTTATAAGGACTGTATTACCTATATTTAAAGAGATGTTTCCCATAACCGACTCAGCTAAAGAGGCTGGGTAAACATTCCCTAGGGTGAAAGAAGTAGTTTCCAGCTTAGCTAAGAGAACTACTATATTCTTAGAGAATAGTTGGATTCTTCAAAGGTCCTATAGATGATAATTAAAAAAAGGGATGTAAACCAGGGCTTATAATGGCATCCAGCTGTGTACTTTACTACTGTTACTAGTGCGACAGCATATTGGTTTGATGCGCTGTCTGATGCTATTATGTCAGAAACACCCCTGGATAAAATCCAGGATAGGATAAAGGTTTTCTAATTGGCAAATTCCTTTATTTCAAATTCTTCCCTTCAAGTTATCAAATTGGGAGCATAGGTTTCAGGTTTCTCTGTTCCAGCTCACAGAGCCTTTTTGTTAGAGCCTTGTTCTACGGATGTATGCTCTAAGTCTAAGCTTTTAACGATTCATTGCAAGGGGAAGACCTTGTTAGAACCTGGCTTGATGGAAATTATCTCCTTTGAAATTTTAAAGTATTTAAAAAAATAAGGATCCAAATAGTCTGCTGTTGAATCAAAGACAGCATGACGGACATACCTCAGAACTGGGATCAGATCTTGCAGAGGGCATACTTTTAGTCTTCGTTCGGGCTTGGGTTCAAGATGTTTAGAATTCCTGGGCAATAGAAAATAGTATTCCAGGGATTCAAATTGGACAGGTTTCTGCTTTCAAGGTTATTTGCAGATCACAATGGGTTAAGCGTTCTTACACTGCGTAAGAGACATCTCAGACCTGGGAATGATTGGTCCAGTTCCAATACAGGTACTGGGTCTGTTTTTTTTTATACCAATCGGTTTGTGGTTCCCAAAAAAGAGGGAACCTTCAGATCTCTTTTTAGATCTCAATAGTCTAAACAGATTTTCTTAGTATACCGTCCTCCAAGATGGCAACTATTCGTTCCATTCTTCCCTTGATCCAAGAGGGTCAATTTATGACAACTGTGGATTTTAAGGACGCATACTTTCATATGCCATTCTCAAGTTGGACAAATGCTTCCAGTTCGTGGCTCTTTCTTTTGGTCTTTTCACTAAGCAATGGTCTTTTCACTGGGCTATGTTTTGCTTGCTTCTTTCTGCTCACTCAGGCACAAGACAACAGGCCCCTTTAAGGAAATTCGATTGAGTCTCTGCTGGGGGATATCAGTGAGCTGGACCACTGCAAAGTTCCAGTCTGCCCCACTAGCACCGCTGGGTGCTTTTTGTTTGTGAGTATATACATCTATTTATGTCTAAGGCCATGGTGGCGCCTCTGTTTTTCTATCTCTGCAAATTTGAGTAAGAGTTCCCTAGTTCCGGATATAGGAGTCACTTTCCGGGGAACCATAATAGTCTCCTTGTCCATGAAGATATTTCTGACAGAAATCAGGAAATCAGAGATTTTCAATACTTGTTGAGTACTTCAGTCCACTCCCTGGCCGTCAGTGGCTCAGTGCATGAAGTTGATAGGGCTCATGGTGGCAGCGATGGACATCATCCCGTTTGCTCGTTTTAAGAGTGCCCACCCTAATCTAAAAAAAAAAAAAAACACCCCAAAAAAAACTTAAAAAACCTAAAACTAAACCCCTCTTTAGGTACTCACAGTTGTTAAAGTCTCGCTTGAACGATCTTCATCCCAGTGGCTCCATCTTCATCCAGGTGGCATCTTCATCCAGGCTGCTCCATCTTCATCCAACGTGGAACCGGATTCATCTTCATCCCTGCGGAGGCGGAGGTCCAGGCCAAAGTCTGGGAGGAGTTCCGGGAGGAGGTCCAGGCGGAAGTCCATCGATATGACGTGGAGGTCCTCTTCATGCGATCATCCTCCGCACACTGAGGATTGAAATATAAGGTACCAATTTTTTTTTTGCGAGTATCATTGCATTCCTATTGGCTGAAAAATTTAAATCAGCCAATAGGAATTAGGGCTTCTAAAATCCTATTGGCTGTTCAAATCAGCCAATAGGATTTAAGGAGCTCTCATTCTATTGGCTGATATGAATCAATTCAAGTGTGTGGCGGGCGATCGCATGAAGATGACCTCCACGTCGGATTGATGGACTTCCGCCTGGACATCCACCTTGGACCTCCGTGTATTCACCGCTCTGCCTCTGCAGGGATGAAGAAGATGTTGGTCCCATGATGGATGAAGATGGAGCCGTTGGAATGAAGATCGTTCAAGCAGGAGTTCAGCAACTGTGAGTAACCTAAAGAGGGGTTAGTGTTTTTTTTAGGTTTTTGGGGTGGGTTTTTTTTAGATTAGGGTTTGGGCAGTTCATAAAAGAGCTGAATGCCCTTTTAAGGGCAAGAAAAAGAGCTGGATGCCCTTTTAAGGGCAATGCCCATACAAATGCCCTTTTCAGGGCAATGGGTAGATTAGGTTTCTTTTAGATTTTTTTTATTTTGTAGGTTGGTTGGGGGTTTGTAATGTTAGTGGGTATTTGTATTTTTGTTTAGAAAAAGAGCTGATTTCTTTAGGGCAATGACCAACAAAAGGCCCTTTTAAGGGCTATTGATAGTTTATTATAGATTAGGTTTCTTTTATTTTGGGTTGTTTTTTTTTTTTTAAATGAATATTAGAATAGAAATAATTGTTATTATTTTGGATAATTCGTTTGTTATTTTGTGTATTTTTTTTTTTCGTTTTAGGGAGTTTTATTTTTTAGAATAGACATTTTTTATTTTTAATGAGCAGCAAAAGAGCTGAATGCCCTTTTAAGGTCAATGTCCATACAAAGGCCCTTTTCAGGGCAATGGGTAGATTAGGTTTAACTTTATTTTTAATTTATGGGTTGGGGGGGGGGGGGGTTTATAATGTTAGTGGGTCTTTGTGTTTTTCTTTTGTAGGAAAAGAACTGATTTCTTTAGGGCAATGCCCTACAAAAGGCCATTTTAAGGGCCCTTGGTAGTTTATTATAGATTAGGGATTTTTTCTTTTGGGATGTGGGGGGGGGTTAAAAAAAATGGGTATTAGAATAGGAATATTTTTTTATTTTTTTTAATAAAAGTTTTATTTGGTTTTTAACATAACAGATAATATTTGGGGGCTCGCAGGTCCCCTACGCATATTGACACATATCCTATATTCGGACACAAAGGTCCTATTACAAGTCTTATCAAAAATATTGCTATATACAGCGTTCCTTCCATTCTATAAGATGGAAACGTTTAGAAGACAGTTATAGTGTTTGAAATCTAATTTGTGATCGATACAGTACAGTATGTTCTCAAAGAGAGGGGAAAAGGAGGGGAGATGTAAAGAGGAGGGAAAGTGGGGGGGTAATGGGGACCTCATCAGACCTCTGGAGTGTAAGTCCCGGGATTATGGGTAGTCAGTCATCAGGCTAAGTATGGTGCAGAGTCTCTTAGGTCACAACCAATGGCTGCCACAAAGTTTCATGTTTATTCTTCCAGTCAGCCCAAGCAATTTCGAATATATCAACTTTATCTAGATTGTAGTATATGTCTTTTTCCATTGTGTACAAATAATAGTGTTTAGAATCTCGGTCCACTTTGGAGGGAGCTCTCTCTTCCAGGACCTAGCGATGTTAGTTTTGATGGAGGACAAAAGATATATGCATATCATCCTCTGGTGTTTGGGGAGGGGGTGTAAATCTAAGTGGAGCAGTGCCGTGGTTGGACTCTTAGGTATCGTAATCGGAAGTGCAGATAGGGTGCGAAAGCACAGATTACATAAGGGTTACATTTTTGGGCACTCCCACCATATATGGAGCATGTCACCTGGGAGGCCACATTGCCTCCAGCACAGAGGGGAGGTCCCTGGAAACATTTTAGACAGTTGCGTGGGGACTAGATACCACTGGGATACAGTTTTATAATAGGTTTCAAACATTGTTATACAGTGAAGTGTTTTTTTAGTCAGCGTGAGAGCTCTTTGCCAGGAGTTTACAGGAATTTGGATGTGCAGGAGGGTGTTCCATCTAAGTAAGTGAGGTGCTGGATCGGGTGGTATGGTACCGTCAAGTAGGCTATAGTGTATTGACAATGGCTTAAGAAGTTTGTGACCCCTGAGCCAGATGGACTCCCATGGGGTTAGTGGGCGGGCAGAATTGGGAAGAAATCCCCAGGTAAACAGGAAACTTTGGATTCTGTTAAATTCAAAGTGGAGGAAGGGTGGAATATTTGTGCATGAGAATAGGAATAATTGTTTTTGTTTTGGATAATTTTGTTTGGTTTTTTTGTAATGGCAGTTTTTTATTTTTGTAATTTTAATGTTTTTTATTTTTGTTATGGTAGGTTTGTTTATTTTGTAATGGTAGTTTTTTTTTTTTTTTTTTTTTTGTTATTATTATTTTTTTATTGAGGATTTTCAAACCGTTCAACATCTAATAATGGTCACAAGTGTTACATTTTTAGGAACAAAAACAGATATAATACATAAACAAATTATGTGTAAATAAGTGAATAAAAAGTAAGTGACATGAGCTTCTGAATCCTTCATTTTATAATAATAATAGCTTATTAAAATGACTACTGAGCTGACCACATGGGGTCATATGATCATGAAACTAAAGCGTATGGGTCTTATAATGAATATATATATAGGGGGGGGATAGTCAGTGGGCAAAGAGCCGCTCTATGATAATGAGGGGGGGCGGAGCCATCTATACTAGAGGGGGCAAGTAGCCGAGATAAAGGGAAAGGGAATCAGTGATGTATATAGGGGAAGAGGTATAAAATAACAACAGTCAATCATAATGTAATATACAAGCGGTGAAATAATTTACATTAGAACACATAGGCTCTCCCATAAGGCAAAAAAAAAAAACAGGCTTAGGATACATACATCTATTAATAAACAGGTAATATATAAGAAAAAACACTTACCACATAACTAGCTAACAAAATCTGCATCTCCTTTCAGGCAGCCACAATAATCATAGCAAATTGGGATATTAAACTAGAGCCTAGGCTACCATGAGCATAATAAGTAATAAACAAATATGTACATGCAGATAGTCAACTTTGTCACAGTATATCTAATGTTATCCACATGAGCTATATGGATAGTTGAATATGGAAATTATATATCTCTGCGAACCAGCATGAGGAAGAATATTGCCAAATGAGATAGCCATGCACACTCCTTATGAATATAAAATACCTAAAAACTAAAATGGAAACTAAAGGCGCTTACTCCTACCTGTACAGAGCAAAACACAGGAAAATATATAACATTAAGAAACTATGGCCAGAATACTATTAAATAACAATTAATATTGGACTGAAGTCCTTTTTAGAAATACAACTATAGGGTCATTAGCTGCAATATGTATTAAGGATCTGGCTAATGAATTCAAGGCTCTGACAGCATAGAGTCTTTCCAAGGTGGTAATGTGTGTGGCTTAACCCTCTAAGTCATCTGAATATTAGAATGTTCCAAAACATAAAATTAATGGAATTATGTAATGTTTCATTACTATACACTCACACGTAGGGATTCTAGAAGTAAGGTACTGTGTGATGCCACAAAAGAGATTAAAGTATCCAAAATATCAGTCATTTGTACCAATATATGCCACGCTTAAAAATTTGCTAGACCATGTAAAAAGTATGTCCTAACTCATAGTAGCTGAAGAATCTGGTAGGCCAAAGGGAGGGTTATAGTATAAAATGTAGGCCCTGTAGAGGTAAAAAAGAAATGTTGACTATAGGTATTACCGTATTGAAAATATTTAGCACATACATACATGGTAGTGTAAAACCTCCATGGTAAAGAAAAGCCTAGCTTAAGTGAAAGTAAGTTGAGGGCTCCTAAAGTACAGTAAGGACAACACATATTAAATCCAAAAACAAAAGTGTAATAGCAACACTGTGGTGCAGGTGGATCTGATGTGAATAGACTATAAGAAGAGTTGTCTCCCATGTATATTATGAGTAAAGGTGAAAAACTGTGAAATGTCTTGGTTTCTTTCATCATAGAGGCACTAAGGGAGCATGATATATATAGATTTAGTAATAAATAGTTTGTAGCTATGTAAAATGCAATGAGGTCTGACATCATAGGATAGGCTAAGTAGCATGTTCAACTTACTTTCACTTTTGCGATTTCTTTAGAGATATATTCTCATCATTAAGATGTAGTGGTAAATAGAATAGAAGGAGCTAAGGTATCCTGAAACAGTACCCACAGCCCCGCCCCGGCCGCTGGCAGAGCGCAGGCACTGAAAGTAGAAAATAGGACTCCTTCAAACATATACACCGCACATAATTATGACTACGGGAGTCTAGTTATCCATATATATATATATATACACATGAGGCCTCTTGACCACTAATAAAACGGGCAGCTAAATATTAAACACGCTAAATAATTTGTAAAGCTATATGAGGGTGAAATAAGTATGAGACTGGTTAATAAATATTATCAGCTACTACTGCAATACGTGGACTAACCGTACTATTTGGGTGAATATTAGAGCTGATCCAATTAGAGTAAACATATATACACACACATGCATGTACAAATATACACATACAAACATACGCACACATGCAACAACAGGTACATATGGAAAGATAGGATACATCAGACAGCCATATATACTCTAGTGCTATAAAATAGACTCATGTGGAATCCAGAACAAGCTATTGTGATAGGGCTAAGGTTGCACGGTCATCTAACATATCTATTACTCCCAGTAAGAAAAGATAATACTCCAGAGAACTAAAATAGTATGTGTAACTGAACAGTGGTACTGTTATAAAACATAAAATAAAATACTAGTTTTTTGTGATTAGCGGAAACCTACAATGGATTGTACATGAGTAAAGAACATATTACACTATAGCATGAATACATCAGTGCATAGTGATATATAAACTGAAATAACTACTTATATTATTGCGTTGACACATAGAAAATTAAACTAACCATTTAACAATTACACAGCAACAACAACACGACTCAAATATCCTCTATGTCCATGAAGTAAGCAGAGTCATTAGATTAGCCTACGTCAACCATCAGTAATTGAAGCATGGAGGTAGCGAGGCTCTTAAAGGATTTGAGTGAGGCAGTTTAGCATTAGGCAGCCTAGTAGATAATGCAGGAAGGGATAAGGGGCTTGAACAAGTAGACATTGAATGACTTATAGAGCCAGGAAACTATAAACCCCTACTGACACCATAAAACATATATACAAATAATAGTATGCAGTATGAAGGAGGGCATATTTCAGGCTGCTAGCCGCCATTATCAAGTTAGAATGTCCTCTTTAGTTTGACCGCCTTATTATATGTGAGTCTTTGGAAAATAGGATACTACAGAGTGCAGCTCTCAAGACTAGCCGACCCCAGCCCTGCTAGAACCTCTATAAGAATGTCTCAGTAAAATGGACCGCTTGTATATTGGTGCTGCTGCAATCAGTAGACCTAAGCTCCATGACATCGTGAGCAACACCAGCTTTTCCCAAAGGGCTGCGGATAAGTCTGTCATATCGTTTGTGGTCAATAAGGTTCCATGTGCACCCAACATTGTGCAGGACAGGCGATGATTAGATACTATCCCAAGCAAGAGGTCCATATTCAACCAGCTTCTCTACTTTATCACCGCTGCAGTAGGTGCATACCCTGTGTCTGACAAGTCGCAAGATCTCTCACCATCTACTGTGGGGTTTTGGCGCTGAGGGGAGAATGGCTCAAGGTCTGGCTCCCTATTTTCCAAGCTAAAGATAGCTTTCAATGATGGCTGCTGCGACCCGCGGTCAGCTTCGGTCTCCGGTAGAACTTCAGACCTAACGGATCAAGGGTTAGGTCCCGACTGATGACTCTCCTAGTGGGGGGGCTGGACACGTCCCTTAGGGTGTGAATAAGGTCTGCCTGTTTTGGTCAAAGCGGGAGCTGAGCTCAGCTAGCATGCCGGCCAGATCCATTTTTCAATAGGGAAATATCCCCTGACTCCGGCTTTCATTCAGAGGACTCCATCAATGTCACAATCAGCCGTGTTCTATACAGCTTAGCAAGATGGCGCCGCTATAATTTTTCACTGGGCTTTAGTTGCACCTTTCTCATGTGCCGATTTCACATAGTTGGTTCTTTCACATGCGGATGTTGTCAGGAGCCTGAGATGCCTTTGGCAGTGTAGTGTAGATATTTAGCTTTCCCAGTCCATTTTACACCCTTTAGTCAGCTTTACTGCATGGAGTGGTTCTGTTATGCGACCATCTCCTTCCCTAGCTAGGCTCCGCCCCTTCAAAATAGTTTTTTTTATTTTATAATGTTAGCTTTCAGTGTAAGGCAGCTTAGGTTTTATTTTTATTTCACAGGTAAGTTTGCATTTATTTTAACTAGATAGTTAGTAAATAGTTAATAACTATTTTTTACTAACTAATCTACCTAGTTAAAATAAATAACTTACCTGTGAAATAAAAATAAAATAAAAACTAAGCTAGCTACAATTTAACTATTAGTTACATTGTAGCTAGCTTAGGTTTTATTTCACAGGAAAGATACTTTGTATTTAGATTTAAATATGTATTATTTAGTTAATAATTATAACTTTAATTTAGTTATATTTTAATTATGTTAAAGTTAGGGGGTGTTAGGTTTAGGGTTAGGGTTAGGTTTAGGGCTATAGTTAGGGTTAGGGTTAGGTTTAAAGTTAGGGGGTGTTAGGTGTAGAGGTTAATATAGTTTAATTTAGGTTGGTGCAATGTGGGGGCCAGCGGTTTAGGGGTTAATAGGTTTAGTTAGTGTTGGCGATGTGGGGGTATGTGCGATTTAGGGGTTATTAGGTTTAGTTTGTGTCGGCTATGTGGGGGGCTTGAGTTTTAGAGGTTAATAGGTTTAGTTAGTGTTGACGATGTAGGGGGCGGTTTAGGGGTTAATAGGTTTAGTTCATGACGGCGATGTTTCGGGACGGCGGTTTAGGGGTTAATAGCTTTAGTTAGTATTGACGATGTGGGGGTGCGGTTTAGGGGTTAATAGGTTTAGTTCATTTCGGCAATGTGGGGGCATGCGGTTTAGGGGTTAATAGGTTTAGTTTGTGTTGGCGATGTGGGGGGTGTGGTTTAGGGGTCAATAGGTGTAGTTTGTGTTGGCGATGTTTCAGGGCAGCAGTTTAGGGTTTAATAGATTTCGTTAGTGTCAACGATGTCGGGGAATGGTGGTTTAGGAACAATGAAAAATTCTGAATATGAATAATGGATCCGAAAATTCTGAAACTAATTTATTAATTTTCTGAATTTTTTGGAATTGTTCGGGATGTGTCGATTCAGAAATTCAGAAGCATTCGGCCAAGTTTCGAATTTTTCCGAAAACGCACATGTCTAGTTCTTATGTACCTTTGGGAGTGTATATAACACCGGTGTCTTTACATAATCACATAACAAGAAGGATACTTCTTTCTTACCAATAATACAATTTTTCAAGGCAATGGTTACTTTATGCTTGATTTCTTTGTGAATATCAAAAATGGGATTGTGTGATAACGGACAATAAACATTACTATGAGATAACTGCAATTTGATTTTATTAATATAGTATTCTTTTTCCAAGAGGACAGTGGCACTGCCCTTATCTGCAGGCTTCAAGATAATGGCCTCTATTTACCAAAGTCTGGCGGACCTCACTGAATATGCTCTTCGTATATTAGCATTGCACCAGCAGCTCACAAGAGCTGCTGGTGCAACGCTGCCCCCTGCAGACTCGCAGGCCAATCAGCTGCCTGCAGTGGGGTGTCAATCCACCCGATCGTACTCGATCGGGTTGAATTGCGGCGATGTCTGTCCGCCTGCTCAGAGCAGGCGGACAGGTTATGGAGCAGCGGTGTAATCTATATGGAACTATACCGGTGTAATCTATCCTTGTGCATCTAATAAGTTATAAAGGACTGTATTACCTATATTTAAAGAGATGTTTCCCATAACCGACTCAGCTAAAGAGGCTGGGTAAACATTCCCTAGGGTGAAAGGAGTAGTTTCCAGCTTAGCTAAGAGAACTACTATATTCTTAGAGGATAGTTGGATTCTTCAAAGGTCCTATAGACGATAATTAAAAAGGGATGTACACCAGGGCTTACAATGGCATCCAGCTGTGTACTTTACTACTGTTACTAGTGCAACGGCATATTGGTTTGATGCACTGTCTGATGCTATTATGTCAGAAACTCCCCTGGATAAAATCCAGGATAGGATAAAGGTTTTCTAATTGGCAAATTCTTTTATTTCAAATTCTTCCCTTCAAGTTATCAAATTGGGAGCATAGGTTTCAGGTTTCTCTGTTCCAGCTCACAGAGCCTTTTTGTTAGAGTCTTGTTCCACGGATGTATGCTCTAAGTCTAAGCTTTTAACGAATTATTACAAGGGCAAGACCTTGTTAGAACATGGCTTGATGGAAATAATCTACCTTTGAGATTTTAAAGTATTTAAAAAAATAAGGATCCAAATAGTCTGCTGTTGAATCAAAGACAGCATGACGGACATGCCCCAGATCCGGGGTCAGATTTTGCAGGGGGCAGACTTTTAGTCTTCGTTCGGGCTTGGGTTCGAGACGTTCAGAATTCCTGGGCAATAGAAAATAGTGTTCCAGGGATTCAAATTGGACAGGTTTCTGCTTTCAAGGTTATTTGCAGATCACAATGGGTTAAGCGTTCTTACACTGCGTAAGAGACATCTCAGACCTGGGAATGATTGATCCCGTTCCAATACAGGTACTGGGTCTGTTTTTTTTTTTATACTAATCGGTTTGTGGTTCCCAAAAAAGAGGGAACCTTCAGATCTCTTTTTAGATCTCACGAGTCTAAACAGATTTTCTTAGTATACCGTCCTTCAAGATGGCAACTATTCGTTCCATTCTTCCCTTGATCCAAGAGGGTAAATTTATGACAACTGTGGATTTTAAGGACGCGTACTTTCATGTGCCATTCTCAAGTTGGACAAATGCTTCCAGTTCGTGACTCTATCTTTTGGTCTTGCCTCAGCTCTCAGAGTTTTCATGAAGACTCTGGAAGTGCTGTGGGTGGTGCTTCAGTTACGGGGTATTGCGGTAGCGCCCTATCTGGACAACATTCTAGTCCAGGCGCCATCTTTTCACTAAGCAAGATCCCATATTGACATAGTGTTATCTACCTGAGACTCACGGGTGGAAGGTAAATTTGAGTTTGAGTTCCCTAGTTCCGGATACAGGAGTCACTTTCCAGGGAACCATAATAGTCTCCTTGTCCATGAAGATATTTCTGACAGAAATCAGGAAATAAGAGATTTTCGATACTTGTTGAGTACTTCAGTCCACTCCTCGGCCGTCAGTGGCTCAGTTCATGGAATTGATAGGGCTGATGGTGGCAGCGATGGACATCATCCCGTTTGCTCGTTTCCATCTCAGACCTCTGCCACCAAGCTTGCTCAGGCAATGGAATGGGGATTATGCAGGCTTGTCTCCTCGAATAATTTTGGAACAGGACACAAGAGACTATCTTCAATGGTGGTTGTCTCTGGATCAATTCTCCTAGGGGACCTGCTTTTGCAGGTCTTCTTGGGAGATTGTGACAACAGAAGCCAGCCTTCTGGGGTGGGGAGCGGTATGGGGCTCCCTAAAGGCTCAGGGAGTTTTGGACTCAGTCAGGGTCTGTTCTTCCTGCAAACATTCTAGAGCTGAGAGTGATCTTTAATGCTCTTCTGACCTGGCCTCAGTTGGCCATGGTCCAGTTTGTCAAGTTCCGGTCAGACAACATAACTTCGGTGGCTTTCATCAATCATCAGGGATGAATTAGGAGTTCCTTAGCGATGACAGAGTTAGCCAAAATATTCTGGTGGGCGGAAGTCCACTCTTGTTGTCTATCGGCGATCCACATCCCAGGGGTGGACAAATGGGAAGTGTTTTTTCTGAGCAGGCAGACTTTTCATCCGGGGGAGTGGGAACTCCATCCGTAAGTGTTCTAAACCATAGTTTTCAGGTGGGGTCAACCGGAATTGGATCGCATGGCGTTCCGACAAATGCCAAGTTCCCGGGAGACGGTTTGAGGTCCAGGGACCCCCAGGCGGAACTCATAGATGCTCTGACGGTTCCTTGGATTTTCAGTCTAGCATACCTTTTTCCGCCTTTTGCTCTTCTTGCTCGAATCAAACAGGAGAGGGCTTCGGTGATTCTCATAGCTCCGGCTTGGCCTCGCAGGTTTTGGTATGCGGATCTGGTGGAGATGGCTTCTCTACCGCCTTGGAGACTTCCATTGAAGAAGGCTCTTTTGATTCAGGGGTCCTTCCTTCATCCTAAATTAGTTTCTCTGAAGCTGACTGCTTGGAGATTGAACGCTAAAGTTTTTCCAAGCAAGGTTTTTCTGATTCAGACCATGATCCAGGCTTGTAAACCTGTGACTAGAAAAGATTTACTATAAGATATGGCGTAAATATCGTTATTGGTGGGAATCCAAGGGATACTCATGGAATAGTTAGGATTCCCAGAATTTTGTCTTTTCTCCAAGAAGGATTGGAGAAGGGTTTATCGGCAAGTTCCCTAAAGGGTCAGATTTCTGCTTTACCTATTTTGTTGCACAAACGTCTGGCGGATGTTCCAGATGTTCATTCCTTTTGTCAGGCTTTGGTTAGAATCAGGCCTGTGTTTAAACCAATTACTCCTCCATGGGGTCTGAATTTAGTTCTTAAAGCTCTTCAAGGAGCTCCGTTTGAGCCTATGCATTCCTTAGATGTTAAGTTGTTATCATGGAAAGTTTTATTTCTTGTTGCCATTTCTTCAGCTCGAAGAGTGTCTGAACTTTCGGCATTACAATACAATTCTCCTTACCTTATTTTTCATTCGGATAAGGTAGTTTTATGTACTAACCTAGGGTTTCTTCCTAAGGTTGTTTCAAACAGGAACATTAATCAGGAGATTGTTGTTCTTTCCTTGTATCCTAATCCTTCTTCTCAGAAGGAACATCTTTTGCACAATTTGGATGTGGTCTGTGCTTTGAAATTTTATTTACAAGCGACTAAGGACTTTCATCAGTCGCCTTCTTTGTTTGTTATTTTCTCTGGGAAACGTAAGGGTCAGAAAGCTACGGCTACCTCTCTTTCTTTTTGGCTGAAGAGTATCATCAGTTTTGCATATGAGACTGCTGGACAGCAGTCTCCTAAAAGAGTTACGGCTCATTCCACTAGGGCTGTTGCTTCCTCATGGGCATTCAAAAATGAAGCTTCTGTAGAACAGATTTGCAAGGCTGCAACTTGGTCCTCTCTTCACACTTTTTCAAAATTTTCAAAATTTGATACTTTTGCCTCAGCTGAGGTTGTTTTTGGGAGAAAGGTTCTTCAAGCAGTGGTGTCTTCCGTTTAGGTTCCCTGTCTTGTCCCTCCCTTATCATCCGTGTACTCTAGCTTTGGTATTGTATCCCACAAGTAAGGATGAAATCCGTGGACTCATTGTGTCTTTAAAAAGAAAAGAAAATTTATGCTTACCTGATCAATTTATTTCTTCTTAGACACGATGAATCCACGGACCGCCCTGTTCTCTGAGACAGGTTATTAATTTTTGTAAACTTCAGACACCTCTGCACCATGGCTTTTCCTTTCTCTTCCTAACTTCGGTCAAATTCCTGGAGTGGGAGGGAAGGGAGGAGCTATATATAGCAGCTCTGCTGTGGTGCTCATTGCCTTCTCCTGCTGACCATGAGGTGAATATCCCACAAGTAAGGATGAAATCCGTGGACTCATCGTGTCTAAAAAGAAATACATTTATCAGGTAAGCATAAATTTTCTTTTTTGCAGTTGCTGCAGTGAGGTAAGGTGCCTATGCTTTCGGCCTCTTTGTCGCCTTTTCTTTCCACTCCTGAGTCCCCCGTCAAAGATTTTGATCCAGTACCAGAACTGAATATGCCATTATCCGTGCGGCATCTGAAATTCCTTCATCTGCGGAAAACGGAAATACCACGTACGTCATTTCCAGTCTGGTCCGTCTTCCAACGATACACGCCTCCCATTGAATAATCCTCCTTATCTCGTAGGAACTTGTTGCACTTATGATCCTCAATCACACCTCGCATCTCGGCAATCACTTTAGAGGTAGACTCCAGAATTTGATTTAATTATTCAATCGTGAGGCAATCTTTACATTCCATTTCAAACTTCAATAACTCAGTTTGTTGAACAGCAATTTCTCTCTGTAAGTGATCAACCGCTAACACCATTAAATCAAATGAACACTTGTTCAATATGCGTTCAAATTTCTCACAATATTCCGAGTTATTGAGCATCAATGTGGGCCGTCTCACTCTGTGATATTCCGCCAATGTTGCTGAGTGAAGTTCAAAAGAGACTTTTTTTTTCTAGACAATTTTTCATAACGTTTCCCTGAGATTTCCACAGGTGATGTCTTTAAAAAGTCCCTTGAGCCACAAGCTAGGGTGGTAATATGTGCAGCCTCTATCTCAGTGTACATAAACACCTGGGAATTATTGTCATTTATATTACCGTTTCTGCCATCATCTGATTCAGCTACGGTATTCTGTCCATGATATCTGTGTGCAATATCCTGTCCGCAACTGTTCGTGAACGGGCGAACCGGGCGAACCGCCATTGACTTCAATAGGCAGGCGAATTTTAAAACCCACAGGGACTCTTTCTGGCCACAATAGTGATGGAAAAGTTGTTTCAAGGGTACTAACACCTGGACTGTGGCATGCCGGAGGGGGATCCATGGCAAAACTCCCACGTAAAAATACATTGTTGAAGCAGAGTCTGGTTTTAATCCATAAAGGGCATAAATCACCTAACATTCCTAAATTGTTTGGAATAACGTGCTTTAAAACATCAGGTATGATGTTGTATCGATCAGGTAGTGTAAGGGTTACGCCTACTTCACAGTGACAGACCAAACTCCCCATTTAACGCACTGCAAACAACCGCAAACAGTCCATTTGCACAACCGCAAACTCCCCATTTGCACAAGGTTGGATACCAAACTAGCCATGTCCCGTTCCTTGTCCTCACTGATGTCATTGAAGGTCTCTTCCTCCACCCAGCCACGTACAACACCAAGTGTCCCCGAAAGGTGACAACAAGCCCCCTGGGACGCCTGCTGTGTTTGGTCTTCAACCTCCTCAAAGCCACCTTCCTCCTCTGACTCCTCTTCTTCAGACTCCTCTCTCTGCATTGCCTCTCTCTGTGTTATTATAAGGTGTGTTAAGTAGTACTATTCTTATCAGTTTAATCCCTGTTACGTCCCCTATCAGGGGACGTGTATATGGCATGGATTTTAGGAACCGGGAGATGGAAAAGATGCTTGGTCGGTCCTCCTACTTCAAATTTGGGGCGCTGCGCGTGCAATCGTGGCCGGACTTTTAGCCGACAGACATTTGGCCGACGGACATTTGGCCGACTGACATTTGGCCGAAACAAAAGTGGCTGTCAGATAACAGTCCGGCCACGTGATAGATAGATTTGATCGATAGATACATAGATTAGATAGATCAATAGATGCAATAGATACATTTGATAGATACGATAGATAAATAGATAGATTTGATAGATAGATAGATAATTTCCCAGACAGAGAATTACAAGACGTGCGGTCTGTGACTGTTATGTTTTCTGTCAGGTCTTTTGCAATTTATGAATAAAGTTCAGACAATGATATGAACTAAAATGTTGTATTTGTAGCTATTTAAATAATCCAAAACTCTTATTGTCAGAAGAGCAAGGAAAGGGATTAAATAGCGTATTTAATCCAAATTAACAGGCTAAATAAATAAAAGCACAACTCACAGTTAACTTTCACTGTAGTTGTAAAATAGCTCTTCTTAAATGAATACAAGCTTTAAATGGTGCTGCTGAGAAGGCAGTAAGTGGTTAAATTGTTGTTAGTATGCAAAATTAATAAATCTCAAGTTTAAGCAGAGAAGAAGTCTGATTATGCAAACAGAGTTGTTCCGGTATTTGTATAAGCAAAGTCTTTATGAGGAGTTAAGCAAACATGCAATAGAGTATTAATCAAGGCTTTTGATACTTGCGGTTTGTAGATAACTCCTCCGGTTCTTAGTTTCAGAGAGGTGATAAATCCTTTAAGTTTCTCCGTTGAAACCAACTGTTTGCTGTTAGTATTCCTTGAAGCAGTGTAGGAAGCAGGGTTAAAGGCTGTAGATGCGGTAGCTTGTGTAAACAGATTGGCGTCTGAACGCTGTCTGCATATGCTGAGCTGGTGTCGGCTTGAATGACGTCACAGAGTTGCTATTCAGGAGCGGAGTGCCGTTTGTAAGCTGAGAGGTGAGAGTTCAGAATACAGATCTTCTTGATATGTTAAAGTCTTTAGAATATGCGAAGAAATGTTAATTGAAACAAAGTACCAATGTGGATAAATGTTGAGACAGTTGAAGTGACTTATTTAATCACTAAAGGCTGGATAACAGGATAACAGTGGAGAGTCCTAACAACTAACTTTCCCTGTTACACTGAAATAATCAAGCAAGCAAATAGGGATCAGGTGGTCCTTTTAAGGGTTGTGGAAAGGGAGGTGTCAGAAGGATTTAAAGAGAAAGGAGATCATAACAGATCCCCCCGTTCAAGATCGCATCACAGGGAGTCCTGGACCAGGCTTCAGGGGATGCCGAGAATGAAACGCAGCCAATAGACGTGGAGCATTCACATCAGACACAGGAACCCACGAATCCTCAGATGAAGCATAACCCTTCCAGTGTACCAGATATTCAAGGATTCGATTACGAACTCTAGAATCCAGAATACGACAAATTTCATACTCATCCTCTGCTTCTATTAATGAAGTACTGTCAGAGACATCAGCATCCAGAGAACCTGCATCCCCCTTAAATGGTTTCAAAAGAGAGACGTGGAAAGATGGGTGGATGGCTAGAGAGGTAGGTAACTTCAAAACAACAGCATTCTCATTTATGACCCTTGTGATAGGGAAGGGACCAAGGAACTGGGATGCTAATTTCTTGCTGGGGACCTTCAATTTGATATTTTTGGTTGACAACCAAACCAAATCCCCCACTTTATACGAGGGTGGCAAAGCATGCTTCCTGTTATAGTAGATCTTTTGGGTCTCCTTTGCATTCTGTAGATGTTTTTGTATGGTAACAAAGTTGTCTCTCAATTTAATTGAGTAGTCCAGAGCTGAAGGAGAATTCGAACTGAAACCCATCTTCGGGAAACTAGATGGATGATACCCATAGGTGGCATAAAAGGGGGAGAAACCAGTTGAACTGTTGACTGAGTTATTGTAGGCAAATTCTGCCATCGAGAGCCAATCTGCCCAATCATCTTGTTGTGTAGAGATGTAACACCGGAGATATTGTTCGAGGGTTTGATTAAGTCTCTCAGTCAACCCATTTGTCTGGGGATGAAATGCTTTGGAATATTTTGGAGAGATCTTTAATTGAATGCATAAATTTCTCCAGAATTTTGAAGTAAATTGTGATCCTCGATCACTTACTATGGAAGTAGGTAGTCCATGAAGTTTTACGATATGAGAGAGGAATAACTTAGCAGTAGTTGGAGCAGATGGTGTTTGTTTTAGGGGTATAAAGTGAGCCAATTTGGTCAAGTGGTCTATGACCACCAAAATGGCTGTATAACCATTTGATGGAGGAAGTTCCACTATGAAATCCATACCGACGATTGACCATGGCCTATCGGGTATGGGTAGTGGGCTAAGTAACCCGAATGGTTTATAGTGAACCTTCTTTTTCATGGAACAAATCCGACAATGAGATATGTATAATAGAAGATCTTCTTTTAATCTAGGCCACCAAAAGTATAGTTTTATTAGATCATAAGTTTTATTTATTCCTGGGTGCCCAGAAAGGGGTGAATCATGATACTGCTGCATAATCTGTTTTCTTAAATCAGTTGGTATATATATTAAATTATTAAAAGTGAAGAGTCCAGTTTCAGGATCTTTATGACATTCTTAAGGAATAGAAAGATCCTTTTGTTGACTTGATAAAATTTCACTCTGAAGAGTAGATATTATTCCGAGGATTTTATGTGGAGGAATAATACTAAGTTTCTCTTCTTCTTCTGTTGGAGCTTGAAGAGATCTGGAGAGAGCATCTGCTTTTGTATTGTTTTTTCTGGGTCTGTATTGTAAGAGAAAATTAAAACGGTCCAAAAAGAGAGCCCATCGTACTTGACGAGATGATAATGTCTTATTTCTTTTTAGATATTGAAGATTACGATGATCTGTGTAAATTGTAAATGGAGTTGAGGTGCCTTCTAAAAGATGACGCCAATGCTCCAATGATGATTTAATTGCCAATAGCTCCTTATCGCCTATTGAGTAATTCTTTTCAGCTGAATTTAATAGCCTAGAATGGAATGCCACAGGATGTAACTCTTTTGATTCTTCGTCTTGTTGAGATAGTATAGCCCCTATTGCTACATTAGAAGCATCCACCTCCAATGTAAAAGACCGAGTAGGGTCAGGTAATCTTAAAATGGGAGCATTGATGAACTTCTCCTTTAAGAGTTGAAGAGCATTTTCTGCGTCTTCATCCCATTTGAACTTTTGTTTACCTGTTAGTCTAGTTAGAGGTTGTACTATAGCTGAGTAATCTGATATAAATTTCCTATAAAAGTTAGAGAATCCTAAAAATCTCTGTAGAGATTTAGTAGTATGAGGAGTTGGCCAATGAAGGATTGCATTGACTTTTTCCGGATCCATTGATATCCCAGATGGTGTGATTATATAGCCAAGAAATTTTATGGTGTGTTTATGGAATTCACATTTTTCCATTTTTGCATATAAGTAATGTTCACGTAAGGTTGAAAGGACCCATCGAACATGCCTCACATGTTCCGTGATATCCCGTGAATAGATGAGAATATCATCGAGATACACTACCACACAGACGTCCATGAGGTCTTTGAATATTTCGTTAATGAAATATTGAAACGTTGCGGGTGCGTTAGTTAAACCAAATGGCATAACATTATATTGGTATAAGCCATACCTTGTCTTGAAAGCAGTTTTCCATTCATGACCTGATTTTATGCGGATGAGATTATAAGCACCCTTAAGGTCGAGTTTGGTAAAGATATTGGCACCATTCAATCTTTCAAGTAATTCTGGTATCAGTGGTAATGGGTAACGATTTTTGATAGTGACTGCATTTAATGCTCGATAATCAATAATAGGACGTAAAGTCCCGTCCTTATTTGTTACAAAAAATATGGCTGAAGCTGTTGGAGATGATGAGGGTGATATAAAACCTTTGCGTAAATTTTCATCGAGGTATTCTCGAAGGTGTTGTAATTCCTTTTGTGAAAGTGGAAAAATACGGTTTGTAGGTAATACAGCCCCGGGTTTCGTGTCAATCGGACAATCAAACTCTCTGTGTGGAGGTAATACTTCAGCTTTTTTGAGGTTAAAAACGTCTGAGAAATCCTTATACTCATTTGGAAGAAGGAGGTCTAAATGATTAATGGTTATATATGGGTGACAAGTATCAGTACAGAATTTAGAATTAAAAGTGATCTGATTGGTAGACCAGTTTATGGTGGGATTATGTTTTTTAAGCCAGGGATACCCGAGTATAACTGGGTGAACTGAACTAGGGATGATGTCATATGTAATGTATTCCTTGTGTCCAGTGTTGGTGATAGTGAGTAAGGGTATGGTCTGGTGTGTAATTGGACCTTTGAGGAAATGTGACCCATCAACAACACGCACAAACAATGGAGTGGTTTTTTGCACACAAGGAATTTTATTAAGTGACACCAATGCTTGATCAATAAATGTTCCATAAGCCCCGGAATCAATTATGGCCACTTCCTGGAACTGATGTTGATCCCACTGTAACGACAAATTTAATGAGAGATGAGTATACTCTTTTATGGGAGGTTTAATAGTCATAAGTAATATCTTACCCTTCTTTGGACGATTGAGTTGAGGACAGGTTGATACATCGTGGTCTTTATTTGCACAGTACATGCATAATCTTCCTATACGTCTTCTCAGTTTTTCTTCACTGGTCAGAGGTCCCCTAATAACTCCTATCTCCATAGGAACAGATGAACTGGTAGACCTTTCAGGGGTTGAGGGATAATGTTTTCTCAAACTTGAATCACTATGTACTCTCTCTTGTTTTCTCTCTCTGTAACGGCGATCCATTGTTATGCATAATTTAAATAAACCTTCTAAAGTATCAGGGAAATCCACCTTTGAGAGATCATCCTTTAGATGCTCAGAGAGTCCCAAACGGAACTGATTTTTTAGACTGACTGAATTCCATTCAGAATCCGTTGCCCAAAGTTGGAATTCAGCAATGTAGTCTTCTACAGCCCGTTTACCTTGTTTTAGGGAGCGTAAAGTGTTCTCGGCTGTCTGTTGTTTGTGTATGTCTTCATACAATACTGCCATGTTTTGGAAAAAAGTATCCAGGGAGTTTAACATAGGATCGTCAGATTCAAAAAATCTATCCGCCCAAGCTCTAGGCTCTCCAGATAGAAATGAGATAGCGGTGCATACCTTAACTTTATCATTTCGGTATGTACGTGGCTTCAAAGAAAACATTAGCATACAAGCATTTTTAAATTCTCTGAATTTAGAGCGGTCACCAGAGAAAGTGGCTGGGGGGTTAACTTGTGGTTCAGGAAACTCCGTTGCCTTTTGAGTGAGAAAGTCATTAATAATCCTCCTGAGAGTGTTGTTCTCATTTTGCAGCGCAGTCATTCCCTGAGCTAATAAGTCAACCTTTTGATTTAGAGAGGTTATTTGATTACTCATCTCAACTGGATCCATATTAAGTTACAGTTGAGACTCTTTTACTGGCTTGATTATTCTGTTATGTTTTCTGTCAGGTCTTTTGCAATTTATGAATAAAGTTCAGACAATGATATGAACTAAAATGTTGTATTTGTAGCTATTTAAATAATCCAAAACTCTTATTGTCAGAAGAGCAAGGAAAGGGATTAAATAGCGTATTTAATCCAAATTAACAGGCTAAATAAATAAAAGCACAACTCACAGTTAACTTTCACTGTAGTTGTAAAATAGCTCTTCTTAAATGAATACAAGCTTTAAATGGTGCTGCTGAGAAGGCAGTAAGTGGTTAAATTGTTGTTAGTATGCAAAGTTAATAAATCTGAAGTTTAAGCAGAGAAGAAGTCTGATTATGCAAACAGAGTTGTTCCGGTATTTGTATAAGCAAAGTTTTTATGAGGAGTTAAGCAAACATGCAATAGAGTATTAATCAAGGCTTTTGATACTTGCGGTTTGTAGATAACTCCTCCGGTTCTTAGTTTCAGAGAGGTGATAAATCCTTTAAGTTTCTCCGTTGAAACCAACTGTTTGCTGTTAGTATTCCTTGAAGCAGTGTAGGAAGCAGGGTTAAAGGCTGTAGATGCGGTAGCTTGTGTAAACAGATTGGCGTCTGAACGCTGTCTGCATATGCTGAGCTGGTGTCGGCTTGAATGACGTCACAGAGTTGCTATTCAGGAGCGGAGTGCCGTTTGTAAGCTGAGAGGTGAGAGTTCAGAATACAGATCTTCTTGATATGTTAAAGTCTTTAGAATATGCGAAGAAATGTTAATTGAAACAAAGTCCCAATGTGGATAAATGTTGAGACAGTTGAAGTGACTTATTTAATCACTAAAGGCTGGATAACAGGATAACAGTGGAGAGTCCTAACAACTAACTTTCCCTGTTACACTAAAATAATCAAGCAAGCAAATAGGGATCAGATGGTCCTTTTAAGGGTTGTGGAAAGGGAGGTGTCAGAAGGATTTAAAGGGAAAGGAGATCATAACAGTGACCCATGGTAAGGTTCCCAGAGGCAGTTGCGGCGCCAGGGGATGTGTATATGGCATGGATTTTAGGAACCGGGAGATGGGAAAAGATGCTTGGTTGGTCCTCCTACTTCAAATTTGGGGCACTGCGCGTGCAATCTACTGTGCTAACAGATAGGAGTGGTGTGTTAAGTAGTACTATTCTGATCAGTTTAATCCCTGTTACGCCCCCTATCAGGGGACGTGTATATGGCATGGATTTTAGGAACCGGGAGATGGAAAAAGATGCTTGGTCGGTCCTCCTACTTTAAATTTGGGGCACTGCGCATGCAATCTACTGTGCCACCAGATAAGAGTGGTGTGTTAAGTAGTACTATTCTGATCAGTTTAATACCTGTTACGCCCCCTATCAGGGGACGTGTATATGGCATGGATTTTAGGACCCCTTAGATGGAAAAAGATGCTTGGTCGGTCCTCCTACTTCAAATTTGGGGCACTGCGCGTGCAATCTACTGTGCCACCAGATAAGAGTTGTGTGTTAAGTAGTACTATTCTGATCAGTTTAATACCTGTTACGCCCCCTATCAGGGGACGTGTATATGGCATGGATTTTAGGAACCGGGAGATGGAAAAAGATGCTTGGTCGGTCCTACTTCAAATTTGGGGCACTGTATGTGCAATCGTGGCCGGATTTTTAGCCAACGGACATTTGGCAGATGGACATTTGGCCGACGTACATTTGGCCGAAACACAAGTGGCTGTCACAAAACAGTCTGGCCATGAGATGGATAGATTTGATAGATAGATACATAGATTAGATAGATAGATCAATAGATGCAATATACATTTGATAGATAGATAGATTTGATAGATAAATAGATAGATTTGATAGATATATAATTTCCCAGACAGAGAATTACAAGATGTGCGGTCTGGGACCCATGATAAGGTTCCCAGAGGCAGTTGCAGTGCCAGGGGACGTGTATATGGCATGGATTTTAGGAACCAGGAGATGGAAAAAGATGTTTGGTCGGTCCTCCTACTTCAAATTTGGGGCACTGCGCGTACAATCTACTGTGCCACCAGATAAGAGTGGTTTGTTAAGTAGTACTATTCTGATCCGTTTAATACCTGTTACGCCCCTATCAGGGGACGTGTATATGGCATGGATTTTAGAAACCGGGAGATGGAAAAAGATGCTTGGTCGGTCTTCCTACTTCAAATTTGGGGCACTGCGCATGCAATCGTGGCCGGACTTTTAGCCGAAGGACATTTGGCAGATGGACATTTGGCCGACGGACATTTGGCCGAAACACAAGTGGCTGTCACAAAACAGTCTGACCACGAGATAGATAGATTTGATAGATAGATAGATACATAGATTAGATAGATAGATCAATAGATGCAATATACATTTGATAGATACGATAGATATAGATAGATAGATAGATAGATTAGATAGATAGATCAATAGATGCAATATACATTTGATAGATAGATAGATGATAGATAGATAGATTTGATAGATAAATAGATAGATTTGATAGATATATAATTTCCCAGACAGAGAATTACAAGATGTGCGGTCTGGGACCCATGATAAGGTTCCCAGAGGCAGTTGCGGCGCCAGGGGACGTGTATATGGCATGGATTTTAGGAACCGGGAGATGGAAAAAGATGCTTGGTCGGTCCTCCTACTTCAAATTTAGGGCACTGCGCGTGCAATCTACTGTGCCACCAGATAAGAGTGGTGTGTTAAGTAGTACTATTCTGATCAGTTCAATACCTGTTACGCCTTCTATCAGGGGACGTGCATATGGCATGGATTTTAGGAACCGGGAGATGGAAAAATATGCTTGGTCGGTCCTCCTACTTAAAATTTGGGGCACTGCGCGTGCAAACGTGGCTGGACTTTTAGCCGATGGACATTTGGCAGAAGGACATTTGGCCGAAACACAAGTGGTTGTCACAAAACAGTCCAGCCATGAGATAGATAGATTTGATAGATAGATACATAGATTAGATAGATAGATCAATAGATGCAATATACATTTGATAGATACGATAGATAGATTTAATAGATAAATAGATAGATTAGATAGATAGATAATTTCCCAGACAGAGAATTACAAGACGTGCTGTCTGGGACCCATGGTAAGGTTCCCAGAGGCAGTTGCGGCACCAGGGGACGTGTATATGGCATGAATTTTTTTTAGGAACCGGGAGATGGAAAAAGATGCTTGGTCGGTCCTCCTACTTCAAATTTGGGGCACTGCGCGTGCAATCTACTGTGCCACCAGATAAGAGTGGTGTGTTAAGTAGTACTATTCTGATCAGTTTAATACCTTTTAAGCCCCCTATCAGGGGACGTGTATATGGCATGGATTTTAGGAACCGGGAGATGGAAAAAGATGCTTGGTCGGTCCTCCTACTTCAAATTTGGAGCACTGTGCATGCAATCGTTGCCGGACTTTTAGCCGAAGGACATTTGGCAGATGGACATTTGGCCGACGGACATTTGGCCGAAACACAAGTGGCTGTCACAAAACAGTCCGGCCACGAGATAGATAGATTTGATAGATAGATAGATACATAGATTTGATAGATAGATCAATAGATGCAATATACATTTGATAGATACGATAGATAGATAGATTTGATAGATAAATAGATAGATTTGATAGATAGATAATTTCCCAGACAGAGAATTACAAGACGTGCGGTCTGGGACCCATGGTAAGGTTCCCAGAGGCAGTTGCGGCGCCAGGGGATCTGTATAGGGCATGGATTTTAGGAACCGGGAGATGGAAAAATATGTTTGGTCGGTCCTCCTACTTCAAATTTGAGGCACTGCGCATGCAATCTAATGTGCCACCAGATAGGAGTGGTGTGTTAAGTAGTACTATTCCTATCAGTTTAATCCCTGCTACGTGCCTTTTTTTTTGTTTTGGTTTTTGAAGCCACAGTGCTGCACCAGAGGCCAGAACAATTTGGCATGTACACATTCCTGAAAAATTAGGTATTGTTGCAGCTACTGCTGTAGCAGCAGTCAGAAAAATTGATGTTTGTTTCCCAGGCAGAAAGTGCCCTAAAACATTGCGGCTTGAACCCTAGTTGGTGGCGGATAAGTCACGCAAGTCATCCGGCATTCGAAGATAAAATACAGCAGCATGTGGACCATTTTTAGCCAAAGGCAGCTCATCTCATCAGGCCTTTTTTACTCAAATGTATCGCCCAATGTCAGTCCCTTCAGGATCCATCCCTCATTCATCTTAATAAAGTTGAGGTAATCTAGACTTTTTTGACCTAGGCGACTTCTCTTCTCAGTGACAATACCTCCTGCTGCACTGAAGGTCCTTTCTGACAGGACACTTGAAGCGGGGCAGGCCAGAAGTTCTATCACAAATTGGGATAGCTCAGGCCACAGGTCAAGCCTGCACACCCAGTAGTCAAGGGGTTCATTGCTCCTCAGAGTGTCGAGATCTGCAGTTAAGGCAAAGTAGTCTCCTACCTGTCGGTGGAGTCGTTCTCTGAGGGTGGACCCCAAAGGGCTGTGGCGATGCATAGGACTTAAAAAGCTCTGCATGTCTTCCATCAACAACACGTCTGTAAAGTGTCCTGTCCTTGCCGGCATGGTGGTGGGAGGAGGAGGATTACTTTCACCTCTTCCCCTGTTAGCTTCCCATTGTGCTGTGACATCACCTTTATACGCTGTGTAAAGCATACTTTTTAATTTATTTTGGAACTGCTCCATCCTTTCCGACTTGCGGTAATTCGGTAACATTTCAAGCACTTTATACTTATACCGGGGGTCTAGTAGCGTGGACACCCAGTACAGGTCGTTCTCCTTCAGCTTTTTTATACGAGGGTCCCTCAACAGGCACGACAGCATGAAAGACCCCATTTGCACAAGGTTGGATGCCGAGCTACTCATGTCCCGTTCCTCATCCTCAGTGATCTCACTGAAGGTATCTTCTTCCCCCCAGCCACGTACAACACCACGGGTACCAGATAGGTGACAACGAGCACCCTGGGATGCCTGTTGTGGTTGGTCTTCCTCCTCCTCCTCCTCCTCCTCAAAGCCACATTCCTCCTCTGAATCCTCTTCCCCACAATCCTCTTCCAGTGTTGCCGCAGGTCCAGCAAGCGATGCTGATAAGGCTGTTTCTGGTGGTGATGGTGACCACAACTCTTCCTCTTCATGCTCATCTACGGCCTGATCCTGCACTCTTCGCAGGGCACGCTCCAGGAAGAAAACAAATGGTATGATGTCGCTGATGGTGCCTTCGGTGCGACTGACTAGGTTTGTCACCTCCTCAAAAGAACGCATGAGCCTACAGGCATTGCGCATGAGCGTCCAGTAATGTGGCAAAAAAATCCCCAGCTCTGCAGAGGCTGTCCTAGCACACCGGTCATACAAATACTCGTTAATGGCTTTTTCATGTTGGAGCAGGCGGTCGAACATTAGGAGTGTTGAATTCCAATGTGTCGGGCTGTCGCAAATCAAGCGCCTCACTGGCATGTTGTTTCACCGCTGGATATCTGAAAAGTGCGCCATGGCCAAGTAGGAACGCCTCAGATGGCCACATACCTTCCTGGCCTGCTTCAGGACATCCTGTAAGCCTGGGTACTTATGCACAAAGCATTGTACGATCAGATTACATACATGTGCCATGCACAGCACATGTGTCAACTTGCCCAATTTCAATGCCGTGCAAAGAAAATTCGACCAGGTACCTTCCACTGCGGTGTCCCAATAGCTTGTATGGTAAAAGCTGGCGGGCTAAGAGTTCAGACAAGCCAGCAGTCAGACCCCGGGCAAGGGGGTGACTTTGTGACATTGGCTTCTTACGCTCATACATGTCCTTGACAGACACCTGACTGTGGGCAGATGAGCAGAAACTGCTCCGGAAGAGAGACGGAGTGGTGGATGGTTGATAGGGGGCCAGGAGGACAGCAGTGGTTGACGTGGCTGAAGATGCTGGACCAGGAGGAGGATGGCGGCTTTGAATTTGTGTGCTGCATGTACTAATGTGTTGATCCCATAGGCGTTTGTGATGTGCGATCATATGCCTTCGCAAAGCAGTTGTACCTAGGTGGGTGTTGGACTTCCCACGACTCAGTTTCTTTTGGCACAGGTTGCAAATGGCATTGCTGTTGTCAGAGGCAGACACACAAAAAAAATGCCACACTGCTGAGCTCTGCGATGACGGCATTCTGGTGGTGGCAACAGCATGCGTTGATTGGCATGCTGTCTGGCTGACCCGGGTGCCAATGCATGCTGTCTGACTGTGCCACTAGCTCCTTGCGATGACCTCCCCCTGCTTCCAACTCGTCTCCTCCTCCTCTTCTCTGTCTCCCAATCTGAACTTTCCCCCTGTTCTTCTTCTCTTCTAGCGGGAACCCACGTGACATCCACGGACGCTTCGTTATCATCAACCGCTTCAATTGTATCTGACAAATCAAAAAAGGAAGCAGCAGCGGGTACAAAATCATCATCATCACACCATACGTCCATGTCTGTAATGCTGCCTGACTGAGACATACCACTGTTATCTACATCCTCTGTCAATGATGGTTGCGCATCACTTATTTCTTCCAACTGATGTGTAAATAACTCCTCTGACACATCAAGTGAAGCAGCTGTGGTGCTAGTGTTGGTGGTGGCGGCAGGCGGGCGAGTGGTAACTTCAGAGGTGCCTGAAGATAAGCAGGAGGAGGATGGTGTGTCAAGGTTCAGAGCGGAAGCTATAGAAGATTGGGTGTCCTGTGTTAAAAAGTCAACTATGACCCCCTCAGAACTTTTCGAGTTCATGGTACGTGGCCTCTGAACACTGGGCATTATTCTAGGGCCAAAGGGAATCACAGCACCACGACCACGATGGCACCTGCGGGGTGGCCTGCCTCTGCCTGTCATTTTTTTTTAAATGTACACTTACACTACTATTAAACAAGATATGAGTGGTGGCAGTGGGCAAGTGGGCACAGTATACGCTGTGAGCCTGACACAAAAAAGCAGACTGATGTTTCACAGTCCAAAAAGTATTTATTTTTTTAAATGTACACTTACACTACTATTAAACAATATATGAGTGGTGGCACTGGGCAAGTGGGCACAGTATAAGCTGTGAGCCTGACACAAAAAAGCAAACTGATGTTTCACAGTCCAAAAAGTTTTTTTTTGTTTTTAAATGTTCACTTACACTACTATTGTCAGGATTTTAGCATATGGTTGTATACCTTTAAGTTTCCTATCCAATAGTTTCATCACGCCCCCTATAAAACACCTGGTCACACCTAAAGCCTTGCTTAGTATTTTGTGAACTTCCTGTAGTCACACCTTCACCTAAGCTGGAGCTAAAACTTCGTTTTTCTCTCAAACCACAGTCTGCCTTATTTTGGAATTTCATAGTCTATTTGTGTGTGCAAAAGGATTTATTATTCTGCCATTCTTTTTTATAGACTGTCATCTCTCCTGCAAAGGAAACAGCAAGCGTATCTGTTACGCATAACATCAGAGGAGACAAATAACACCCAGTCCTATATCTTCTGAACAGAATTCTGTGGAATCTACTTATCAAGGTAATCTTCTGCTGTTCCGCTACATTAAACAACTTAATTCTATTTAGATTCACTCTGCAGCTCTCACCTTCGGCATCTGCTGTGTGCAGACTGACGTCACACGCTGAACTCTCTAACTCCTACGGTCTCACTGCTTAATCACCTTCCCCTCAGCAACAGAGTCTCAAGGAGCTGCTGTGTGCACCGGACTGTTAACTCCTTCAGTGTTAAGTAAGTTGCTTCTTTCAAACTATTCTGGAATCTATTTAAAGCTACAACTGAAATATAGACTGCATGTTTCATTTAAACAGAAGCAATTGATTTAAATCCACTTCAGTACACTACTACCATTACTGACTGTTTGCTAAAAGCTTCCTAATAGAAAGTATTGCATTCCATTTGTTTCTCATCCTGCTTGCTAATTACTAACCTGCTAAAGAGTCTTCAATTATACCTATCTAACACTGCTGTATCTGAAGCTTGCTTTAACTTAAGAATTCCAGTTGAATTTGCTACTGTCTGTTAAAATGACAGTTCAGAGTAAACCTAAGTAACATCTTATCTAATAAATACACTAATTCAAAGGTGGCACTTTTAATAGAGTTCACTTAAAAGATTGGTGTGACAATTCAAATATATTAGACTAAGATTTCCTCCACTCTAACTACACCATAAACCTAAGAAATATTAGGTTTATTACATAATACTAAGCCTTAAAAAGTAATAGGAAGTTATTAGTATGGATCCTGCTGAACTACCACAAATTGTGTATAATTTAAATCAGAAAGTTGATCAGATGGGGCAAGCAATTTTGGATTTGCAGGTGGAGAACCAGGTGTTAAGAGAATTGATTAAGGACACTAAGAATCAAAGATTTCAAGCACCAGAACCCCAGGTATGTCTTCCCGAAGTGTTTTCAGGTGAAAGAAGGAATTACAGGCAATTTAAAAATGCCTGTTATTTACTGTATAACTTAAAGCCACTTACTTACCCTACTGACAGGGTGAAGGTACTCACTACTGTCTCATTTTTAAAAGCTGAACCAAGAAAATGGGCAGATCAATTGTTTGAATCTAATTCTCCACTACTAAATTCTTTGACAGATTTTTTTGAAGCTTTAGATGAGTTATATCAGGAGACTGATGTGCAACTGACCGCTGAACAAAGAATGAGAAGTCTAAAGCAAGGTAAGAAACCGGTTGAAGATTATACAGCAGAATTTAAGTTATATGCATCTGACTCCTCATGGAGTATGATATCTCTCAGGAACCAATATAGATTGGGACTGTCAGAAAGCATTAAGGATGAGCTCGCTCGAATTGAATTGCCATCTAATTTAGAAGCTCTGATAAAATTAGCCACACAAATAGACAGAAGATTGCGAGAAAGGAAGGCAGAACGCGTACAAATTGATTCAACAACACGGGCCCAAGCCTCTGGCTATTCTGCAGCGTCTACATCCTCTACGAACCACACAACACCTATGGAGATAGGAGTCCTTAGAGGACCACTCATCCCTGAGGAGCGTTTGAGAAGAAGATCTAAACAGTTGTGTATGTACTGCGCCAATCCGAATCACACAGTTTCTGATTGCCCCACCTTACGCAGGAATAAACAAAAAAGTAAGTGTATTTTCTTACATAATGCACGTTACTCAAATAAATCATCTACTTACTGCAATCTTTCTCTCCTACTACAGTGGGACCTTAGAAGACTGGAAACAGAAGCCATCATAGATTCTGGAGCCTTCGGCAACTTTATTGATTCAACACTTGTAACCAACAATAAAATACCTTCTGTTAAGAAAGAAATACCAGTGTCTCTTAAAGTTATTGATGGTTCTTCACTTACTGTGGGTCCCATCACACATCATACCGTACCACTACTTGTCACCACTGACATGGGTCATACTGAATATATCACATTCGATATCATTCCATCTCCACATTTCCCTATAATTTTAGGTATACATTGGTTACAATTACATAACCCTAAGATAGATTGGACCTCCTTCGCTATCTCACTTCAATCTTCTTATTGTACTAATACTTGTTACCCACAACATGAAACAGTACTATCACTCATAGAAGAAGTCCCTATTCCTGAACAATATGAAGATTTTAAGGAGGTCTTTAGTAAAACTGAAGCAGAAGCCTTACCACCCCACAGGGTATATGACTGCCCTATAGAACTTATCCCTGGATCAACTCTTCCAGTGGGACACCTTTACCCTTTGAGCCAGGCAGAACTTGATCATTTGAAGCAATATCTACAGGAAAACCTGAAAAAAGGGTTTATTCGCCCTTCATCGTCACCCACTGCTGCTGGAATGTTCTTTGTGACAAATAAAGACGCCAGTTTGAGACCGATAATCGACTACAGAGAGTTGAACAAACGTACAGTTAAAAACCGCTATCCACTTCCCCTCATCCCAGAATTAATCGAACGTCTCACTAAGGCTACAATATTCACCAAACTTGATCTGCGTGGCGCATACAACCTAATCCGTATTAGGGAAGGTGATGAATGGCTTACTGCCTTCCGAACCAGATACGGATTATTCGAATATCTTGTAATGCCATTCGGCCTTTGTAATGCGCCCGCAGCATTCCAACACTTCATAAACGACATATTTCGTGACCTACTGGACATCTGCGTCGTGGTATATCTTGACGACATACTGATATATTCCAGTTCTCTCTCTCAACACATAAAGCATGTACGCTGGGTATTGGCTAGATTGAAGGTTCACAAATTGTATGCAAAATTGGAGAAATGTTCGTTTCATCAAACCTCAATATCTTTTCTGGGGTACACAATTTCCCCTTCAGGGATACAAATGCAAATGGAGAAGGTTGATGCAGTAAGAGATTGGCCAGTACCAACAAACAAAAAGGAACTACAGAGGTTTCTTGGCTTCACTAACTATTATCGAAAATTTATCAAAAACTTTTCTGCTATTGTAAAACCACTTACACAACTCACAGGTGCATCTGTACCTTTCCACTGGACACAAAGTCATCTTGAAGTTTTTCAACAACTGAAAGAATGTTTCATATCCGCCCCTATACTACGATTTCCAAACATCAACCTACAATTTGTGTTAGAAGTAGACTCTTCTGATTATGCAATTGGAGCAGTGTTATCTCAACGTACATCTCAAGATGAACCATTGCATCCAGTTTCTTTTTTTTCCAAAATCATGTCCCCTGCAGAGATGAACTACACAATCGGAGACAAGGAATTGTTGGCTATTAGAAGATCCCTTGAATTTTGGAGGCATTTACTAGAAGGTGCTCATCATCCTATCATAATTTTTACAGATCACAAAAATCTACAATACCTCCAAAATAACAAGACCTTGTCCGCACGACAAGTAAGATGGAGCCTTTACTTTTCCAGGTTTGATTTTCAGATCATCTATCGACCTGCTCATAAAAACGGTAAAGCAGATGCCCTCTCCAGACATATGTCAAACAAATCAGAACCATCGATACCTAATACTATCATCCCAGCAGAAAAATTCATTGGGATTACCTCAGACTTCCTTACAGAAGTAAAGAATTCTTCTTCAAATCAAGCTCCACTTACAAACAAAGATACAACTTTAATAGATGGCGTCTACTATTTCAACAAACGTATTTTTCTTCCAACAGAACTACGACAAAAGGTACTTGTTGAGCATCATGATTCACCCTTGGCAGGACATCCAGGAGTTAAAAGAACATTAGAACTACTTTCCAGGAATTTCTGGTGGCCACAGATGAAAAACACAGTCACAGAATACATTAAAAGTTGTGTTACATGTCAGATATCAAAGACTGACAGAGCTTCACCTTACGGATTACTAATCTCTTTACCAGTATCGAACCAACCTTGGCAACAAATTGGTGTTGATTTTATAGTAGATTTACCTCCCTCAAAAAACCAAACCACTATAATGGTTGTTATAGATACATTCACTAAAATGGCTCATTTTTTGCCATACCATAAACTACCCACATCTTCCGAAACTGCCACACTCTTCCTGGACAACATATTGAAATTACATGGGTTACCTACAGTGATCATCTCCGATAGAGGTACTCAGTTTACCTCCCGTTTTTGGAAGGATCTCTGTAAAACTCTGAATATCCAACACCATTACACTACCTCCTTTCACCCACAAGCAAACGGACAGACTGAGAGGGTAAATCAGTGGTTAGATGAGTATCTCCGATGCTTCTGCTCCTATCAACAAAGTGATTGGGTGAAATTCTTACCTTACGCAGAATACGCTTATAATAATCTAACTAGTTCATCAACTAAACTAACCCCATTTTACGCTAATTATGGGTTCCATCCTAGATTCACTTCCATCTCTTCTAACCCATCCAACTCCCCACTAGTAGACGACTTAAAAAATACCATCTTGGATAATTTCAACTTTATTAAGGATAACATTCAGAAAGCTCAAGCCTCTCAAAAAAGCTACTACGATTTGAGACATAGAAAACCACCTGACTATAAAGTTGGGGACCAAGTGTGGTTATCAACAAAGAATTTGAAATTCCATTTTCCCAGTAAGAAGCTTGTTCAAAAATTTTGTGGTCCTTTTCCAATAACGAAAGTGGTAAACAACAATGCAGTTACCCTACAGTTGCCCTCCTCCATGTCAATCCACCCTACCTTCCATGTCTCCTTGTTAAAACCTTATTTGCCAACCAGATCTTCTGTTCCTCTGATACCCACAGCTATGACACCCTCGGATACTGACGTTTTTGAGGTTCAACGGATCATGGATTCTCGATACTCTAGAGGGGTTCTCCAATACCTTGTGCGATGGAAGAACTTCACTGAAGAAGAAGATAGTTGGGAACCTTCTACCAATTTATCGGCACCACGTCTGGTGTCTTTATTTCACCGACGATACCCAGACCGTCCTAGACCCCAAGCTGAGGATCAGCTTGCTTGAGGAGGGGGTCATGTCAGGATTTTAGCATATGGTTGTATACCTTTAAGTTTCCTATCCAATAGTTTCATCACGCCCCCTATAAAACACCTGGTCACACCTAAAGCCTTGCTTAGTATTTTGTGAACTTCCTGTAGTCACACCTTCACCTAAGCTGGAGCTAAAACTTCGTTTTTCTCTCAAACCACAGTCTGCCTTACTTTGGAATTTCATAGTCTATTTGTGTGTGCAAAAGGATTTATTATTCTGCCATTCTTTTTTATAGACTGTCATCTCTCCTGCAAAGGAAACAGCAAGCGTATCTGTTACGCATAACATCAGAGGAGACAAATAACACCCAGTCCTATATCTTCTGAACAGAATTCTGTGGAATCTACTTATCAAGGTAATCTTCTGCTGTTCCGCTACATTAAACAACTTAATTCTATTTAGATTCACTCTGCAGCTCTCACCTTCGGCATCTGCTGTGTGCAGACTGACGTCACACGCTGAACTCTCTAACTCCTACGGTCTCACTGCTTAATCACCTTCCCCTCAGCAACAGAGTCTCAAGGAGCTGCTGTGTGCACCGGACTGTTAACTCCTTCAGTGTTAAGTAAGTTGCTTCTTTCAAACTATTCTGGAATCTATTTAAAGCTACAACTGAAATATAGACTGCATGTTTCATTTAAACAGAAGCAATTGATTTAAATCCACTTCAGTACACTACTACCATTACTGACTGTTTGCTAAAAGCTTCCTAATAGAAAGTATTGCATTCCATTTGTTTCTCATCCTGCTTGCTAATTACTAACCTGCTAAAGAGTCTTCAATTATACCTATCTAACACTGCTGTATCTGAAGCTTGCTTTAACTTAAGAATTCCAGTTGAATTTGCTACTGTCTGTTAAAATGACAGTTCAGAGTAAACCTAAGTAACATCTTATCTAATAAATACACTAATTCAAAGGTGGCACTTTTAATAGAGTTCACTTAAAAGATTGGTGTGACAATTCAAATATATTAGACTAAGATTTCCTCCACTCTAACTACACCATAAACCTAAGAAATATTAGGTTTATTACAACTATTAAACAAGATATGAGTGGTGGCACTGGGCAAGTGGGCCCAGTATAACCTGTGAGCCTGACACAAAAAAGCAGACTGATGTTTCACAGTCCAAAATGTTTTTTTTTTGTTTTTAAATGTACTCTTACAATACTATTAAACAAGATATGAGTGGTGGCACTGGGCAAGTGATCCCAGTATAAGCTGTGAGCCTGACACAAAAAAAGCAGACTGATGTTTCACAGTCCAAAAAGTTTTTTTTGTTTTTAAATTGTACACTTACACTACTATTAAACAAGATATGAGTGGTGGCACTGGGCAAGTGGGCCCAGTATAAGCTGTGAGCCTGACACAAAAAAGCAGACTGATGTTTCACAGTCCAAAATGTTTTTTTTTTGTTTTTAAATGTACTCTTACAATACTATTAAACAAGATATGAGTGGTGGCACTGGGCAAGTGGGCACAGTATACGCTGTGAGCCTGATACAAAAAAGCAGACTGATGTTTCACAGTCCAAAAATATATATTTTTTTTAAATTTACACTACTGTTACACCAGATATGAGTGGTGGCACTGGGCAAGTGGGCCTGGCACACACGCTGGCAGGCAGGCAACTGCAATTAGATTACACTAGCAGACTGATGTTTCACAGTGAAAAAAGTTTTTTTTTTTTAAATTTACAATACTGTTACACCAAATATGAGTGGTGGCACTGGGCAAGTGGGCCTGGCACACACGCTGGCAGGCAGGCAACTGCAATTAGATTACACAAGCAGACTGATGTTTCACAGTCCAAAAATATATATTTTTTTTAAATTTACACTACTGTTACAACAGATATGAGTGGTGGCACTGGGCAAGTGGGCCTGGCACACACGCTGGCAGGCAGGCAACTGCAATTAGATTACACTAGCAGACTGATGTTTCACAGTGAAAAAAGTTTTTTTAAAAAAATTTACACTACTGTTACACTAGATATGAGTGGTGGCACTGGGCAAGTGGGCCTGGCACACACGCTGGCAGGCAGGCAACTGCAATTAGATTACACTAGCAGACTGATGTTTCACAGTCAAAAAAGTTTTTTTTAAAAAATTTAAACTACTGTTACACTAGATATGAGTGGTGGCACTGGGCAAGTGGGCCTGGCACACACGCTGGTAGGCAGGCAACTGCAATTAGATTACACTAGCAGACTGATGTTTCACAGTCAAAAAAGTTTTTTTTTTTAATTTACACTACTGTTACACCAGATATGAGTGGTGGCACTGGGCAAGTGGCTTGACAGGCAAGCAACTGCAATTAGATTACACAGGGAAAAAAAATGATGTTCTAGCCCTAAAATGGGCTTTTTGGGGTGCTGTCCTTACAGCAGAGATTAGATGAGTCCTTCAGGACTTTAGTGGACACTGAATACACTAGCCTAGCTATCAATTTCCCTATAAAATCACCAGCAGCTACACTGTCCCTCCTCTCACTAACAATGCAGCTTCCGAATGAATCTAAAATGGCTGCTGTCAAGGAGCTGGGAGGGTCTGGAAGGGAGGGTCTGCTGCTGATTGGCTGGAATGTGTCTGCAGACTGTGAGATACAGGGTCAAAGTTTACTCAATGATGATGAATAGGGGGCGGATCGAACATCGCATATGTTCGCCCACCGCTGCAAACGCGAACATGCTATGTTCGCCGGGAACTATTCGCCGGCAAACTATTCGCAACATCACTAGTGGTTACAATACTCACAATGTAGAGAAAGGATCTGGTACTGGATCAGGGTCTTCAACAGGGGGGCCAAAGGCATAGGCACCTTACCTTGCCGCAGTAACTGCAAAAAACAAGGGACTCAAGCAAGGATGAATCGCTAGTACTCAGCTTATCTAAGGTACAGCTCACTGAATCGGAGTCTAAACATCTAGAACAAGGACTTTCATTCTGTCCAAATGCCAAATGTGACTTTTTTTAAGTTAAGAAAGATCTGTTTCGTTTTTTAGGACTCTAAAATTGAAATCCATGTTTTCTTGCGAGAACTTTACAGACAAATCTAACACATCTGCAGCAGTTCAGGAGGGCTCAGACAAAGGGTTAAGTTTGAAATCTTAAGGGCTTAAAGTCCATAGCAAGTTTATGCCACAGAATTATGATCACAGTATTGGTACATTAACAGAGCTGGTAATGTAGGATGTGAAATCATTAAAAATTAAAACTGACAAGAAAGAGAACAAAGATAATAGTAAATTGGGCCATACAGTAGATAACATACTAATAATATGTGCAAAGACGAATTTAAAGCTATTAAAACTTTACAAGACAATAAACATTTTATCTTGAAGCCTGCAGATAAGGGTGGTGCTACTGTCCTCTTGGACAAAGAATACTAACTGCTAGATTACGAGTCTTGCGTTAGCCTTAAAAAGCAGCGTTGAGAGGTCCCAACGCTGCTTTTTAACGCCCACTGGTATTACGAGTCTGGCAGGTATAGGTGTACCGCTCACTTTTATTCCGCGACTCGAGCTTACCGCAAATCCCCTTACATCAATTGCGTATTCTATCTTTTTTATGGGACTTGAATAATGCTGGTATTACGAGTCTTGGAGAAAGTGAGTGGTACAGCCTCTCCTGTCAAGACTAATACCGCATTTAAAAGTCAGTAGTTAAGAGTTTTATGGGCTAACGCCGTAACATAAAACTCTTAGCTAAAGTGATAAAAACTACACTAACACCCATAAACTACCTATTAACCCCTAAACCGAGCCCCCCCCACATCGCAAACACTTAAATAAATTATTTAACCCCTAATCTGCCGACTGGACATCGCTGCCACTTTAATAAATATATTAACCCCTAAACTGCCGCACTCCCGAATCGCAAACACTAGTTAAATATTATTAACCCCTAATCTGCCATCCCTAACATCGCCGACACCTCCCTAGATTTATTAACCCTAATCTGCCGCCCCAACATCGCTTCTACTATATTAAATTTATTAACCCCTAAACCTAAGTCTAACCCTAAGTCTGATCCCCCTAACTTAAATATAATTTAAATAAAACAAAATAAAATTACTACAATTAAATAAATTATTCCTATTTAAAACTAAATACTTACCTATAAAATAAACCCTAAGATAGCTACAATATAACTAATAGTTACATTTTATCTATTTTAGGGTTTATTTTTATTTTACAGGCAACTTTGTATTTATTTTAACTAGGTAGAATAGTTATTAAATAGTTATTAAATATTTAATAGCTACCTAGTTAAAATAAATACAAATTTACCTGTAAAATAAATCCTAATCTAAATTACAATTACACCTAACACTACACTATCATTAAATTAATTTACTAAATTACCTACAATTAACTACAATTAAATAAAATAAACTAAAGTATGAAAAAAAAACCCACTAAATCACAGAAAACAATAAACTAATTACACAAATTTTAAACTAATTACACCTACTCTAATCCCCCTAATAAAATAAAAAAGCCCCCCAAAATAATAAAAATCCCTACCCTATACTAAATTACAAATAGCCCTTAAAATGGCCTTTTGCTGGGCATTGCCCCAAAGTAATCAGCTCTTTTACCTGTAAAAATAAAGATAATACCCCCCCAACATTAAAACCCACCACCCACCACCCACACACCCAACCCTACTCTAAAACCGACCCAATCCCCTCTTAATAAAATCTAACACTAACCCCTTGAAGATCACCCTACCGTGAGACGTCTTCACCCAGCCGGGCACAAGTGGTCCTCCAGAGGGGCAGAAGTCTTCATCCGATCCGGGCAGAAGAGGACCTCCAGATGGCCAGAAGTCTTCATCCAGACGGCATCTTCTATCTTCATCCATCCTGAGCGGAGCGGCCCATCTTGAAGCCATCCAGACCGACGACTACACGACGAATGACGGTTACTTTAAATGACATCATCCAAGATGGCGTCCCTTGAATTTTGATTGGATTATACGATTCTATCAGCCAATCGGAATTAAGGTAGGAAAAATCCTATTGGCTGATCCAATCAGCCAATAGGATTGAGCTTGCATTCTATTGGCTGATTGGAACAGCCAATAGAATGTGAGCTCAATCCTATTGGTTGATTGGATCAGCCAATAGGATTGAACTTCAATCCTATTGGCTGATTGCATCAGCCAATAGGATTTTTCCTACTTTAATTCCGATTGGCTGATAGAATCCTTGGATGACGTAATTTAAAGGAACCGTCATTCGTCGTGTAGTCATCGGTCTGCATGGGTGCTCCGCGTCGGCTGGCTTCAAGATGGACCCGCTCCGCTCCGGATGGATGAAGATAGAAGATGCCGCCTGGATGAAGACTTCTGGCTGTCTGGAGATTTTATTAAGGGGGGATTGGGTGGGTTTTAGAGTAGGGTTGGGTGTGTGGGTGGTGGGTTTTAATGTTTGGGGGTATTGGTTTATTTTTACAGGTAAAAGAGCTGATTACTTTGGGGCCATGCCCCGCAAAAAGCCCTTTAAGGGCTATTTGTAATTTAGTATAGTGTAGGGATTTTTATTATTTTGGGGGGCTTTTTTATTTTATTAGGGGGATTAGAGTAGGTGTAATTAGTTTAAAATTCTTGTAATTATTTTATTTTTTTCTGTAATTTAGTGTGTGGGGGGGTTCGTACTTTAGTTTATTTTATTTAATTGTAGTTAATTGTAGGTAATTTAGTAAATTAATTTAATGATAGTGTAGTGTAATTTAGGTTAGGTTTTATTTTACAGGTATATTTGTCTTTATTTTAACTAGGTAGCTATTAAATAGTTAATAACTATTTAGTAACTATTCTACCTATTTAAAATAAATACAAAGTTGCCTGTAAAATAAAAATAAACCCTAGCTATTAGTTATATTGTAGCTATCTTAGGGTTTATTTTATAGGTAAGTATTTAGTTTTAAATAGGAATTATTTAGTTAGGGGTTAACAACTTTATTATAGTGGCGGCGACGTTGGTGGCGGCGGCAGATTAGGGGTTAATAAGTGTAGGTAGGTGGCAGCGACATTGGGGGCAGCAGAGTAGGGGTTAATAAATAAAAAGTAGGTGTTGGCGATGTTGGGGGCAGCAGATTATGGGGTCATAGGGATAATGTACGTGGCGGCAGTGTCCAGAACGGCAGATTAGGGGTTACTAATATAATAAAGGTGTCGGCGATGTCTGGGGTAGCAGTTTAGGGGTTAATAAGTGTAATATTAGGGGTGTTTAGACTCGGGGATCATGTTAGGGTGTTACTTTTGTTTCCCCATAGGAATCAATAGGGCTGCGTTAGAAGCTGAACGCTGCTTTTTTGCAGGTGTTTGGTTTTTTCTCACCCGATTCTGCCCCATTGATTCCTATGGGGAAATCGTGCATGAGCACGTTTTGACAGCTCACTGCTACCGTAAGCAACGCTGGTATTGAGGTGAGATGTGGAGCTAAATTTTGCTCTACGCTCACTTTTTTGCGGATAACGCCGGGTTTAAAAAAAACATGTAATACCAGCGTTGTCTTAAGTAAGCTCTGAGAAAAAAATTATCGTTAGCAACGCACCCCCTGTTACCGCAAAACTCGTAATCTCTGTGTATGTTAATTAAATCAAATCGCAGTTATCTGATAGTAATGTTTATTGTCTGTTAACACAATACAACAATCCCATTTTTGATATTCAGAAAGAAGTCAAGCATAAAGTAACAACTGCCTTGAAAGATGATATTATTGGTAAGAAAGAAGTATCCTTCTTGTTATGTGATAATGCAAAGACACGGGTGTTATATACACTCACAAAGATGCATAAGAACTTCTCAGCACCTCCTGGTCATCCTATTGTATCCAGCATAGGCTCTGTTTGTTCAAATATCTTAATATATTTAGATTACATCCTAAGACCCTTTGTTGCCCTTTCAACATCATTTATCAAAGACACAAGTGACTTTTTTGTGTTGACTTGAGAATCTTCCTGTTTTATCTGACAGAATAATACTTTACACACTCAATGTTTCAAGTTTATATACCTCAATTACCCATTCTGCAGGGATAGGTGCTGTTAAGAGAGTATTCCACCAATTCAGTACTATGAATATTGGTCAGATAGAATGTATCCTTGATATATTGGAAATTGTTTTGAGGTGTAATTATTTTCTTTTCCAAGATGACTATTACTTGCAATTACAGGGTACAGCGATGGGATCCAATGTCACCCCAATATCTTCATGAACATCTTTGAAGAGAGGCTTGTCTTTGAGAATCCTTTCTTCATTCTGTGTGGCGCCACTTGGTGACGCCACATAGATAATATTTTTGGCGTTTGGCTGGGCGACATTGGGTCCCTCATTAACTTTGTGGACCAGTTGAATGAGGCTACTGCCCATATTAAATTTAGCCTGACTCATAGTAAGGAGAAGATTGAATTTTTAGATACCATAGTATGTAAGTCTGGTAATGGTTTACAGACTGATTTATATGTTAAACCAATGGATAAAAACAATCTTCTACACTTTGATAGCTTTCATCCTGTAGCATTAAAAACGTCATTACCCCGTAGTAAAAAGGATAGTCTCAGATGAATCCCAGGTACACTAGACTCAGAGAAATGGGGAACAAATTTAAAAATAGAGGTTACCCTAGTGAACTTGTGGACAAGGAAATTGTGGATGTAGCATCTTTGAACCATAAAAATATGTTGGATTTGTCAAAAAAAAAGTTAAACAAAAAGTGAATAATGAAGGCTTAGAGGGATATTTATCAAGCCGTCAACCGCAAATACGCTGGAATTCTGCAGCGCAATTGTGGCAAACCTGATTTAACCTAGTTATCAAAGCCTACAGACCGGCAAAAGTTGATATTTTTGACGTAACATATGATCCGCTGGTCTCAATCCGACACAGATCGATGCTTATGTCATTATAGATGTTCCGAATACAAATTTGGCACTATCTGAAAACTTTTGCAAGTTATCAACTTTCTAACAGGTACGCTCGCAGCTATTCCGGCCCAGCGTACCTGGTTTTCAGTCCGCCACCCTGGAGGCCGTGGATTCCATAGGAATCAATGGGAGTCTGAAAGCAGCGAAAGCTTATGTTCGATGCTGCTAGATATCCTATTGATTTCTATGATTGAAAACCAGTAAAGTTTACACCTAACACCCTAACATAAGCCCCTAGTCTAAACACCCCTAATCTGCTGCCCCGTCATTGTCGCCACCTACATAATGTTATTAACCCCTATCCCACCACTCCCGGACCCAGCCACAACTAAATAAATGTATTAACCACTATCCTGCCACTCTCGGACCCCACCACAACTGTAATAAAATGATTAACCCCTAAACCCCTGACATCCCACATCACTACCACTAACTAAACCTATTAAACCCTAAACCGCCAGCCCCCCACATCGCCATAAACTAAATTAAGCTATTAACCCCTAAACCTAACAAACCGCAAACTTTACATTAAATATTAACTCATCCCTATCTTATAATAAATTAAAACTTACCTTTAGAATTAAAATAAACTATATTAAACTTTTAATTAACCTACCCTAACTATTATAATAAAATTACATTAAATTATATTAAACTATTAATTAACCTACCCTAACTATTATACTAAAATTACATTAAACTATATTAAAGGGACACTATACCCAAACATTTTCTTTCATGATTAAGGTAGAGAATATAATTTTAAACAACATTCCAATTTACTTCTACTACCTAATTTGCTTCATTCTTTAGATATACTTTAATGAAAAAATAGCAATGCACACAGTGAACCAATCACAGGAGGCATCTATGTGCAGCTACCAATCAGCAGCTACTAAGCATATCTAGATATGCTTTTCAGCAAAGAATATCAAGAGAATGAAGCAAAATAGATAATAGAAGTAAATTAGAAAGTTGTTTATAATTGTATGCTCTTTCTAAATCATGAAAGAAAAAAATTTGGGTTTCATGTCCCTTTAAACAATTAATTAGCCTACCCTAACTATTATACTAAAACTACATTAAACTAACAATAAAATTAACTATATTATATATTTAAAAACCTAACCCTACTCAAGGTTTTTAAATCTACTATAAAAAATTACTAAATTACAAAAAATAAAAAACCACAGTATCAAAAACAAAAACGAATTACACCTAATCAAATAGCCCTATCAAAATAAAAGACTCCCCAAAATAAAAAAACCCTAGCCTACACTAAACTACCAATGGCCCTTAAAAGGGCCTTTTGCGGGGCATTGCCCCAAAGAAATCAGCTCTTTTACCTGTAAAAATAAAATACAAACACCCCCCCAACAGTAAAACCCACCACCCAACCAGCTCCCCAAATAAAAACCTATCTAAAAAACCTAAGCTCCCCATTGCCCTGAAAATGGCATTTGTATGGGCATTGCCCTTAAAAGGGCATTTAGGTCTTTTACTGCCCAAAGTCCCTAACCTAAAATAAAACCCACCCAATAAACCCTTAAAAAAAACTAACACTAACCACGGACGATCCACTTACAGTTTTCGAAGACCGGACATCCATCCTCATCCAAGCAGTCCTCAGCGAAGCCGGCAGAAGTCTTCATCCAAGCGTGCCGAAGTCTTCATCCAAGCGTGCAGAAGTCTTCATCCAGACGGCATCTTCTATCTTCATCCATCCGGCACGGAGCAGCTCCATCTTCAAGACATCCGGCGTGGAGCATCCTCTTCTTCCGATGGTCAACAACAAATGAAGTTTCCCTTTAAGGTACGTCATCCAAGATGGCATTCCTTACATTCCGATTGAATGATTAGAAAGCCAATAGAATGCAAGCTCAATCCTATTGGCTGATTGGATCAGCCAATAGGATGAAATCTCAATCCTATTGGCTGATTGCAACAGCCAATAGGATTTTTCCCTTTTAATTCCTATTGGCTGATAGAATACTATCAGCCAATCAGAATGTAAAGGACGCCATCTTGGATGACGTACCTTAAAGGGAAAATTCATTCGTCGTTGACCATCGGAAGAAGAGGATGCTCCGAGCCGGATGTCTTGAAGATGGAGCCGCTCTGCACCGGATGAATGAAGATAGAAGATGCCGTCTGGATGAAGACTTCTGCCGGCTTCGCTGAGGACTTCTGCCGCTTGGCTGAGGATGGATGTCCGGTCTTCGAAAACTGTAAGTGGATCTTCGGTGGTTAGTGTTAGGTTTTTTAAAGGTTTATTGGGTGGGTTTAAATTTTAGGTTAGGGACTTTGGGCAGTAAAAGAGCTAAATGCCCTTTTAAGGGAAATGCCCATACAAATGCCCTTTTCAGGGTAATGGGGAACTTGTTTTTTTAGATAGGGCTTTATTTGGGGGGGTTGGTTGGTTGGGTGGTGGGGGGCTGTTTGTATTTTATTTTTACAGGTAAAAGAGCTGATTTCTTTGGGGCAATGTCCCGCAAAAGGCCCTTTTTAAGGGACACTAAACCCAATTTTTTATTTCATGATTCAGATAGAGCATGCAATTTTGAGCAACTTTCTAATTTACTCCTATTATCAATTTTTCTTTGTTCTCTTGCTATCTTTATCTAAAAAGCAGGAATGTGATGCATAGGAGCCGGCCAATTTTTGGTTGAGAACCTGGGTTATTGGTGGGTAAATGTAAGCCTCCAATAAGCAAGCGCTATCCATGGTGCTAAACCTAAAATGGTCTGGTTGCTAAGATTTACATTCCTGCTTCTTTTAAATAAAGATAGCAAGAGAACGAAGAAAAATTGATAATAGGAGTAAATTAGAAAGTTGATTAACATTTCATGTTCTGTCTGAATCATGAAAGAAAAAATGTGGGTTCAGTGTCCCTTCAAGGGCCATTGGTAGTTTATTGTAGGCTAGGGTTTTTTTTATTTTGGGGGTCTTTTTTATTTTGATAGGGCTCTTAGATTAGGTGTAATTCTTTTTTATTTTTGATACTGTGGTTTTTTTATTTTTTGTAATGTAGTGTTTTTTATTTTTTTGTAACTTAGTGTTTTTTATTTTTTGTAACTTAGTTGTTATTTTTTGTAATTTAGTATTTTTTTTATAATAGATTTAAATAACTTGAGTAGGGTTAGGTTTTTAAATATGTAATATAGTTCATTTAATTGTTAGTTTAATGTAATTTTAGTATAATAGTTAGGGTAGGTTAATTAATAGTTTAATATAGTTTAATGTAATTTTAGTATAATCGTTAGAGTAGGTTAATTAATAGCTTAATATAGTTTAATGTAATTGTAGGATAATAGTTAGGGTAGATTAATTAATAGTTTAAAATAGTTTATTTTAATTCTAAAGGCAAGTTTAAATTTATTATAAGATAGGGATGAGGTAATTATAATGTAAAGTTAGAGGCTTGTTAGGTTTAGGGGTTAATATCTTAATTTAGTTTACGGCGATGTGGGGGGCTGGCGGTTTAGGGGTTAATAGGTTTAGTAAGTGGTAGTGATGTGAGAGGCCAGGGGTTTAGGGGTTAATACATTTATTTAGTGGTGGTGGGGTCCTAGAACGGCAGGATAGGGGTTAATACATTTATTTAGGTGGCTGCGGGGTCTGGGAGCGGCGGGATAGGGGTTAATAACTTTATTAAAGTTTCAGTGGGGTCCGGGAGCAGCGGGATAGGGGTTAAACATTTTAGTATAATGATGGTGTGTAGTGACAGGGTATAAATAAAGTTGGGAAAAAGCCGAATAGCAGAGAGATTGATGACTGTTAGTTAACAACAGTCCGCTGCTCATCGGCCCGTACTTGGTGCGCGGCTTTTTGACAGCTTTTTTAATAAATATGGAGATCGTATTCAGGTCCGCGGCAGCGATGCTAGGTGATGTTAGGCAAGCGTATTGGTCCCGGCGAATGCAGCATAGTTGACGGCTTGATAATTCAGTCCCTTAGTCTTTGTTACTGGTTATAATGATCTAAGCAATGACATCCTTAAAAGTCTGAGGAAATATTGGCACATTTTAAGCACATGTAACCCCCTAGTCAAAGAATTCGAAACTGCATTCATGCCAGCCTTTAAACGAAGTTGTAATTTAAGTGACAAATTGGTTAAAGCCGATATTGGTACTTTGAAGGCAGGGCCGGAATGGGCCACCGCGATACTGGGAAAAAATCCTGCTGGGCTGCAGGACCGCCAGAGGCTGGGGCTGGGCAGCTGCTGCAGACAGTGTGTGTCCCGCATTGCCCCCCAACCCCCTGGCCGCTTCATTGTTAAAAAAATGTTTTATTATTGTTTAATTCCTATTGGGTCTGATGTAGTCGGTCACATGAAAACATTGTAACCAATACGTGCACTTGATGAGTCAGTCTGAAGTCATATGGCTCCATTCCAATAACTAGTTTTGGCTCACCGCTGCACGTGTCCTGGTGAGGTGGTCCCTGGGTGAGTGCGCACCGCTTCACATGTCCTGCTGGGTCCATGGGTGAGTTCTTGCAAAATTACTATGGAATCAGTCTTTCAGTAAGTGAGGATGCCAGTCAGGAGGGTAATCAAATTGCCAGTGACAGTAAGTGACTCAAATGATGTTAGATCGGGTATTTCTTTTATGATTTATGGGGGGCAGCAGCAGCCAGGGTACAGACCACACTCATGTAAGAGCAGAGAGGGTGGAGGCTCAGGCCATCACTCACAGTGCTTAGCTTCACTACACCAGTCTTCCTTCAGAGCTACAAATAAAATGTGACATAATTTACTGCAGTTCTTGCGAGACCAACATTTTTCTTAGCAGCCTCTGTTCTCCAACTAAGCGTTCCAAAAATGTTGGGCTCGAGCCTCGCAAGCACCTCAGTAAATTGCTTGCATTCCTTAGCCATTCTTTACCCATCATCCAAACAATTACCTCTGCACTGAGTGTCAATCAGTGAAGCTAAGCACTGTGAGTGACGACTGGACCCAGTAATGTTTGTGAGCTGTGTTAATCTCTTAACTGCTGACATAGCAGCCAGGCTTCAGACTTACCCTGCTTAATTCATACAGTCTGCTATAAAAAAAAAAAAAAAAAATCTTTGTATTTATCCCAAAATCATTTCTCATTATTCCATGCATCTCCTAGGTATATGTACACACTCTCCAAAGGGTGTCCCTCTTTGGAATTTTGGAATGTTGGGAGGTATGATATATAGTTATGAACCAGCAGTATATTTTAGCAGCTCTGGCTCTCTCCATTTGTTAAAGCCCTGATTTATTACTTCCTGTTTTGTTAATATTATTCTTGCCACCTGCAAAGACACACTAGTTGTATAGATTTGGAAATTATTATACATTTTCTAAAGACACTATACTACTATTGCTTTCTCCCCTCCAATACCCTACTGTATATATATATATATATATATATATACATACACACATCCACTCACAATTCTAATTTTTCCAGGGCTGCTTTTTACTCCCAGTCTGGCTCTGTTTGAAGGGTAACACACAGACCTATTTAAGTGGAAAAAACTGTGGTTGTTATCCTTGTTTAGGATGTTCAAGCTGTAATAGCATGATTAAAGGTAAATATTTTTTCACCCAAGCACGGGAAAGAAATTTAAAGTCGGAGGTTTTTTTTACCTGTACCACTAATTATGCTATTTACATGATCAAGTGCCCATGTGGGTGGAGTTATTTTGGAGAGACCACTAGGATGTTTCGTGATAGGATCACTGAGCATAGGTCTTACATCCGTATAAAGGAAATTAAAAACCCAGTAGCATTTTGTCACTGCTGGCCATAACATCTGTCAACTAAGGTTTCAGATTAGCGACCAAATTGGCACCCCTAGAAGGGGTGGAGACAGGGAATTATATTTAATCCAAAAAGAAATGTTTTGGATAGATAAATAAGATACCATTACCCCTACTGGATTAAATAGGGATTTTGATTTATCAATTTTTCTATGAAGCTAGAATGGTAAACACATTTTGATCTTATATTATAACATTATTTTCTTCGATCTGTATTTATAAACATATGTGATATTAGGAATTGCATGTCACATTGTATATTTACTAAGCAAGAAAATTTGTATTTGAATAATGGCCTCATTATATTATTGTACAGGTGTGTTGTAAAGGGGCGTGGTTTTATACACCTGTCCCTATTTAAGAGTGATGTATTCTCAGTATTTGTACTGACATGACTAAGGACTAAGGTCCGAAACGTTGTCTCTATTGTGTGCACCTTGGTGTCTAATACATTTCTGGATTATCCATTAACTTTCTAAAGCTGCTGTCTCCTTAGACTGTGTATCGTATAAATGGGACTGTGGAGTGTCTGACAGATTTGCACCTTTTTTCTGTTGTGCTGCTCCTTTCTCTACACTGTGATAAAAAATATTTACACAATTCTACTGGTGAACAGTAACACAGTCCACAAAAAAAAAAGAATAATGTGTAATTTTGTATTTTTTATATCACAGAAATATTAAAACAATTCCATTAATTATATGATCAAGTAAGATTTGTATATAAACACACAGAGACACTCCTTGGAAATACTGAAAGACTGGACTCAATTTGATGATGATGTCTCTTTTGATTGTAATATCACTACTGTTGTGAATGGATATGACATCCCCTAATGTTCAATAAATGTTCAATAAATAAAGTTTAAAAAAACAAAAAACAATTCCATTAATATACTTACATTTTAAAATGCTCTCTTTTACATACAAGATACATTTTACCGGTTGTAGTGTATTGTAATGTACAAAAAGCTTCTTTACCTTAATTTTGTGCTGTTTATCTTACTATGGCCTAGATTATGAGTGTAAATATGTGCTGGTATTACAAGGGAGGCGCAATGCAAACAAGATCTTATGTTCGCATTGCCCGGAAGCCTTGCACTCATGAGAACACAATTTTATAGGCTCCAATGGGAGCCTTGTTTTCATGTCCTCAGACACGGCAAACCACCTAGCGCAGTGCATGGGGCAAATCACGCAGGGTTGGGCAGCAAAATAAAAATATATACTGTATGTATATGAATATATACATATATATTTATGTGTTTAAATGTGTATATACACATATTAGCACATAAAGATATATGTATACATGCACATGGGGCAACCTTTTTAGCTTGAAGGAGCACTAACCAGCTACTTGTAATGGCTGGTAATTTAACATTAGCCCCTTTACTGGCGCACGTTAAGGTAGCACTCCACTCGTAATCTAGCCCTATATAAGATTCTGGATGTGAATGAGAGACACCTAGATTACAGTATAATTCTAAAGATAAAAATTTCTTTCCATGCGGCTCGTTTTTTGATAATTGGATCATCTGGCTCTAGAATAAACCTTTATCCAATAACATTCATCTAAACCCTATGAGACTTTGTTTCCTTATCTTACTTTCCTAGTTCCCTTAGCTATACAGTAACTTTTACATGATTTCTCCAACATTGGTGTGTCCGGTCCACGGCGTCATCCTTACTTGTGGGGATATTCTCTTCCCCAACAGGAAATGGCAAAGAGTCCCAGCAAAGCTGGTCACATGATCCCTCCTAGGCTCCGCCCACCCCAGTCATTCTCTTTGCCGTTGTACAGGCAACATCTCCAAGGAGATGGTTAAGAGTTTTTTGGTGTTTAAATGTAGTTTTATTCTTCTATCAAGTGTTTGTTATTTTAAAATAGTGCTGGTATGTACGATTTACTCTGAAACAGAAAAGGATGAAGATTTCTGTTTGTAAGAGGAAGATGATTTTAGCAGACAGTTACTAAAATCGATTGCTGTTTCCACACAGGACTGTTGAGATGAAGTAACTTCAGTTGGGGGAAACAGTTAGCAGACCTTTTCTGCTTAAGGTATGACTGGCCATATTTCTAACAAGACCATGTAATGCTGGAAGGCTGTCATTTCCCCTCATGGGGACCGGTAAGCCATTTTCTTAGTTTAACATAAAAGAATAAAGGGCTTCAAAAAGGGCTTAAAAACTGGTAGACATTTTTCTGGGCTAAAACGATTGCTTTAATAGGCATATTATACAGATTCTAACTAATTTTTGGTGTTATAATCTTGGGGAAACGTTTAGGAAAACGGCAGGCACTGTGTTGGACACCTTTTTCAAATAGGGGCCTTTTCTAGTTATAGACAGAGCCTCATTTTCGCGCCAATAATGCGCAGTTGTTTTTGGAGAGCAAGGCATGCAGATGCATGTGTCAGGAGCTAAGAATCACTGAAAAAGCTTATAGAAGGCGTCTTGTGGTATCGTATTCCCCTCTGGGCTTGGTTGGGTCTCAGCAAAGCATATAGCTGGGACTGTATAGGGGTTAAATGTAAAAACGGCTCCGGTTCCGTTAATTTAATGGTTAAAGCTCTGAAATTTGGTGTGCAATGCTTTTAATGCTTTAAGACACTGTGGTGAAATTTTGGTGAATTTTGAACAATTCCTTCATACTTTTTCACATATTCAGTAATAAAGTGTTTTCAGTTTGAAATTTAAAGTGACAGTAACGGTTTTATTTTAAAACGTTTTTTGTGCTTTGTTGACAAGTTTAAGCCTGTTTAACATGTCTGTACCATCAGATAAGCTATGTTCTATATGTATGAAAGCCAATGTGTCTCCCCATTTAAATTTATGTGATAATTGTGCCATAGTGTCCAAACAAAGTAAGGACAGTAATGCCACAGATAATGATATTGCCCAAGATGATTCCTCAAGTGAAGGGAGTAAACATGATACTACATCCCCTACTGTGTCTACACCAGTTATGCCCACACAGGAGGCCCCTAGTACATCTAGTGCGCCAATACTTATTACCATGCAACAATTAACGGCTGTAATGGATAACTCCATAGCAAATCTTTTATCCAAAATGCCTACTTATCAGAGAAAGCGCGATTGCTCTGTTTTAAACACTGAAGAGCAAGAGGACGCTGATGATAACTGTTCTGACATAACCTCACACCAATCTCAAGGGGCCATGAGGGAGGTTTTGTCTGATGGAGAAATTTCAGATTCAGGAAAAATTTCTCATCAAGCTGAACCTGATGTTGTGACATTTAAATTTAAATTAGAACATCTCCGCGCACTGCTTAAGGAGGTGTTATCTACTCTGGATGATTGTGACAATTTGGTCATTCCAGAGAAATTATGTAAGATGGACAAGTTCCTAGAGGTTCCGGTGCCCCCCGACGCTTTTCCTATACCCAAGCGGGTGGCGGACATAGTAAATAAAGAGTGGGAAAGGCCTGGCATACCTTTTGTTCCCCCCCCTATATTTAAGAAATTATTTCCTATAGTCGACCCCAGAAAGGACTTATGGCAGACAGTCCCCAAGGTCGAGGGGGCGGTTTCTACTCTAAACAAACGCACTACTATTCCTATCGAAGATAGTTGTGTTTTCAAAGATCCTATGGATAAGAAATTAGAGGGTTTGCTTAAAAAGATTTTTGTACAGCAAGGTTACCTTCTACAACCAATTTCATGCATTGTTCCTGTCACTACGGCAGCGTGTTTCTGGTTCGAGGAATTAGAAAAATCGCTCAGTAAAGAATCTTCGTATGAGGAGGTTATGGACAGAGTTCAAGCACTTAAATTGGCTAACTCTTTTGTTTTAGATGCCGCTTTGCAATTAGCTAGATTAGCGGCGAAAAATTCAGGGTTTGCTATTGTGGCGCGCAGAGCGCTTTGGCTAAAGTCTTGGTCAGCGGATGTGTCTTCCAAGACAAAATTGCTTAACATTCCTTTCAAAGGTAAAACATTATTTGGACCTGATTTGAAAGAGATTATTTCAGACATCACTGGGGGAAAGGGCCACGCCCTCCCACAGGATAGGTCTTTTAAGGCTAAAAATAAGCCTAATTTTCGTCCCTTTCGCAGAAACGGACCAGTCTCTAATTCTGTATCCTCTAAGCAAGAGGGTAATACTTCACAACCCAGACCAGCCTGGAAACCAATGCAAGGCTGGAGCAAGGGTAAGCAGGCCAAGAAGCCTATCACTGCTACCAAAACAGCATGAAGGGATAGCCCCCGATCCGGGACCGGATCTAGTGGGGGGCAGACTTTCTCTCTTTGCTCAGGCCTGGGCAAGAGATGTTCAGGATCCTTGGGCGCTAGAAATAGTTTCTCAAGGTTATCTCCTGGAATTCAGGGAACTACCCCCAAGGGGAAGGTTCCACAGGTCTCAATTATCTTCAAACCAAATAAAGAGACAGGCATTCTTACATTGTGTAGAAGACCTGTTAAAGATGGGAGTGATACATCCAGTTCCAATAAGAGAACAAGGAATGGGTTTTTATTCCAATCTGTTCATAGTTCCCAAAAAAGAGGGAACATTCAGACCAATTTTGGATCTAAAGATCCTAAACAAATTTCTCAGGGTACCATTGTTCAAAATGGAAACTATTCGAACGATCCTACCTACTATCCAGGAAAATCCATTTATGACTACCGTGGATTTAAAGGATGCGTACCTACATATTCCTATCCACAAGGAACATCATCAGTTCCTAAGGTTCGCTTTTCTGGACAAGCATTACCAGTTTGTGGCACTTCCATTCGGATTAGCCACTGCTCCAAGGATTTTCACAAAGGTACTAGGGTCTCTTCTAGCGGTTCTAAGACCAAGGGGCATTGCAGTAGTACCTTACTTGGACGACATCCTGATTCAAGCGTCGTCCCTGTCAAAAGCAAAGGCTCATACGAACATCGTCCTAGCCTTTCTCAGATCTCACGGATGGAAGGTGAACAAAGAAAAAAGTTCTCTGTCCCCGTCAACAAGAGTTCCCTTCTTGGGAACGATATTAGATTCCTTAGAAATGAGGATTTTTCTGACAGAGGTCAGAAAATCAAAACTTCTAAGCTCTTGTCAAGTACTTAATTCTGTTCCTCGTCCTTCCATAGCGCAGTGCATGGAAGTAATAGGATTGATGGTTGCAACAATGGACATAGTTCCTTTTGCACGAATTCATCTAAGACCATTACAACTGTGCATGCTCAGACAGTGGAATGGGGATTATACAGACTCGTCTCTGACGATTCAAGTAGATCAAAAGACCAGAGATTCACTCCGTTGGTGGCTGACCCTGGACAATCTGTCACAGGGAATGAGCTTCCGCAGACCAGAGTGGGTCATTGTCACGACCGACGCCAGCCTAGTGGGCTGGGGCGCGGTCTGGGAATCCCTGAAAGCTCAGGGTCTATGGTCTCGGGAAGAGTCTCTTCTCCCGATAAACATTCTGGAACTGAGAGCGATATTCAATGCTCTCAGAGCTTGGCCTCAACTAGCAAAGGCCAAATTCTTAAGGTTTCAGTCAGACAACATGACGACCGTTGCATATATCAATCATCAGGGGGGAACAAGGAGTTCCCTGGCGATGAAAGAAGTGACCAAGATAATTCAATGGGCGGAGGATCACTCCTGCCACTTGTCTGCGATCCACATCCCAGGAGTGGAAAATTGGGAAGCGGATTTTCTGAGTCGTCAGACATTCCATCCGGGGGAGTGGGAACTCCATCCGGAAATCTTTGCCCAAATAACTCAATTATGGGGCATTCCAGACATGGATCTGATGGCGTCTCGTCAGAACTTCAAGGTTCCTTGCTACGGGTCCAGATCCAGGGATCCCAAGGCGACCCTAGTAGATGCACTAGTAGCACCTTGGACCTTCAACCTAGCTTATGTATTCCCACCGTTTCCTCTCATCCCCAGGCTGGTAGCCAGGATCAATCAGGAGAGTTCATCGGTGATCTTGATAGCTCCTGCGTGGCCACGCAGGACTTGGTATGCAGACCTGGTGAATATGTCATCGGCTCCACCATGGAAGCTACCTTTGAGACAGGACCTTCTTGTTCAGGGTCCATTCGAACATCCAAATCTGGTTTCCCTCCAACTGACGGCTTGGAGATTGAACGCTTGATTTTATCAAAGCGTGGGTTTTCAGATTCTGTAATAGATACTCTGATTCAGGCTAGAAAGCCTGTAACTAGAAAAATTTACCATAAAATATGGAAAAAATATATCTGCTGGTGTGAATCTAAAGGATTCCCATGGAACAAGATAAAAATTCCTAAGATTCTATCCTTTCTACAAGAAGGTTTGGAGAAAGGATTATCTACTAGTTCTCTGAAGGGACAGATCTCTGCTTTATCTGTTTTACTTCACAAAAGACTGGCAGCTGTGCCAGATGTTCAAGCATTTGTTCAGGCTCTGGTTAGGATCAAGCCTGTTTACAGACCTTTGACTCCTCCCTGGAGTCTAAATCTAGTTCTTCCAGTTTCAAAGAAGGAACGTTTGTTACACAATTTGGATGTAGTCCGTGCTCTAAAATTCTATTTAGAGGCTACTAAAGATTTCAGACAAGCATCTTCCTTGTTTGTTGTTTATTCTGGTAAAAGGAGAGGTCAAAAAGCGACTTCTACCTCTCTTTCCTTTTGGCTTAAAAGCATTATCCGATTGGCTTATGAGACTGCCGGACGGCAGCCTCCTGAAAGAATCATAGCTCACTCCACTTGGGCTGTGGCTTCCACATGGGCATTCAAGAACGAGGCTTCTGTTGACCAGATATGTAAGGCAGCGACTTGGTCTTCACTGCACACTTTTGCCAAATTTTACAAATTTGATACTTTTGCTTCTTCGGAGGCTATTTTTGGGAGAAAGGTTTTGCAAGCCGTGGTGCCTTCCATTTAGGTGACCTGATTTGCTCCCTCCCTTCATCCGTGTCCTAAAGCTTTGGTATTGGTTCCCACAAGTAAGGATGACGCCGTGGACCGGACACACCAATGTTGGAGAAAACAGAATTTATGCTTACCTGATAAATTACTTTCTCCAACGGTGTGTCCGGTCCACGGCCCGCCCTGGTTTTTTAATCAGGTCTGATATATTATTTTCTCTAACTACAGTCACCACGGTATCATATGGTTTCTCCTATATATATTTCCTCCTGTCCGTCGGTCGAATGACTGGGGTGGGCGGAGCCTAGGAGGGATCATGTGACCAGCTTTGCTGGGACTCTTTGCCATTTCCTGTTGGGGAAGAGAATATCCCCACAAGTAAGGATGACGCCGTGGACCGGACACACCGTTGGAGAAAGTAATTTATCAGGTAAGCATAAATTCTGTTTTTATTTTACTCTAAAAAAAGACCATGTCAATCTTCTTGATTTAAGTTCTTCAATTCTATCCACCACTATCTCCTATTCTAATTTCTTATGTGTGTAGAGGAAAAGCAATTGCATTTTTTTTTCTTGTCAAGTTATCATGTATGGCAGAATAGTCTGTTTAAACAATTGCCCATGAATAAATGAATAATAGTGTTATATGTGTATCAACATTTCTGAACTATGTAATCTCATCTTTCCATTCAAAGATCTGGATCAGAGGTTGACAAATTTACATTAAAAATAGGACCCAGGCAGAATATGGAGAGCAAGTTCCATATTGTTGTAGATATTGAATGACTTTATAGACATGTAGCATAATCCAAGAGCCTGAAGAAATATTTCATCTGTAATTTCTGGCTGCTATGATTTGTCAAGCCCTGCTGGACAAATTCCTAGATTAAAACAAAATATATTTATTTTATTTACTACACGCTAGTTTTAAAGTAATTATAAGAGTTAATGACATAGGTTCAATGCCTGAAACAAATACCTTGCTGGGAAAGTTGCTGCATGATCACAACCTGAAAACTTTGGAATACAAAAATATGTTTAACTCCCTATTGTCAAAACTGTGAGTTGCAAGATTAGCATTTTTTATAATCAGGGGATCCAAATGGTGTATTTAGGTTTTATGCTGTCCTAGGCATGATGTTGCCTCCTCAAGGTTTTAGGCCTTTTTAAGACATAATATTTGTTTGTTCAGGATGTAACATATATATTTTTTTCATGGCATTTCAAAAGTAAATGAGAGGAGAGAAAGGACTTTAGGCTGAGGGGAGGGAGAGAAGGAGGGAGCGATGGCAGATGAAGGAGAAAAGGGAGAGAAGGGAAGGAGAGGAGGGAGATAAAAGTGGGGGTGGCCATTGCACTAATTAGGTAAGATAACTTTTTGGGTGCCAGTGGACACTACACCTAATTGGTTACAGGGACATGAAACCCAAACATTTTCATTCAAGATTCGGACAGAGAACACAATTTTAAAAATGTTTCAAATTTACTTCTATTATCAAATTTGCTTCTTTCTCATGTAATTCTTTGTTGAATAGATGCCTAGGTTGCTAGCGTGCACATGCCTGAAGCACTAAATGACAGGAGACAGTGCTGCCATCTAGTGCTCTTACTAATGTATAAAATTGTTGCAAAACTGCTGCCATATAATGCTGCAGATACAGTTAGGTCCATAAATAAATGGACACTAACACAATTTTCATAATTCTGGCTCTGTACGCCACCACAATGGATTTGAAATGAAACAACCGAGATGCAATTGAAGGGCAGACTCTCATCTTTAATTCAAGGGGTTTAACAAAAATATTGTATGAAACATTTAGGAATTGCAGCCATTTTCATACTGTACGCAGTCCCCTTATTTCAGGGGCTCAAATATAATTGGACAAATTAACACAATCATGAATAAAATGTTCATTTTAATACTTTGTTGAGAACCCTTTGCAGGCAATGACTGATTGAAGTCTAGAATCCATGGACATCACAAAACTCTGTGTTTCCCGATGCTTTGCAGGGGCTTTACAAACACTATCATCTATCTATCAATCTATTGGGTACTTATAGAGCGCAAACTAATCAGCCGTGAGGGTCTCAAGGCGCTAAGGGAAAGCAAAAAGGGGGAGGGGATGGGCGTTCAGTCGAAGAGCCAGGTTTTGAGGTCCTTTCTGAACTTTCTAAGGGAGGTAGATTGTCTGAGGTGAAGTGAGAGGGTGTTCGGTGATGTGGCATTGGAGAGGGATGTCGAGGATGAGTCTGGCTGAGGCATTCTGGATACGTTGGAGTCTCTTTTGGAGTTTGATGGTGGAGCCTGCATAGAGTGCATTGCCATAGTCCAACCGGCTGCTGACGAGGGCGTGGGTGACTGTTTTCTTGTTTTTAATAGGGATCCACTTAAAGATTTTTCATAGCAGGTGGAGAATGTGGAAGCATTTTGAGGTGATGGCATTGATTTGTCAGTCCATAGAGAGTGGGGAGTCCAGGATGAAGCCTAGATTTTGTGTATGGTCGGTTGGGGTTGGAGGGTGACCGAGTACTGTGGGCCACCAGGAGTCGTCCCATGCAGATTTATTGGATCCGAGGAGGAGGACTTCGGTTTTGTCTGTGTTCAGTTTGAGCCAGTTGTCATTCATCCAGGTGGCAACTACTGTCAGGATTCTTTTTGGTGGTGGTGGGATCTCGGGTGAGTGAGATGATAAACTGGTTGTCGTCGGCGTAGGAGAAGATGTTGAGGTTGTGGTGTCGTACGATGGTGATGGTGGTGAGAGGGGCCATGTAGATGTTGAAGAGGGTGGGGATCAGAGAAGAGCCTTGTGGTACACCGCAGTTGACTGGTGTGGGTTTGGAGGAAAAGGGCGGGAGTTTGACTTTCTTGGTCCTGCCCGTGAGGAAGGAGGTGATTCATTCCAGGGCTTTGCTGCAGATGCTGGTGTTGTATAGGCAGGTGCAGAGGGTGTTGTGGTCAAAAGTGTCGAAGGCTGCTGAGAGGTCTAGGAGGATGAGGGTGGCTGTTTCTCCTGGGTCAAGCATGGCGCAGATGTCATCTGTGGCGGAGAGGAGGGCGGTCTCGGTGCTGTGGTTGCTTCTGAAACTGGATTAGGAGTTGTCCAGGGTGTGGTTGGCCTCAATGTCGTCAATAAGTTGCAAGTTGATGGACTTCTCTATGACTTTGACCGGGAAGGGGAGTAGTGAGATGGAGCGGTAGTTATTCGGGTCCATGGGGTCTGCCGAGGGTTTCTTCAGCAGGGGTTTCAGTTCCACATGCTTCCAGACAGGTGCCGGTTTTGATGGAGCAGTTGATGGTGCAGCAGAGTTCAGAGGCAATGGTGTTGCTTGCTTTGTTGAATATGTGATGGGGCATGGGTCTGAGGGTGAACCTGAGTGGATGGATTTCATGATTCTGAGGGTGTCCTCTGTGGTGAGGGGACTCCTGATAGTCCGTGTGTGGTGGGAGAGGGTGAATTTGGGAGGGGTGTCATTGGATGTAGGGGGGTGGTGGAGGTTGAGTTATGAGGCGTGAAACTGTCATAGATGTCGAGGATCTTGCGTGGAAGTGTGCAGCGAGAGGTATTGCAGAGGTCCTGGGAGGATGGGATGTTTGTGGTGTCGCTGTTGGGTTTAGAGAATTCCTTGATGACTGAGAACAACTCCTTGCTGTTGTGTGCGTTAGAGTTGATTTTGTCTTGGATGGCTGTTTTTTTGGTGGTTTTTAAGAGGTGGTGGTGGGTGGTGATTGCTTCCTTAAAGACAGCTTTTTACAGAAGGGTCTTGCTGGATTTTTTCCAATCGTCTGCAGTGACGTTTGGAGTCCTGGAGGGCTGGAGCGAACCAGCTGGCCTTGTTGATGGTTTGGCAGCTGGATGGTTTTTTGAGGGGGAAAGGGTGTTGGAGCAGTCTGTAATCCAGTGGTGGAGGTTGTGGGCAGAGGAGTTGGCATCTGTGGAGGTAGGTGGGGAGGATATGTTTAGGGTGCAGTGTTGTTGGTCTTGGTTGATGTTGTGCAAGTTTCTGCGGGGCGCGTGATACTGTCGGAGGTGGGTGGTGGGTTTGTTGAAGGAGAAGTGTATGTATACTCCAGAGTAGTTCGTGATGTAATTGACTGAGATGTGGTTGCCTGAGGAGAAGATCGGGTCGAGGGTGTGGCCAGCTGTGTGGGTTGGGTGGTTTACGAGTTGCTTCAGTCCGATGGTTCTGAGGTTTTCCAGGAGGTTGGAGGTGTTGTGATCTTTGGGGTTGTCAAGATGGAAGTTGAGGTCACCGAGGAGGATGTAGTCCATTGAGGTGAGGGCATGGGGTGCAATGTGGTTGGTGATGGAGTCCCAGAAGGCGGGACAAGGTCCAGGAGGTCTGTAGATGAGGGTGCCACGGAGGGTGGTGTGGGGGTTGACCTGGATCTTGAAGTGTAGGTGTTCTAGGCCTTGTGAGTGGTCATCGGAGCTAGTTGTGACTTGGATGGTGTGTTTGTGGATGATGGCGATGCCTCTTCCAGATCAGTTGCTCTGGTCTTTGTGGCAGATCTTGTAGCTGTCAGGTATTGCAGTGGCGATGTCCAGCGCTGATGCAGGGTTCAGCCAGGTCTCAGTGAGGAAGGAAACATCTGGGGAGGTGGAGTCTAGCAGGTTCCAGAATTCGAGGGCATGCTTGTGGTTGGAGCGGGTGTATGAGGAGGATGCAGCTGAGGTAATTGCGGCTGTTTTTGGTTGGGTTAGTTGGTTGGGTTGGAGCAGTTGCGGCAGGTGAAAGGTCCGAAGGTGTTGGTCAGGGATGCATGGTGGCAGGTGGACGATCTGCCGGTGTTGAACGCGTGGAGGGTGCTGGCGTCATAGTAGCAGCAGTTTCTGGAGCCAAGGATCGTGGTGTTGGGTGCGGTCGGGGTGCGGACAGGCGCTGATGGGCTTACCTTTGGCACACCAGCGGCGCACTCACTGCGCTCGTCCGCTGCATGGTCATGCAGTGAGCAACATTAAATACAGCAGGAAAGGTGGGCGGGCTGGTTAGCTGGATAGGGGGTAGGTGTAAAAAAAACCCAGAGCAAACACAATACAGCAAAATACAGCAAAAATACATAGGGAGAAGGGACAGAGAACTTACTTCAAGTGGTGCAGCGAGCACCATTAAATACAGCAGGAAAGGTGGGCGGGCTGGTTAGCTGGATAGGGGGTAGGTGTTAAACCTGAGCAGACAATATATTACTATACACTCCAGAATTCATCTGGCTGCTTCTGTCTTCTGTTACATCCTCAATAAACACTAGTGACCCAGTGTCATTGGAAGCCATACATGCCCATGCTATCACACTGCCTCCTCCATGTTTTACAGATGATGTGGTATGCTTCAGATCATGAGCTGTTCCAAGCCTTCTCCATACTTTTTTTCTTCCCATCATTCTGCTACAGGTTGATCTTAGTTTCATATTTTCAAAGAATGCTGTTCCAGAACTGGGCTTGTTTTTTTATATATTTTTAGGCAAATTCTAATCTGGCCTTTCTATCTTTGAGGCTTATGAATGGTTTGCACCTTGTAGTAAATCCTCTGTATTTGCTCTTGTGAAGTCTTCTCTTTATGGAAGACTTGGATAATGATGTGCCTACCACTTGTTCTCCACTTGGCTGGATGTTGTGAAAGGCTTTTATTTTACCATGGAAAGGATCCTACAATCATCCACCACTGTTGTCTTCCATGGACATACAGGGCTTTTTGTGTTGCAAAGCTCACCAGTGTGGGGGTTTTTTTTTGGCGGGGGATTCCGGAATGCACCAAACTGTTGGTTTGGCCACTCCTAATGTTCTCTCTCATATATTTTTTTTAAGCCTAAGGATGGCCTGTTTCACTTGCATTGAGAGCTCCTTTGAACGCATGTTGTGGGTTAATAGCAACAGCTTCCAAATAAGAATGCCACCCCTGGAATCAACTCCAGACCTTTTACCTGCTTAATTGATGATAAAATAACGAAGGAATAGCCCACACCTGTCCATGAAACAGCTTTTAAGTCAATTGTCCAATTACTTTTGGTCCTTTGAAAAAGAGGGGGCTACGTATTAAAGAGCTGTAATTTCTAAACCCTTGCTCCAATTTGTATGTGAATTCCTTCAAATTAAAGCGACTGCACTTTAAGCCAATATTCATTATTTTAATGTAACTTGAATTAAAATAACAAAACTTTTGTCAGTGTCCAATTATTTATGGACCTAACTGTACATGCATGCTCCTAAGCTTACCTTCCTGTTTTTCAACAAAAGATAAGATAAAAAAGATCATTTTATAACAGAAGTACATTGAAAAAATGTTTGCTCTATCTGAATCATGAAATAAAAATGTGGGGTTTTATGTCCCTTTAAACACAGACCGGAGGGCTATTTTTGTATTTAAACATAGCATAATAGTTATAAATCTGTCCGAAAACTTAAGAAAAAGGCTAATATAATTTTGATGTGGGGGATAAATACCCCCTCACTTTATAGGTTCAGTCATACAGCCCAATAATGGCAGCTTGTGATTCCTAGAACATATAGTAGTTTTTGGCTTTGTAGCTGACCAAGTCTTTGGGTTAAACTAACTGGGAAAGGCAGCAGCGAGAATGTTACAGAGGTTTCAGCAGGAGTTCCAGGGACAGAGGACTTGAACTACGTGTGACTGGGCTGTCTCTGTCAACCCAGTAAGTGATATCAAAAAGTGCCCCCCACCCCCATATTCCCCAAATCTGCCTCCCTAGGCACAGGCCTAATCTGCCCCTGGTGGATCCACATCTATCGTGCAACTTCTTGTCACAGGGAGCAAGTTCCACTGTAATGGATACTAGCACAAAATTGCCTTCAAAACATTGCAAAACAATTAAATGAAAATACAAAATAAAATATCCTTAATAAAAACACTCTAGCATATGCACAAAAGAAACAATTCGAGAGAAAAAAAAGAGTAAAATAAAACAACCTTGTTACATTAATAGTTTGATGAGTTACTTCTCAAGCCCAATAGATTCTTAATGAATTTTGAATGCATGAACAAGGTTTAGGTGAATGGCTCTAGAATGCAACAGAACGCCCATGGCCAGCCCTTATTTTTCCATCTGCAAGGTTTCTGAGATGGCTCTGGTTTTCTCCATCAAGAATACTTTACCCTAATAAAACAGACATACACATATTTTACAGTAACCAAACTTATTTTACAAGTGTGTTTGTTTCCTCAATGTGGCAGTTGTAATTGCTTTTCCACACTGCAGTTCTTATTTACTGTGCAAAATGTTATGTATTGGGGCACAGATATTTATGTTAACGGCAGGAACTCCAATTAAAGAATTGTTAGATAAGATAGATGAAGTGGTCCTCTATTAATTTCAAACCTGGTCTTGCCTTAAAATATGGTGCCTCAGCAGACTATTATTATAATTCTTTATTTATAAAGCATCAACAGATTCCGCAGCATTGTCCATGGGTACAAAAATATAATTACAACGGTGAGACAATACAATATAAAACAACATTTTTACAGACAAATACAGGGGGAATTGAGGGCCCTATTCCCATGGTAATTTACAATCTAGATGGGTAGGAGGATTGGAAACAGGAGGTGGGGACTGCAAAGGTGAGAATGTTAGTGAGGAGTTAGATTACTGCAACTGTTGGTTAATTGAAGTTAATTTGTTAATGAGTTGGGTGATAAGCTTCCCCGAACAAAGAGGTATTTAGGAAGCGTTTAAAAGAAGGACAGGTTAGGGGAAAGTCTGACAGCTCAAGGAAGTGCGTTCCAGAGGGTTGATGCCGCACAAGAGAAGTCCTGTAGTCTAGCATGGGAGGAGGTGATGATAGAGGAGGCAAGGAGAAGGTCTTTGTTGGATCTTAGGGGGGCTGGAGTATATTTGTTGATGAAGCAGGACAGGTAGGGTGGGGCAGCATTGGTGAGGGCTTTGTAGGTCAGGATGATAATTTTGAATTTAATTCTGCTGTGAATGGGGAGCCAATGAAGGGACTCACAGAGAGGTGTAGCAGATACAGAGCGTCAGGAGAGGTGGATTAGCCTGGTAGAAGCATTTATGATGGATTGAAGGGGGTAGAGGTGGGAGAGAGGGAGGCCAGTTAGTAGGTTATTATAGTAGTCAAGTTGGGAAATTACCAGGGAGTGGATTAGCTGTTTAGTAGTTTCAGTGCTCAGAAGCAGATGAATTTTGGAGATATTGCGTAGGTGGTTGCGGCAGGATGAAGAGATGAAGAGAACAATTGGATGTGGGGAATGAAGGACAGATTTGAGTCAAGTGTGACTACAAGACAGCAGACTTAGGGTAATGGGGAGATAGTGGTGCCGCCAACAGTGATAGAAAAATTAGAAACTGGAGTAGAATTAGAGGGGGAATTAGAAGTAGTTCAGTCTTGGACATGTGTATGTTTAGGTGGTGAGAGGTCATCCAGGGGGAAATGCCAGATAAGCAGTCGCTGATGTGAGAATTGACAGCAGAAGAGAGTGCAGTGATGGATAGGTAGCCAATAGACTAACAAGTGTCTGGCCTGAGGAAAATTAGCCTCTTCAGTTACATTCTTTTGATACAACTCATTTGAAAGAGGAGAATCCCCTCTTTCAAAAATAATTACCTAATAACTCCATCAATGGAAGTATAATATATCACAAGTCCATTATGTATTTTTTGGAGAAGAGTAATTGTAGAGTTTGTCTGCAAATGCAGACCAAAAGATCTTTATACTCTGTCCTTTTCCTTTCTAAACTTTCAGATTTAGTAAATCATAACAATAGTTTTATACTTATACTGCTCACATAGGTAAACCAGCCTGCAATCCTGTCCTTCTCTGGAAACATTTTTGTAAGAACCTATTTACGGATTAGATATTTGTGTGGCTGATTTATACAAGCTGTAAGCATTCAATAAACAAGCGGTAAGTATTCAATAAACAAGCTGTAAGCATTCAATAAACAAGCTGTAAACATTCAATAAACAAGCTATAAGCATTCAATTAAAAAAAAAAAAACAGTTTTAAGCAACTTGTAGAAAAGATTCTAACATTTTGATGTGGCCTTTATTGTAAAAAATATATTTACAGCTGCACAAAATAACATTGTATGGACTCCATGAACTTTTTAGTAATTTAGTAATGGTTACCAAACTACTGCAACAGATAAATTACTTTAGTAATATTTTTCTTCTTACATGAGCCTTTTTTTAAATTCATACATGTGTCTATTTTTTCTCTTTTTTTATATCAATTTTTCATTTATTGATGTTTTGTATACCCATGTGTATCTTGTTTACACTTGATTTGTGCTTTTTTTTTGTTACAGTATGATTTAGATTTCTGCTTTGTACAATAGCAGTGGATATTATTTATGTACTTACAATCTAATAATTATGATGTCTTACTGAAAAAATACAACATGACCACTTTTAGGAGCCTGGATTATTTAGCAGCAAACCATTTATTCAAGGGACATTCTTATGATATAGATCTTATGGCCCTAGCTATTGATATCAACAGTTGTACAATGCAGGTTGCAAATCATCATTTTTGAGCCACTTAAAGGTGTACAGCTTCTAGCAAGTAATAGTATTTCTTATGTTTTCTATAGAAGCTGCTATCAGTGATGATAGTTTTGAGAGTATGCTATAATCTTAAATGCTACTAAGTGTACAGTCTGCATAGCTTCCACTGACCTGCTTTAGCTTTTGTATATTTGCGTTTAGATGCAAGGAACACGATCTAGAAGATCAAAAAGAAATTATTCACTGCATTAGTTTTCCCGCTCACAAACCTAACTATTTATGTGCCAATTATCCTATACTGCACAAAAACCTAAGCATATCACCCACTGCAGATAAACTTAACTGTAAACTCCCACACACTGAAATTTAACCGAAACCACAAAAACCCAGGGTGATCAAACAGAAATCCTCCAGCAAAATAAGCTTAAAAGTGACCTACTACTACAAGGGTTAACTTGCAGTGGGGTATAGGTCATTGTTATGTTTATTTGCACAGGAAGGTTTTGTTTATGGTTACGTAGTGGTAGGGAGCTGTTAGATTTATTTATTCTGGGGTATGGTTGTTAGGGTTGATATGTGGAGATAGAAATTTAGGTTGATTTGTGGTGGGGGTTGCATTTAGTTGTGGTGGAGTCCTGTTTAGGGATAAGTATATTAGGGTTATAGGTGAGGTTAACTTGCACTGGGGACTCATGGTTATGTTTTCTTGTGGTGGGGGTTGTAGTTAGGGTTAGGTATGCTGGAGGTCAAACTTAAGTTTTATGTAGTCAGAAGGTCACTATTTTTAGAGGCTACAATACGGAAAATCTATGACAGTGATGCTTGAGTGCACTCTCACTAAATAATACATAGCTGAGTATAAGCTATTTGCTATAATTGTGCAGCAAGAAAACTTGATACTTGCATAGGATCTAGGCCTATGTGTTTATTTTACCACTGCAAAAAAAGGTTAGAGTCACACTCAAGGGCTTCCGCTTCTGTGCTGGACATGGCCAATAAGCCAGTAAGAAACGGAATGCACATTTAGGGTCAGATTAGAGTGGCGAACTAACAATTACGTGCAAGCGATATAGGGTTTCGGCTGGTCAGGTGTAGAGCTCGTATTACAACTTGAAAGTCCCTTGAGTGCAATTAATTTTAATGTGCATTGAGATAGCATGAACTCAGAGCTCTGGTTAAGTTTTTCTCAAAACAAAAAAGTTTCACAAAACACATAAAAATACATTTAAAAGTACAGTTACACTCAAAATAACACTATTCTGTCTGAAATTTGATATTCCTGCTTCTTTACGTTTTGAAGCTTTCCGACTTAGCTCTTGGTTGAAATCCTGGGGATTCCCCAGACAAGATTTGAGATCTCTTTCCAAATAGGAGACAAAGTGGCTTCAGGGACACAGTCTTAAAGGGCCACTAAACCCAAAATCTTTCTTTCATGATTCAGATAAAGAATAGAAATTTAAACACCATTACAATTTACTTCCATTATTTATTTTGCTTCATTTTTTAAATATCCTTAGTTGAAGAAAAAGCAATGCACATGGTGATCCAATCACACGATGCTTCTATGTGCAGCAACCAATCAGCAGCTAGTGAGCATATCTAGATATGCTTTTCATCAAAGAATATCAAGAGAATAATACAAATTAGACAATATAAGTAAATTAGAAAGATGTTTAAAATTTCATTCTCTTTCTAAATCATAAAAGAAAAAAATGTGGTGGCATGTCCCTTTAAACACGCTTTGTCCTTCCATTATAATCTTATTCTTGAACCTACCACTCTACATAAAATTTCCCAACATAAAGCTTGGGAGAGAGAGATAGGTTTCATAGCTGACACTAATACTGTCAGCCGAAAAGGATCAGCCCAGGATTCAACCCAACTGCTAGCGTGAAAAGTAAAACACACGCTAGCACACTGAGAAATAACCAGGACGTGACCCACTCAGGAAACAAAATAAGCAGGATACAATGTACTCACAAAAGAAGTAGAATCTCTGTATAATTTCTTGAGGTCTGAATTGATACACAAGAGATTGCGGATGAACCCTTTAAGACAGGTTAATAACTTTAGGTAGTAGGAAGGTAAAATGATAAATGTCCTTTTAAGCAGGTTTGCAACAAACAAATGATAAATGTCCCTTTAAGCAGGTTTGTATCCAATAAATGATAAATGTCCCTTTAAGCAGGTTAGCAACAAATAAATGATGATGTCCCTTTAAGCAGGTTTGCAGCAAACAAATGATAATGTCCCTTTAAGCAGGTTTGCAGCAAACAAATGATAATGTCCCTTTAAGCAGGTTTGCAGCAAACAAAAAATAAATGTCCCTTTAAGCAGGATTGCAGCAAACAAATGATAATGTCCCTTTAAACAGGTTTTGCAGCAAACGAAATATAAATGTCCCTTTAAGCAGGTTTGCAGCTAACAAATGATAATGTCCATTTAAGCAGGTTTGCAGCAAACAAAAAATAAATGTCTCTTTAAGCAGGTTTGCTATGGTTAAGGCAAAAGCAAGGTCAGGCAGGCAAGGGTCAGTATATCCAGGAGACAGTTTGAGGGTCTAGGCAAAAGCAAGGTCAGGCAGGCAAGGGTCAGTACATCCAGGAGACAGTTTGATTGAGGGTTAAGCAGAGTTCGTAGTCAGTCAGACAGGCAAGGGTCAAATACAGGTTCAGCATATAAGTACTCACACAGCACCGGAGTCAGGAAAAACAAACGGGCCCCGAGTAAGATCAACGTGACGTGAGAGACATAGAGGAGATCCGGGCGACACGGCGATGAGCGGATCGGAGTGTGACAAATACATGGCATACACGAATACTCATAACCAAAAAACGTCTTCACTGTCCTGTCCCAAGATACACCCCTTTGGACCTACCTTTCAAACCAGAGATAGCCTTACTCCATATCCATTTCCCAGACTTAACAAAAGCAAATGAAGCACTTGCAATCTATCTCCTCATGGCCACAAAACTAGCTATTGCCCGTTTATGGAAAAACGAAGACGCTCCTCCTACATCACAGGTTCTCTCTATTGCAAATTATATTAAACAGATGGAGTTATATTTCCACAGATCCCTAGACAAAACTGATTTCTATTATGATGTTTGGTACCCTTGGATGGAATTCTTCTCAGACTAGAATGCACCTCTCTGTTGTAACTTCAGCTTGAGGCCTGTCTTTTTCTCCCTTTTTTTTGTTGTTTGTTGTTTCTCTTCCCCCTCCCCCCACCCCCCCACCCTTCATTTTATCCCATTACTTCCCTTTTACCCTCTCCCCTTTCCCCTTATCACCAGTTATGGACGTAATCACTCCTTAGACACTCACCAGTAACTCACTATGTACATTCCCTCATCCTTTCTTCCTCTCATTTCATATTATCTGATTCAGCAACTTACAGCTTTGACAGCACTTAATTCTCACTGGATACAAAAAAAACCCGTTGAGATATTAGGTTCCACTATATAGCTCACCCAAGATTGTAAAACTGCATTAATAACTATGTTTATAGTCTATATATTATGTCATTTCTTGGCAATGTATTGATGTATATCTGAACCGAATTCTCAATAAAAATTTTATTTAAAAAAAAAAATAACACTATCTAAAAATATATTGCCCAAAAAAATTTCTACTGGCTCAAAGATTTGAGGTCTCAGGTGTTAGTAAAAAAAAAGGCTGCAAACGGCTTTAACATAGGGATATATATATATATATATATATATATATATATATATATATATATATATATACAAATATGTATGTGTGTATATATATACAAATATGTATATGTATGTGTGTGTGTATATATATATATATATATATATATATATATATATATATATGTGTGTGTGTGTGTGTTTATATGTGTGTACATATTTATTTATGAATGTATATGTGTTTACAAACATATAAACACATACATACATATGTATGTATATTTATATATATATATACTATAATCTCGTTTGTAACACGTCCGTCGCTGTCGCCAGTTGCGCACACATCTTTAAAGGAATGTTTGCTGTGTGAGGCAGCCAAAAGAATGTTGGCTGCGTGCACAGCCAAATGAATCCGCCTGGATGCAGCAAAGCTAATCCGCAAATTAAACATCACAATAAACCTAATTAACCTACGAACCAATAAACCGCCAACCCCCCACATCGCAGTATACCTAATTAGCCTATTAACCCCTAAACCACCAAACCCCCACATCGCAATAAACCTAATCAACCTATTAACTCCTTAACCGCCAACCCCCCACAATGCAAATAACTAGCTTAATTACTAAGCCCCCTAACCTAACACCCCCTAAATAAACCCCAATACTAAGTTATAATTAACATAAAAAATCCTAACATTAATTTAAAAATAAAACCTAATATTAAATTACAAAAAATAATCTAAAATTACAAAAAATAAAAAAGTCTAAAATTATAGAAAAAATAAACAAAATTATCAAAAATAGAAAAAAATAAACCTAATCTCTATGAAAATAAAAAAGCCTCCCAAATTAAAAACACCCCTTCATCTAAACCAAACTACCAATATCCCTTAAAATGGCTTTTGTAGGGCATTGCCCTAAGTTAAACAGCTCTTTTACATGTAAAAAATACTAAGTCCCCCCTAACAGTAAAAAACCCCCACCCACCAAAAACCTAACACTAAAAAAAAACTAAACTACCCATAGGCAATTGTATGGGCATTGCCCTTAAAAGTTCATTCTGCTCTTTAACTGCCCTTAAAAGGGCATTAAGCTATTTGACAGCCCAAAAATCCCTAATCTAAAAAAAAGCCACCCCAAAAAAAAAAAAAAAAAGACTAAGACTAAGCCCCAAATAGGTACTCACCATTCCTGAAGTTCAACGGAGAAGGTCTTCTTCCAGGCGGCTCCATCATCTTCTATCTTCATCCAGAGTGAAGGTGGCGTGGAGATGCGTAGCTGGCTTACCCGATGCATGGATCCTCAGTGGCTGTCCTCAGCGGCGGTCTTCAGGGGTGGTGGTCCGAAGCGGTGTGGAGGCTCCTCTTCATGTGATCGTCTGCCGCACACTAAAGATTAAATGCATGGTACCCCATATTTATTGGGGTACCTTGCATTACTATTGGCTGACATTTTTAAATCAGCCAATAGGATGAGAGCTACTGAAATGTTATTGGCTGATTTGAACAACCAATAGGATTTCAGTAGCTCTAATCCTATTGGCTGATTTCAAAATTTCACCCAATAGGAATGCAAGGTACCCCAAATTGAATGCGGTACCTTCCATTAAATCTTTAGTGTTCACCAGAGATCGGATGAAGAGGAGCCTCCACGCCCCTGAGGATCTCCGCCACTGAAGACCGCTGCTGAGAACCACCTCTGAGGACCGCCAATCCGGATCCGCGCATCAGGGAAGACCACTCCGCACCTCCGCTCCGCGCCGCCTTCGGTCCTGATAAAGATAGAAGATAATGGAGCCGCCTGGAAGAAGACCTTCACCAACGGACTTCAAGAATGGTGAGTACCTATTAAGGGCTTAGTTTTAGGCTTTTTTTTATTTTTTTGGGGTGGCTTTTTTTATAGATTAGGGTTTTTTGGGCTGTAAAAGAGCTGATTGCTCTTTTAAGGGCAGTTAAAGAGTTGAATGCTCTTTTAAGGGCAATGCCCAAACAAATGCCCCTTTAGGGGCAATGGGTAGCTTAGGTTTTTTTTAGACTTAGTTTTTTTTTATTTTGGGGGGATTGGTTGGGTGGGGGGGGTTTACTGTTAGGGGGTACTTTGTAATTTTAGTACGTAAAAGAGCTGATTTCCTTAGGGCAATTCCCTACAAGTTTATTAGACATGTGCACTTTGTTTCGTTCCGAATCGAAATTCAGACAAATTCGCCAATTTCCGAATTACCCTAGCAACTAAACTAAACTAATCTGAATGCATTTGCAACAAATAAATCCGAATTAGTTCGGATTTATTCGTTACATTTGAATGGCCATGGACTAATCACAATTCAGTAGAAAAATTAAATTTAGTGAGATTTAGTGAGATAGAACAGTGAAATAATTCCGTTTGTGTAACTTGTAACCATCTGAATCAACATAACACATACCGAACTTCCGAATTTACAAATCGAATCCGAAACGAATACATTTGAATACATCCGAATTTATTCAAATACGAAAGAATCCAAAACGAATACATTCAAATGTATCTGAATTCGAATCAATCCGAAAAGAAATTTGAAAAATTCCGAATCGGTCCGAAACGAACTGAAACAAATATTTCCATTGTGCACATGTCTATAGTTTATTGATATATTAGGGGGTGTTTTCATTTGGGGGGGGATTTTTTATTTTTATAGGGGTATTAGTTAAGGTTTACATTTTTAATTTTGGATAGCTTTGTTTATTTTTTTGTGTAATTTAAAAAAAATGTTTTGGTAATATTAGCTTTGGGGTTTGTAGTTCTTAAAAAATAGACTGCCCTCTGGGCAGGCTTATAGCCTAGTATATATATGTATTTATGAATAAATAAAACATATTCTTCTATGCGAAGAACATTGAAATGTGAAATGTTAATGTTGGTTTAGTGAACTTGAGAACATACGATTGCGTTTGCGCACTAGTAGGGTGTTTGTTTTGCTCTATTGACTTCTATGGGGGAATAGGTTAACTTTTTACTTTCAATTTGTAATACGTCCGTTACCCAGCATGCACAAAAAGCTTACTTCTAGTGGATTTAGTGCGCAAGCAGGAGATATAAAAAGCGCTCCACACATAATCTGACCCTTTTGTGTCTTTCTTTCTTAAGTCATTACACATAATGTTGAAATATGCGCTTAATCCATTTGTACAATGTAAACACAAACTTTTCAAAGAATATTCATTCAGTTAAAAACAAATAAACATTTTTTTGTTAGATTAAAATGTCCCTTTAATTTACTGTACATACAGCTATTACATTGAGTCGTAAGTCATTGCTACTGACAATTTTAAAATACCTTACTTATTTTATAGATATTTAACAGATGCATAAAGTTACACCATAGAAGAATGATTGGATGCTTTCTCCTTTACCATATGCTTCTGGTAATAAAATAAATATTCTCAGTAAAAAAAAAAGCCCATAATGATCCTTTAAACACATATATTGTAATACGCACTGTGTGAAATGCTTCATGGTCTGTGCAGTGGGAATTATCTGGGATATTGCTCAGCTCTTTCCTATTCTGTAATAAAGAGGAATTTAATAAAACTTGTATCTCTTTATTTGTTTGCAGGCATAATCAGTGACTTCACAGGAGTTCCATTAAGCAGAATGTTTAGACTTTAAATCTTCAATGCTGCTCAGCTGCGGTGAAAATAGCGTGAACATAAGTTATTGCTGAATATTACCAAGGACTCCAGACCAAGTCATTTAAACACATTTAGGGCCAGATAACAAATGGAGTGCTATTTAATGCTCCCACTCAAGTGTTAACTGCGCTAGAAGTAAATTTTTTGTGCTCGTCGGGTTGAGCTCGTAGTACGAGTTAAAAGTAAACTGTTTTAGCTGGCGTGCTAACCCGACAAGCACAAAAAGCCAAACTTTGAATATTGTGCGCAGGTTTTCGAATTTCCCCATAGATTTCAATGGAGAGTGAAAAAATGGAAAAAAACTAACACCCTACTCGCACGCAAACAGGATCGCATATTCTCATGTGCCCTAACCCGAGATAAAAATAGGGATATTTCACATTCCAATATTCTTCACATGTGAAATATTTACAGTAAATACATAGTTAAAACCTTTGTTAAATACGAATATTGCATAAATATGTTTCTACATGTAATTGTGTTTATATGTGTATATATGTCTGTAAATACATAAATACACATATAAATACATATATAAACTTTTATAGACATATATATGCCCTTTGTCTGACTTTTTTCTAATGCCTGAGATCTCATATCTTTGAGCCCTTATAACTTTTGTGTAATATCTTTATTTTAAATATTTTTTATTAGATGGAGTGATTATTAGTGAAACTGTACTTTGCAATGTATTTTTTATGTGTTTTGCAAAACAGTTAACCAGAGCTCTGAGGATGCGGTAATCATTCTAGCGTAAATCACAATTGCGCTCAATCGATCAGATTAACTTTCAACTTGTAATACCAGCTGTAAGCTTGATGAGTACAAACACCTGCAATAAACCCCTCATCGCTTGCGCGCAAATGTTTCTGCTCCACTAGTAATCTGGCCCTTAATATTTATGTAAATATTGTCCAAAATAGGCTGTGTCAGACTATCAAAATATCCCACATAAGGTTAAAACCTAAACATGTACCATAGAATAAGCTAGCACTCTGCTTTTTCTTTCTCTAAGGAATGGAGACTGAATTTCACAGAATTAAGTCCAATTTTTCTTTGCTGAATCTAAGAGAAGGCTTTTAAAATGTATTACAGTTTTCTTTTGTATTTGTATGTTTTGTAAAATTATGTTACTGAATTGAGAAAAAAAAAAACAACACATTTTGTTTTTATGCCTGTGGAACCTGTAGTTGTCAACTAACAACGATGTAGGAGTTTTGATGATCAGCCACTGAGCTTTTATTCCAAACACCAGTATTGTGCAAATATACGCTGTTGTTTAAAAAAAAAAAACTTAACATAACCTTAAAGGGACATGAAACCCAAAATTTTTATTTAATTCTTCAGATAGAGAATATAATTTTGAAAAACTTTCCAATTTACTTCTATTATTTAATTTGCTTCCTTCTCTTGTTATCCTTTGCTGAAAGGTTTATCTAGGCAAGCTCAGGAGAAGCAGAGAACCTAGATTATAGCTATTGATTGGTGGTTGCATATATATATATATATATATATATATATTCCAATGGATTGTCCCCACTTGTAGCGCAAAAAATCTCTCTCCAAAGAAAAGTAAAACTTCCTTTATTGTAGTAACAAAAGTAAAAACATGACAGCCTACACACGACTGTAATAAAGCACTTAATGTAAAAACACAGTGTCAGTGATCTGAACCACATGCAGACATGTTTCGTGCAGTTGCGCACTTGATCACTGCTTGAAAGCAATCCTGATCACACCTGCTTTATAGCACTTTTCTTAAAGAGACATTTGTAAATGTTAGACACTGTGTGCTTGAACTCTCTCTTTACTGCCTATCCTTTGTTGAAGAACATGTTTCAAAAAGTTATTTAATACATTTGCAGAAATTTTTTTCTCTTCTACATGTATATTAATAATAATATGATGTTAACTTTTATATATTAAGAATTTTTTCTCTTCTACATGTATATTAATAATATGATGTTAACTTTTATACATTAAAAATGACCTTATGTCTTTGCCTCATTTCTCATAAGTATATCTTATACCACTAGATAAAATTGCAGTCTTTCAACTGTAGTACTTTGATGTAATTTATATATGACACTATGTGTCATACAAAAAATGTTAAATTTATTTCTAGAGTAAGGTTTAGAGTTTACAATATATGTAAAAATAATTTATTGTTTAAGACTTATATGATGGCCATATATTATTTCTCCCCTTTTCCTTATCTAAAAGAAAAGCTGTTGTGTATATATTAATTCACAAAAAGATCCAGGTCTCTACGCATATTGAGACCTAATGGATTACATGTTTTTAATGTGAAAATCCAGAAGACTTCACGTTTGTTAAGTTTATCTTCTCTGTCTCCTCCTCGTTTCCATAGAGGAACATGATCTATACCTTGAATTTTTAATAAAGACACATCTGAATTATGTTGACTTTTAAAATGTCTCGACACTGGTGTGTCGGTGTCATCATCCTCTATTGATCTGAGGTGCTGAAGAAACCTATCTTTAATGCTACGCTTGGTTTTACCTACAGACGTTAATAAGTTTGTACGCAAACTTACTTTGAAAAAACATTTTTTTTCAGAAAGTGAGCATATGACACAAGTTGAGACTAAAAATGATATTAATGAGAGTGTCACGTCAGCCATTACTGATGTCTTGTTATTTCCTGACTTATGTGCTATTAAAGATTTGCAAGAACTAGCTGAGGATAGCAATAGAGAATCTATAGATAAGATAATGGAAGAAGATATCAAATTTGGTCACTTAAAGAAAAAGAGCACCTTTTATCCAGTACACACCAGACCTAAGGTGTTAGATATTTTCCAGAAAACAGTGGAAAGTAAGTTAAGAATACTACATGAAAAGAATCTAAAAAGTAAAAAAAGAAGGTACTCTAATTTAACAAATAAAGAAAAAGCAGCTTTATTAACTCTTCAAGAAAATAAAGATATAATGATCCGCCCTTCTGATAAAGGAGGAAATGTAGTCATTTTAAATACTGTAGACTACATTAAAGAAGCCAAAAGTCAATTTTATCTAGTGGTATAAGATATACTTATGAGAAATGAGGCAAAGACATAAGGTCATTTTTAATGTATAAAAGTTAACATCATATTATTAATATACATGTAGAAGAGAAAAAATTCTTAATATATAAAAGTTATCATATTATTATTAATATACATGTAGAAGAGAAAAAAATTTCTGCAAATGTATTAAATAACTTTTTGAAACATGTTCTTCAACAAAGGATAGGCAGTAAAGAGAGAGTTCAAGCACACAGTGTCTAACATTTACAAATGTCTCTTTAAGAAAAGTGCTATAAAGCAGGTGTGATCAGGATTGCTTTCAAGCAGTGATCAAGTGCGCAACTGCACGAAACATGTCTGCATGTGGTTCAGATCACTGACACTGTGTTTTTACATTAAGTGCTTTATTACAGTCGTGTGTAGGCTGTCATGTTTTTACTTTTGTTACTACAATAAAGGAAGTTTTACTTTTCTTTGGAGAGAGATTTTTTGCGCTACAAGTGGGGACAATCCATTGGAATATATTCTATTTACTCAGACGCTGACTACAGACTGGCTCAGTCTCCACAGCTGCAGATCTCCATACACCCTGAGCCAATTGCTCCCCAGCGTGTTACCGGACAGTGAGTGGTATACAGGTACCTTTTGAAATTATATTGCTAAAGTCTATGTGTGCGCTACTTACTTACAAAGTGTTCTTTTATATATATATATATATATATATATATATATATATATATATATATATATATAGATTGCGATTGGCTCACCCATGTGTTCAGTTAGAAACCAGTAGTGCATTGATGCTCGGTGAACAAGAGAATGAAACAGATTAGATAATAGAAGTAAATTAGAAAGTTGTTTAAAATTGCATTCTCTATCTGAATCATGAAATACATTTTTTGGGTTTCGTGTACCTTTAAGATATTAATTAACATTTTTAAATAGTGCTCTTTTCTATAAATGTAATTATTTCTTTAATTTGAATATCCCTTTCAATTGTTTGCCTAGATTGCATTAGCTGGGGGTGTTTGTCAAGTCAGTTAAAGGACCAGTCAACACAGTAAATTTGCATAATCAACAAGTGCAAGATAACAAGACAATGCAATAGCACTTAGTCTGAACTTCAAATGAGTAGTAGATTTTGTTTCCAACAATTTTAAAAGTTATGTCTTTTTCCACTCCCCCTGTACCATGTGACAGCCATCAGCCAATCACAAATGCATGCACGTACCATGTGACAGCTATCAGCCATTCACAAATGCATACACACTTATTCTTGCACATGCTCAGTAGGAGCCGGTGACTCAAAAAGTTTATATATAAAAATACTGTGCACATTTTGTTAATGGAAGTAAATTGGAAAGTTGTTTAAAATGGCATGCTCTGGTTCCGGTGGAGGAGGAGCAAGTACTAGCTGCTGAGCTCCCTGCTCCAGTCCTAACTGCTGCTGGCGGTAATTCCTTTGCGCCTTACCCCAGGAAATGGGGTTGCTATCTGGATAACAGTTAAACCGTTCCTGGAACCCAACAGTGCCTTTCCATCGCACTGTTTGCAACACAAACTTTGCTACACTTAGGGCTCCATGTACTAAGCCGTCAATTCATCCGTCATTGTAGACGCGGATAAACTCGCCGTTACTCGCCGCGGGCGAAATGGTGTCCGCTGTCGCTATGTACTAATATTCCCCCAATAAATAGACAAGTCTAGCCCGCCGCGAGCAGTTGCGGATTGTTGATAAATTTGACGCCTCGCTCGCCGCGACTAAGCTGATGGTACTTAACTTTCAGTTGAATTGTCTGGCCAATTATTAACACGTGACATGCAAGGTGTCACGAACATCATAGTAGTCGCGGGATATTTTGCTCCTATAAAAGTTCAACTTATCTAAACAACTTTATTATTGTTCAAAATTTTTTGAAGAGTGATAACAGAGCGTTATTTTTGTAATATTTATTTACAATTTGGATATGGCTTCATCTGGATCTGATAATATATAAATATTAATATAAAAATAATTATAAAGATTGACAACTAACAATACAAATTTAAATAGATTACTCTTTAATTACAGTCGACAAATTGGGCGCAATTTATGTACATGGAAATGAGAGACAAATTAGACGCCAGTTATGCTGTAAGTACAATGCTGATATTACTGCCTTTTATGGCGTCTAGATTGACTTTCCTATTGTTTTGTACCTTGCCCGCCACCTAAAAGGTGGCGAGGCAAAAATAGCGAGGTGGGAGCGGAAATTGTAGCGAGCGGACAAATAGATTTTTTAGTACATTCGTTTTTTGGCGAGTTGGTGGTCAAATGTGTCTAATTACAGTGAAAAATGGAGCGGTAGCGAGGTTTGGCGGATAAGTACGCTCGCAATTTTAAAGATGCGAGTTTTAACATAATTGACGGCTTTGTACATATCAGTTTGCGAGTTTTGACGCGAGATTTGTTGCGGGTAGCTCGCTGACTGCTTAGTACATGGAGCCCTTAAGCTCACTATTGGATTAGCCTGTACACTGTCAAGAGGAATTTCTGCATGGAAGATAACCTTCACTTCCCCAGTTTATCCTCCTCCTTACTTAGCCCTGGACTCTCCTTCCTATTGAATTAAACCGGAGCTACAAGCTGCAATAATACCGCAGCAACAAGCACACAGCTAAAGGTCCTCCTACACTCTGTCTCCACACGCTCAGAGGGGATCGTTGGGCTCGGAGGTGACCTGTCATCTGCTTGATCCGTTGGAGTCTGGTTGTCCTTTTCCCGCGGAGTCGGTTGTTCCCGTCTGTGACCTGGCCCCCCTCCCCCACCGGTGCTGCGAGGGAGGGGGTGAGAGCTGAGTGAGGCGCTGAGTCGGCGTGCTCCTGAGAGGTCTCTCTTCAATCTGCCTGCTTTCTCCCCGCTCCGGCTATCTTGAAGCTGCTATCCCTCTCTCCTCTCCCACTGGTGCTGCGAGAGAGGAGGAGGGCTTTGTCTGGGTGAATCGAGCCTGAGGAGAGGGCAAGAAGAGCGGGTGAAAGTCAGCCGCACTAAGAGGATCCCTGTTCCTGTGAATTTCAACAGATACCCCGCGGCGGTGAGTGAGTGAGAGGAGGATCGGGTAAGGTGAGCCCTGCAAGACATTTTATTTTTTCACTTCTTTTGACACTGCCTTTCTTGTATAGGAGAGGGGATATTACTGGACCCAAGGCTAGACAAGGCGAAATCTTTAGGAACCAGTCTGATAGCGGTATCTTGGTTGTCTTGGGCATAATTCTTAGCAGAATATTTCTGCATTAACTTTACATCTACAGATATATAGAATTACTGATGCTTGCATAAAGAAGAAAGAGGGGGGAAACTGTGAGGAAGGAGAAGAGGAATGGGATAAAGGAGGACAAGAGAGGGAAGGAAAAAGAGAATGAAAATAAATAACTTAGGAAAAATTACAAAAACTGCAACAAAAAGAGACAAAAGCAGCATTAACTTTTCATTCATATTTTTTTGATTTATAAGTTTTCATTTCTCCTACTCTTCTTAATTTGGCTGAACTTTCACGGGGCCTATAGCCTTGAAAATTGTCCCCTCTGGAAGAAAAGCTTCTCTTCTGCCTGAATATAATTGAACTATAGATGCCATGAAGATTTTTTATTTTTCTTTTTTTATTACTAAAGCTTTATTATTTATAGGAGTTCAAATTGTTATCATTTAAATTACACCACAGTATCAAAATTCTTTTCTCTTATGGTTTGACTTTGAGTTCTTTTCTTTTTCTTTTCCTAACATAGCAGGAGGTTAATTGTCTCAATTGTTTGGCTTTGTAAAACTATCTTAATGTTAAAGAGTACAACCTTTCTTTTTCTTCTAAAAATAAGTACATATGAGATGGTCCTTTTCACCTTAGGGTGAAATAATTTGTCTTTTACTCCCTAGATGGTGAGGGAGGGAGTGAAAAAGAATTGGTATCAAACTGTTAAATAATCTGAGTTTCCCCTCTTGATTTAATCTATTGCAATACCACAAAGTTAAAATTCCAATGGGTTCTATCTTTTGAATCTAGGACCTCTCCATTGTTATACAAAAGGTTTTAAAAGTAGCTACCGTTGTACTGAGGAATCTATCTATCTTTAACACAGATACCTCTGGTATAAATAAATGTTCCTGGTATATGTGCCTTATAGGCATTAAGGTTTTTTGAAAATTAAAGTTTTTTCGCTGGTAGGACTTTAAAGAGAAGGGACATTTTTTTATTTTTTTTATTTCTTTATTTACTAAATGCAATATAGTAGTCAGCTAGTTTGCATGAACTAATCACAAAAGTTTGTATGATATAATTCAGACTCTTGGTCAAGCCAACGAGAGGTATAAAAATACTGCATGAAGTCCAGACTAGCTGATTGCTGATAAATTGCTCTCTCGCTGTTAAAGTGGTAAAGCATTGTCTAATAGGCACTACAGGCAGGGTTTTTTTTCTTCTCTCTCTCTCGCTTTCTCCCCGCTGCCGAATCCTCTTTGTGTCACTGCCTCTCTTCTCTCCACCTGAGGTGGGCGCATTTCCCTTGGATAATATTTGAGGAACAACATTATAAATTCATAACTGCTTTATTAAGAGGGGATTTGGGAGTTGAGGGGGGGAGGGAAAAGAGAGGAAAATATAGTCTCTCAGTGAATAAGTCATAAAACCTCATACATAGAACTTCTTATATAAACATAGTTCTCTACCCTTCTAAGCTAGGATTCAATAAAAACTTACATTGCTAAAGGGAATTAGTGTAAGTCATAGGCTACTCCTTGTCTAGGAGAGAGCAAGTAGAGGGATATAAGAAAGGGGAAGCGGGATCAAAAAACCAAATTGCTGCTTCCCCCCCATAGGATTAAAGGAGAATATACACATTAAAATTCACAAACCCCCACTCACAACACACAATTTTTTTTTAATTTTTTTTTTTGTCCAATTTTCAACAACTGGCTGGGCTACGACCCAACTAGCTTCTTCACAAAGACTGTTTCCTCCCTTTCACCTCACGAAATCACTTCACAAATTCACCCCTATTTTGCCTCCAACCTTTTTTTTTTTTTTTTTTTTCTTCCCTCACTCCCCCACAAAATCACGTCACAATTCACTAAACTAATAACTGCACATGGACAAATATTTGCATGGTCACCCCAAAACACCTCCTTTAACTATGGCGGGCAGACAGAGGGAAAAAAAGAATAAACCTCCCCCTGAAACCCCGACAGAATCACAACTACCAATGACAAACCCTTCATCCACGTTGGAAGCCATTGATATTCAAACACTGGTTAACAGTATTTCATTAGCCCTAAACCCTAAATTTGAATCACTGAGAGACGAAATAAAACAAGATATAGCTTCTTTGTCCAATGAAGTCAAACAATACGCACATAGAATTTCTGAAGTTGAACAAAGAATTTCAGATCTTGAGGACCAGACGATATCTTACAAATCCACCCTTGATTCTACAAGTAGTTTACTATTAAAAATGCAGAGTAAAATTGAAGATTTGGAGGATAGGTCACAGAGAAACAACCTAAGGGTTATCGGGGTCCCAGAGGGAAAAAAATATGAAGATCTAGTAAATTTTATGTCAAATATTCTACCCCGGGTACTCCAAATTCCTGAATCCCATCCCCAGATAATGGTTGAAAGGGCGCACAGAATAGGGACCTCTAATTCAAGCAGAATGAATACAAGACCTAGACCTATTATTGCAAGAATTCTGAATTTTCAACACAAAGTCACACTGCTACAAGCATATAGAAAACATCAGCCCAGATTATTCAGCAGAAACAGCTGCAAAAAGAAAAGAAATTGCCCCACATTGCACAAAATTTATAAAACAAGGGGCTTGGGCTACACTACTATACCCTGCGAAACTGAAAATAGCGTTAGAAGGTCATACTTATGTTTTGAATCAGCACAGGAAGCCGAAAATTTTTATGGTGATACATACCCAGTACCAGAACAGAGTAGAGGGGAACTTAACTAGAGTTGGTCTTCTGCTTTTTTCTTTTTTTTTTTTCCCCTTTTTCTTTTCTTATTCTTTTCAATAAAGATGGAATCATTTGACTTCAAGGGTCGCAGAGGGAGTGGGGTCGTACTCCCTTTATGTGTCTGGTTTTTATGGGATACAAGGGACACTAAAATTCTTATTTACCTGCGTTATGTTTTTTTTTTTTTTTTCCCTTTCACTATCTATTAGATGGGTACAAAAAATAAGCTTAAGATGACCTCCTGGAATATAGGAGGCCTCACTTCCTCTATCAAACGTAAGGTAGTACTTTCCCACTTGAAAAAAATAACACTGATATAGCTTTCCTACAGGAAACTCACTTAAAACCAGAAGAAGTTCGAAAGCTTAAGACCTCCTGGGTCAAGGAAGTTATTTTTTCTTCCACAAATGAAAGGAAAAGTGAGGTGGCAATTTTATTGGGTAAGAAAACTCCCTATGAAGTATTACAAGTAGAAACAGACGAAGAGGGCAGATACCTTATTGTTAAAATCAAAATCCTAAAAACTCTGTACACACTCTGCAATGTCTATGCTCCAAATGTTTTCAGCTTCCACTTCTGGGAAAAACTGCAGAATAAACTTATGATATGCACAGAGGGACATTTGATCCTCTGTGGAGACTTTAATATGGCTCCTAAATTCCCCATTGATAGGCTAAGACGGAACTCTATTCCAAAGAAAACAAAGAGAGACAACTTAGAATCCAAATTATTCCTTAAATTGACTAAAAACTTAAAAGTTTGTGATATCTGGAGACTTCAGAATACTGATGTCAAAGAATATACTTGCCATTCTCGGGCACATAAAACATTTTCCAGGATAAACCTTTTTCTGGTAGATGAGAGAATATGCAAGTCTAAGATAAAAGCTGGAATCCTACCAATTACAACATGGGACCACGCTCCGATTTATCTAGAATTCCAACCTGATATCTTCAAGAAAAGGAATAGAACTTTTCAGTTTCCGCGCTACTTGGCTTCTGACAAAAAATTAAAAAATTGGCTGAACGCCAAGTTCCGCGATTATGCCCATTTGAATAGTGAACACATAACTAAACCGGCTTTGTTCTGGGAAACAGCCAAAGCTGTCCTCAGAGGGGAAATATTGGCCTATAGTATATCCAGATCAAAAAAACTAAAACTAAGGGAGGGGGAGCTTCTGAAATCAGTAATAAATGCTTATAATCGATACACTTACTCGAAAACTTCAGAGAATTGGTCTAGATATATATCAGCCCTAGCAGATAGGGATTCTTTCTTTTTGTATAAAACAACACAAAGTGAATTAAGACTACAGGCTAAACTATACCATTTTGGGAATAAAACAGGGAAACTTCTGGCAAATTTGGTCAGGCGGGATAAAGCCTCTCCCATAATAGACATGATAACAACAGAGGAGAAGTGTTTTAAAACACCAACCGAATTGGTTGGAGTATTCGAAGATTATTATAGAACCCTCTATACCACTAAAACTTCAAATCTCACAGAGCGGGAAGAATTCTGGAGGAATTTGGTTCATCCGGTCTTAACTCCTGATCTATTGGATAATTTACACTCTCCCATCACTGAGCAAGAAACTTTGTTCACCATCCAAAATCTAGCTTCGAATAAAGCTCCAGGGCTCGATGCCCTTCCAAATGAATTATATAAAATTTTGGCTCCAGAAATAACAATTCATTTAACCGCATTATTTAACGACTTATATGTTAAAGGCTTAACCCCATCACCAGATTTTGCTGCTTCAAATACAGTTTTAATATTAAAATCAGGAAAAGACCCTACGAGAAAAGAATCCTATCGACCTATCGCATTATTGAACACAGACTATAAGATATTAACGACGATTTTGGCAAGGAGGCTTCAAAACCTCCTTCCCAATATTATCCATATGGATCAAGCTGGGTTCTTAACAAAACGTAATTCCTCTGCTAAAATTAGGGAAGTGTTCCTCACTATAGAGTACTTTAAGGTAAAGGGAGATCTGGGGAACATGGGTGATGAGGATGCCCCTGACAAGGCCATTATTTTTATTGATGCTGAAAAGGCTTTTGACTCAGTGCACTATGACCATCTGTCCTTCACTTTGAAGGAATTTGGGATGGGTGGCAATTTCCTACACTTCTTTAACAATCTATATAAAAATGCCTCAACCAAAATTATAGTAAATGGGGACCTTTCTCGAGACATAAAGTTAGGCAGAGGAACCAGGCAGGGGTGTCCTCTCTCCCCACTTCTATTTGATTTGGCAATTGAACCGCTGGCCATCTTAATTCGGCAACAACTAGAAGGAATTAGGATCAATAAGAAGGAGATGCGAATTGCACTTTATGCGGGTGATGTGCTAATATATGTCTCAAATACTACCAGAAATATTCCCAAACTGCTCAAAATAATTGATCAATTCGGATCATTCTCAGGTTACAGGGTCAATACTACAAAATCAGAGTTACTCTGGATTAAACAAACAAAGCACTCTGCTTCAGAAATCCCTTTCAGTATTGTTCAGGACTCAGTCAAGTATTTAGGTATATGGATATCTGGTGACCCTGATAATTGGTATGATCTGAATATAACTCCGGTCCTCAAAAAAGTAAAAGAAGCATTTAAAAATTGGCAGATGCTCCCCCTCTCTTTATCTGGACGTATAGCCTTATATAAAATGACTCTTTTACCAAAAATACTATACGTCCTTCAAAACACTCCATTAATTCTCAAATCTAGGGACATTCTCTCTTTTAACTCAGTCCTACGTTTGTTCATCTGGCAGAACAAAAAAACTAGAATTTCCTTAGTCAAATTAGCTTTACCTATGAAATTCGGAGGACTGTCTCTTCCCGACTTACGCATATACAATCAGGTTTTTTTAGCTCGAATTATAGCAGACTGGTTAACTAGTAGTAATTACATTACAAATATAGAGTTGGAAGCTAATATAACACATCCATTCGACTTAAGGGCTTTAATTCATTGTAATAAAAACTTGTTCTCTCCAGAAATAAAAAAAATGAGGTCAATATGCAATCCACTTTTCATGTGGAAAAAGGTCTGTAATTTACTATCTATAGAACACAGGGTATCGAGATTTAACCCACTATTAAATAATCCGCAGTTTCAAGCCGGCATGCAATCTGCTCTCTTCTTGCAATGGGAAAATCAAGGGCTTGTTTATGTTCATCAACTATTAGACTTTGAGAATAAATGTATTAGAACTTTTAATTCCCTAAAAGAAGAATTTCATATCCCCAACAAAAACTTTTTCGCTTACCTACAGGCAAGACACTATGCTGCCAGTCTTTCAGCTGAATTTGGCTGGGACTGGTCATGGGGAAATATAGAGAGCTGGCTTTTATTAGTTAAAATGGCATTACATCAATCTCTTACATCTATCAAAACTTGGTTTCTAGTAAAGGCTCAGAAACAATCGAAAAAATTCGAGATAAATGGGCCGATATGTTAAGAACAGAAACCCTTGATACCACTGCAATCACTTCCTCAATTCAAGCGGCTGCTAGGGCAACTCTCTCCGCAACCTGGAGGGAGGCGCAAGTCAAGCTACTCCATATGTCATATTATACACCAAAGAAGGGCTGACAGTGTGCGAACTCTAGCTTTAACATTTGTCCAAAATGTTCTTTGCCTCTAGCCAATTTAGTACACATGCTCTGGGAGTGCCCAAAAATAAGAAATTTCTGGCTAAAAGTTCAATTTTGGATGGTAAATATTTTGGGTCTTCCATCTGTGTCTCTCTCACCAGTTAAGATAGTCTTCCTGGCCCACAATGGGGAATTACTCTCCAATAAAACTAAGACTGTCAATTCAATAATATTAGCCGGTAGATATCCTAAAAAAATGGAAGACCGGAGCTATTCCAAGCGTAAAAGAAATCAAAAATTGTTTAAAGAAACAATGTATAATTGAACAAGTAGACACTGACTTGCAGAGTGAGGCAGATGTTAAGGCGTTCTTTGTAAAATGGTCGGTATTCATAAAATCTCTTCCTCACACGGAAATTGACCACTTAATATATCCATTTAGAAATACAGAACTAGTTCTGCTGGGAATCTGGTGATTGAACCATTTTTTTTTTTTTTTTTTTTTTTCCTACGCAGGTAAATTGCTAGTAGAATGCTTAGAAAATTAAGATGTTTGTGAAGTTTGTAAAAATTGGATAGAGAAGGAGGAGAAGGGAGGGTGAAGAGCGGGAAAGAAAAGAATAAAAGAAAAAACCTTCCAGTAGAGGGTGCATCCTAAATCTCTTTATTATTAATTTCTTTATGTATTCTTCATATGATTGTTTAATATGAAATAATTGGCCCCGTGAGGCGCAAAAATTGTATTGGAGTTTCTTTGCACTGCCTGCTGGATATAAATAAACAAGTTAAAAAAAATGGCATGCTCTATCTGAATAATGAAAGTTTAATTTTGATTGAGTGTTCCTTTAAATAAATCTGTCCTATATAAAACATCCTCAGGGTTTTTTATTTATTCATTTATTTTCATGTGATCAGGACTGGCAAAAAAACTAAAGTAAACAATACATATTTCTTGGCTTACAACGTACGTATCCATAAACTGACAAACTGCTTTTAAAAATTGTAAATTTGAGCTTCCTGTAGTCTTCCCCTGCTGCAGAAAAGACTTCCCTAACTGCCAAAAAGACTTTGCTACCTGTTGGAAAGACTTCCACACCTGTAAAAAATGAGTTATACTCCTGACAAAAAGACTTCCGCACCTGTAGAAAAGACTTTCATGACTTTGGAATAATCGCTTTAATCGCACAAACAAATCAATTCAATGTAGTTTATTTTGAGCAAGTTCTTCTTTTTGAATCAACCAACATGTATATCCAAAGGCAAAAAGGCATCCACAAAAATTCTTAAAAAGTACAAAATGTATTAATCCAGTTTAAAAAGACAGCTCCAAAATCCGTCAAAAAATGTATGACCAAACTAAACATCAATCACCCTTATATACTCATAACTCCACCCCTTCAATGTTTTATGCAGGGATACCATAGAAGTGAGTGCTTACTATAATCTACTAAACATATTTTTATATATATATATATATATATATATATATATATATATATATATATATATATATATATATATATATATATATATATATATATATGTGTGGAGAGGGTGAAGGTTGAGAAAGCTCTACATAAAAGGGCCCAGAAACTAAAAAGTAAAAAGTAGTTACCCAACTGAAAACTATTAGATTCATTGGGGATAAAGAAAAAAAAAAGAGGTGAATGTAAATAATGTGCAAATGTAACTGTAAATACACATTCAAAAATGTATATCAGTTGCTCAAATATTATAAGCATACATTAAATTACAATGATACTAATAAGAATCCAATCTAGTAAATGCAATCACACCAATGATGACCGGTAGGTATAGCACTTACTAGAAAATACCTCAATCTTATGAGGTAAGTTGCCGCATCTAATAGTGGGAGACCTCCGGTGGTATCTTATGATGTTGACTGCAAATAAGATGTATTCGTTCTTCTCCCCTTGGAGTATGGTGTATGGAGCCAGGAAGTAGCTTGTTAGGAATCCCTCTGTGAGTCCAGTGGTTTATGCAGAGTAAAAAACATGAAGAGAGCACATAGCATAATACAGTTTTATTAAGAACAAGGTATAGTGAAAACGACAAATGGCCACTTACATTTAAAATCCTCAAACATATGAGGTATGCATAAAACACATAAAATACATCTGTACACAACGGCTTTCAGAGGGTGCTTCTAGGTGAACTGAGCACCAATCTGGAGAGTAACCGTTCCTCCAAGGTAAGTCAGTTGTGATTAATAAAAGTCACTAAAAAGTCACTAAAAATTAGCAACTCAAAAAACATTCTAATTCGAATTAGAGTGTTTATGTTGTCACATAAAGTCCCAAAGAATATCCCTTATGCGTTTTGAAGGTTTGAGTGTCCTTCAGAGGGTTCTGAGTACTGAATCTTTACCATCCGATATTATCTCTTAAAGACCGGACGGCGTTACGCCCCTATACATGCCCCTCTTCCAATGATTGGTTGGGGCCGAGTCACGTAATAACGTATTTTGAGAATGTGACGTTTTATAGTTATTTGCATATGAGTTTCCACTTACAGTGAGAGAAAAGGATCAAATGGTTGTCATAGCAACCGTATACAACAAAGTAATCAGTTTTTTTCCCTTTACAGATAGAATAGTAATTCAAGCGGTTGTCCTGTATAGCTTGATATACCAGGAAAGAACACACACATAGTAGTATACATATTGTACACTATCACTAATAAGGCAAAAGATTGGAAAACCAAAGTTTTATGAATTAAGTAACATAATTTACTTCACTTTAGATGCCTCTTTTTTCTAAGATACGGCAAAGAATCAAAGTATCAAATGTTTGTCATAGCGCTATTAGCTTTTGTCAGTTAATGTGTAGATTTTATATTTGTTGTCTCTTTTGTGTACTGTTCTCATACAATGATATGTCTTAACGGTCATAAGGATTAATAAATTAATAGTTTAAAAATATGAAACACTGGAGTTTATCCTCTCATAATATAAGGACATCTGACTAGTTAATAGAGATTGTGAACAGAACCTGTCCCAGTCATTCGAGGAAGGCTGCTAAGTCAATGTCCTTGTTGAGACCCTTCGGATTCCTAGTTCAAAATTGGTGAATCTAAAAGGTCTCTCTTCTCCTTAAATGTAGTTCTCTGTTGACCCCTTCCGGGCCTTTTTTATATGCTCTAAAATGGTTCCTTTTAGACATTTTGGGTCTCTATTATGGTGATATATATATATATATATATATATATATATATATATATATATATATTTAGTCTCATTATTCACTACACTGGCAAACTAGTAATTAAAATAATTGTGTACCCTGTACACATCGTTTAAACTCCATTAATTATCCGGTGTGTGATGTCATCACCACCACATCCTGGCTTGACTAGAGTATAGATCGATCCATTTTTTTTTATTAAAATGCACAAAACAGAGTGCAAGGAAGCTCTAATTCACATATTGGTATACCACAAATGCAAACCATATCCTGAAATAAATGGTAAACTATATTTTAATCTGAAAAAAAAAGATTTATGATGTCGTTATTGAGTGCCAGTTAATTCTGTTACCAGGGAACTAATACAAAACAGCCTATCATAGATCAGAAACTTGGCTGCATCACTGCCATGTTGTGTTAAATAGTAAACAAACCATGAAGTTTGAATAAGCCTCCTATATTAAGGAGACATTACATTGTTTATACTAAAGTAAGATATAAAATCAATGTGTATTTAATGTGTATCGATCCATGGGTATTTTGTAGACTCCCCTATATTAAATTTAAATATAAACTTAATTCTTCTCAAATCAATTTCTTAGACTTATGCATCTATGAAAGACAGGTTAAGCTATTTTCCTCAAAACCAACTAACCGCAATTCTATCATACATGTTCACAGTTTCCATCCTCCTGCAATGAAGAAGGGTATACTGAAATCTCAGTTTCTACCTACCATCAGAAACACAGATCCAAGTGTATTGCAAACCCAACTGTTGAAGGCCAAGTTTCTACAGCGGGGATATCAAGAAGATGAACTGGACCAGATCTTTAACCCATTATCAAACATACACAACAAGATCTTATATAAAAACAAAAAAACAAGTAATCAGAGACAAAGGGGCGATTTATCAAAGCGTCAATCTCAGTGCATTCACTGGAGTCAATACGCTCACCAGACATCTCCAGACATCGCTGCCGTGAATCTACATACGACGCCCTTATTTATTAAAAGTCTGTCAAAAGCATGCACGTCAAACACGGATCGATGAACATCAGACTGTTGATAAATAAGAGTCATTGATGTCACGGATATTCTGTTGTTTCCAACTTTATTGATACCATTTCATTACTGTCCATGAACAAGCACAATCAATAATATCTCATAGATAGTTATTTTCTATAGCCTAGATTTAGAGTTCTGCGGCCAAAGGGGTGCGTTAGCTATGCGTGCTTTTTTTCCCCCGCACCTTTTAAACAACGCTGGTATTGAGAGTTCTCAGAAGGGCTGCGTTAGGCTCCAAAAAGGGAGCGTACAGGCATATTTACCGCCACTGCAACTCTCAATACCAGCGGTGCTTACGGACGTGGCCAGCTTCAAAAACGTGCCTGTGCACGATTCCCCCTTAGGAAACAATGGGCCAGTTTGAGCTGAAAAAAACCTAACACCTGCAAAAAAGCAGCGTTCAGCTCCTAACGCAGCCCCATGGTTTCCTATGGGGAAACACTTCCTAAGTCTGCACCTAACACCCTAACATGTACCCCGAGTCTAAACACCCCTAACCTTACACTTATTAACCTCTAATCTGCCGCCCCCGCTATTGCTGACCCCTGCATATTATTTTTAACCCCTAATCTGCCGCTCCGTACACCGCCGCAACCTACGTTATACCTATGTACCCCTAATCTGCTGCCCCTAACATTGCCGACCCCTACATAATATTTATTACACCCTAATCTGCCCCCCCACGTATAATAAATGTATTAACCCCTAAACCGCCTCACTCCCGCCTCGCAAACCCTATAATAAATAGTATTAACCCCTAATCTGCCCTCCCTAACATCGCCGATACCTAACTTCAAGTATTAACCCTTAATCTGCCGACTGGACCTCGCCGCTACTCTAATAAATGTATTAACCCCTAAAGCTAAGTCTAACCCTAACACCCCCCTAAGTTAAATATAATTTAAATCTAACGAAATAAAATAAATCTTATTAAATAAATTAATCCTATTTAAATCTAAATACTTACCTGCAAAATAAACCCTAATATAGCTACAATGTAAATAATAATTATATTGTAGCTATTTTAGGATTAATATTTATTTTACAGGCAACTTTGTATTTATTTTAACTTGGTACAATAGCTATTAAATAGTTAACTATTTAATAGTTACCTAGTTAAAATAATTACAAAATGACCTGTAAAATAAATCCTAACCTAAGTTACAATTAAACCTAACACTACACTATCAATAAATTAATTAAATAAACTATCTACAAGTATCTACAATTAAAACAACTAAACTAAATTACAAAAAAAACCCACTAAATTACAAAAAAAAACCCACTAAATTACAAAAAATAAAAAAAATTACAAGAATTTTAAACTAATTATACATACTCTAAGCCCCCTAAAAAAATAACAAAGCCCCCCAAAATAAAAAAAACGCCCTACCCTATTCTAAAATAAAAAATTTCAAGCTCTTTTACCTTACCAGCCCTTAAAGGGGCCTTTTGCGGGGCATGCCCCAAAGAATTCTGCTCTTTTGCCTGTAAAAAAACATACAATACCTCCCCCCCAACATTACAACCCACCACCCACATACCCCTAATCTAACCCAAACCCCCCTTAAAAAACCTAACACTAAGCCCCTGAAGATCTTCCTACCTTGTCTTCACCATGCTGGGTATCAACGATCTGTCCAGAAGAGGGTCCGAAGTCTTCCTCCTATCCTGCAAGAAGAGGTCCAGAAGAGGCTCCGAAGTCTTCATCCTATTCGGCAAGAAGAGGAGATCCGGACCGGCAAACATCTTCATCCAAGAGGCATCTTCTATCTTCTTCCATCCGGTGTGGAGAGGGACCATCTTGAAGCAGCCGACGCGGATCCATCCTCTTCTAACGACGTCCTAAGTCCGAATGAAGGTTCCTTTAAATGACGTTATCCAAGATGGCATCCCTCGAATTCCGTTTGGCTGATAGGATTCTATCAGCCAATCGAAATTAAGGTAGGAAAAATCTGATTGGCTGATTGAATCAGCCAATCAGATTCAAGTTCAATCGGATTGGCTGATCCAATCAGCCAATCAGATTGAGCTCACATTCTATTGGCTGTTCCAATCAGCCAATAGAATGCAAGCTCAATCTTGCATTCTATTGGCTCCTGTTCCAATCAGCCAATAGAATGCAAGACTCCAGCCGCTTTTTTCTGCGGCTGGAGTCTTGTTGTTAGATTTCTAACGCTCACTTCAGCCAAGACTCTAAATACCAGCGTTAGAAACATCCCATTGAAAAGATAGGATACGCAATTGACGTAAGGGGATCTGCGGTATGGAAAAGTCGCAGCTGGAAAGTGAGCGTTAGACCCTTTCTTGACTGACTCTAAATACCAGCGGGCGGCCAAAACCAGCGTTAGGACCCCCTAACGCTGGTTTTGATGGCAAACGCAGAACTCTAAATCTAGGCGTCAGTATTTGTTATACAAAAAACTGATATATGATATTTTCCAATAAATTAATGTGTATTTATATTTCTAGAAATCATGATATGCCTATCTCATGGTTTTTTTTTAAATGTTTATCAATTCTAGAATTTGTGCATATATCTTTGCACATATATATGTGTGTGTGTGTGTGTGTGTGTTATGTCAGAAATATTTTGCAAACATATTTACATGTCCCTAAATTCCTTTTTTTGTTCTAAACAATGTTGTCTTTCATATCTATATGTCTTTATTTATATCACTTTATGTATAAAGTGTAAATGTATTATTATTCTGAGCAAGAATAATTGCAAATATAACATGTAATCAGGGTATCATTTGTATTTATTTGCAATCAGTTGATATTTTAAGAGCTGAGACAGTTTTCTTTCTGCACCTGTGTAACTCCTCCTGATTGCACTCTAGTTTTAAACACCACCCCTACACAGGGGATATAAATTGGGCTGGCATATAACATGACATTTCTTAATGAAAATTAAATTCAAGAGAAGGAAGAAGAACACTGAAAATAGCATTACAGTAGAGAGGTGACTTTAATTCTGCTGTATCAAATTCATGACAGTTTAATGTTAGGTAGACTATCCCTTTGAGTTATCAGTTTAAGATTATATTAAATCAAACATCATTTGATTTTTAAAATCTTTGTCTAAAATATTACACTGTGTGTCCTAATGTCATCATCAGTGTTTAACTTTAATACTAATTTCACTGATACATACTTTCAAAGTATAATACACAATGTAACTCTGATGAGTGATCAATGACACATGTATCGTTTGATTAGTTAGTGATAGTATAAAATGTATATTTCAATCAGATTGGCTGATATCATAAATCATGTGATTATGCATATCCCAATCAAAAGTGGTGGAAAATTTCACTAGTTTGTGGGTTGGTTAGGAGTTTGCCTCAAATTTGGTGTTAAAAGTGTTTGCGTAAAATTTGGTGCGATGTGTAGAGTGGGACTTGTATTACATGCGTTAAACATAGTGCAAATAGATTTATCCCAAAAAGGAAATTAGCTATATTATTTACTGCATTTAATTTTTATCCCTATATCTACTAGTGCACCAAACTTGAAGCAATACTTTGCACCAAATTTGAAGCAATAAAATTGTCCCCTTGCTTTTTAATGAGAGACAAAGATGTAACATAATCCATAACCCATAAGTACTTTAATTTTGTAATATGCTTCATTCTCTTGCAGCATCGAACATAACCTTTCTGTGTTTTCAGACTCCCATTGATTTCTATGGCATTCGCGGCCTCAAAAGTGGAGGTTTGAACGATAGGTATGCTGCGGAGGAGTAGATGCGAGCGTACATGTTGAATGTTTTATAAATTGGGAAGAGGGTCAAATAGAGTTGAATGTGAATTTGAAACATCTGGAATGACGCAAGCATCGATCTACGTCGGATTGATATCGTGGAAGCGTATATTACTTCACGCATTTAAACATTTGACGATCTTGATACTTTGTTAACTACGGCGGATCAACTTTGCGTCTAATTTGACTAGCTAGGTATAGTTTAATAGCTGGTGGCAGAGGGCATGGTTAGGAATAAAATCCCCTGAGGATTTTATGTAGGATATACACAAAACCAAATATATACTGCATTACAAAAAATATATCTTATACAAGATAAATGTTTAAAATAATTTAAACCTATGTTTCTCTTGTTAAGTGTATCCAGTCCACGGATCATCCATTACTTATGGGATATTAACTCCTCCCCAACAGGAAGTTCAAGAGGATTCACCCAGCAGAGCTGCTATATAGCTCCTCCCCTAACTGCCATTACCAGTCATTCTCTTGCACCCAACGAATAGATAGGATGTGTGAGAGGACTGTGGTGATTATACTTAGTTTCATACCTTCAATCAAAAGTTTGTTATTTTATAATAGCACCGGAGTGTGTTATTCCTTCTCTGGTAGAATTTGAAGAAGAATCTACCTGAGTTTTTCTATGATTTTAGCCGGAGTAGTTAAGATCATATTGCTGTTTCTCGGCCATCTGAGGAGAGGTAAACTTCAGATCAGGGGACAGCGGGCAGATTAATCTGCAAAGAGGTATGTAGCAGCTTATTATTTTCTGACAATGGAATTGATGAGAAAATTCTGCCATACCGATATAATGTAAACTCAGCCTTAAATGCAGTAGCAGCAACTGGTATCAGGCTGTCATGTATGTATATTTTACACTTCAGTATTCTGGGGAATGGCACTTCACTGGAATTATACTGTATGCATAAAACTTTAGCCTAATTTGCAGGGACTAGCAACAGGCTTTTTAATAACACTCAATTTATTAATGTTAAACGTTTTTTGCTGGCATGTAAAATCGTTTAATTTTCTGAGGTACTGGGTGAAAAAATGTTTTGGGCACTATTTTTTTCCACTTGGCAGTCGTTTTATTTAATTTATGACAGTTTACTGATCTCTCTCACTGTTATGTGTGAGGGGGAGGGACCTTTTTTGGTACTTTTGCTACGCATCAAAAAATTCAGTCAGAAGTTTATTGTCTTCCCTGCATGATCCGGTTCATCTCTACAGAACTCAGGGGTCTTCAAAACTTGTTTTGAGGGAGGTAATCACTCACAGCAGAGCTGTGAGATTGTAGTTGACTGTGATAAAAAAAAAAAAACGTTTATTTCTGTATTTTTTTTTTTTTTCTGCTATCAGGGTTAGTTATCCTTTGCTAATGGGAGCAATCCTTTGCTAAAATTGTGTTTTTTTACAAAGATTTGATGCTATAACTTTTCAGTTTATTAATTTTCAACTGTCATAACTTTTTCTGTGCTTCTTATAGGCACAGTACGTTTTCATATTATAGTAAATTACTTGAAAAGTATTTCCAAGTTGCTAGTTTATTTGCTAGTGTGTTAAACATGTCTGATTCAGAGGAAGATATCTGTGCTATATGTACTAAAGCCAAAGTGGAGCCCAATAGAAATTTATGTACTAACTGTATTGATGCTACTTTAAATAAAAGTCAATCTGTACAAATTGAACATATTTCACCAAACAACGAGGGGAGAGTTATGCCGACTAACTCGCCTCACGTGTCAGTACCTGCATCTCCCGCTCGGGAGGTGCGTGATATTGTAGCGCCGAGTACATCTGGGCGGCCATTACAAATCACATTACAGGATATGGCTACTGTTATGACTGAAGTTTTGGCTAAATTACCAGAACTAAGAGGTAAGCGTGATCACTCTGGGGTGAGAACAGAGTGCGCTGATAATATTAGGGCCATGTCAGACACTGCGTCACAATTTGCAGAACATGAGGACGGAGAGCTTCATTCTGCGGGTGACGGTTCTGATCCAAACAAAATGGATTCAGATATTTCAAATTTTAAATTTAAGCTGGAAAACCTCCGTGTATTACTAGGGGAGGTGTTAGCGGCTCTGAATGATTGTAACACAGTTGCAATACCAGAGAAAATGTGTAGGTTGGATAAATATTTTGCGGTACCGGCGAGTACTGACGTTTTTCCTATACCTAAGAGACTTACTGAAATTGTTACTAAGGAGTGGGATAGACCCGGTGTGCCGTTCTCACCCCCTCCGATATTTAGAAAGATGTTTCCAATAGACGCCACCACACGGGACTTATGGCAAACGGTCGCTAAGGTGGAGGGAGCAGTTTCTACTTTAGCTAAGCGTACCACTATCCCGGTGGAGGATAGCTGTGCCTTTTCAGATCCAATGGATAAAAAGTTAGAGGGTTACCTTAAGAAAATGTTTGTTCAACAAGGTTTTATATTGCAACCTCTTGCATGCATTGCGCCTGTCACGGCTGCAGCAGCATTTTGGTTTGAGTCTCTGGAAGAGACACTTGAATCAGCTCCATTAGATGAGATTACACACAAGCTTAAAGCCCTTAAGTTAGCTAACTCATTTATTTCAGATGCCGTAGTACATTTAACTAAACTTACGGCTAAGAATTCCGGATTCGCCATTCAGGCACGCAGAGCACTGTGGCTAAAATCCTGGTCAGCTGACGTTACTTCTAAATCTAAATTGCTTAATATACCTTTCAAAGGGCAGACCTTATTCGGGCCCGGGTTGAAAGAAATTATCGCTGACATTACAGGAGGTAAAGGCCATGCCCTGCCTCAAGACAGAGCCAAACCTAAGGCTAGACAGTCTAATTTTCGTTCCTTTCGTAATTTCAAAGCAGGAGCAGCATCAACTTCCTCTGCACCAAAACAGGAAGGAGCTGTTGCTCGCTACAGACAAGGCTGGAGACCTAACCAGTCCTGGAACAAGGGCAAGCAGGCCAGGAAACCTGCTGCTGCCCCTAAGACAGCATGAATCGAGGGCCCCCGATCTGGGAACGGATCTAGTGGGGGGCAGACTTTCTCTCTTCGCCCAGGCTTGGGCAAGAGATGTCCAGGATCCCTGGGCGTTAGAGATCATATCTCAGGGATACCTTCTAGACTTCAAATTCTCTCCCCCAAGAGGGAGATTTCATCTGTCAAGGTTGTCAACAAACCAAATAAAGAAAGAGGCGTTTCTACGCTGCGTACAAGATCTTTTATTAATGGGAGTGATCCATCCGGTTCCGCGGTCGGAACAAGGACAAGGGTTTTACTCAAAACTGTTTGTGGTTCCCAAAAAAGAGGGAACTTTCAGGCCAATCTTGGATTTAAAGATCCTAAACAAATTCCTAAGAGTTCCATCGTTCAAAATGGAAACTATTCGGACAATTTTACCCATGATCCAAAAGGGTCAGTACATGACCACAGTGGATTTAAAGGATGCTTACCTTCACATACCGATTCACAAAGATCATTACCGGTATCTAAGGTTTGCCTTTCTAGACAGGCATTACCAGTTTGTAGCTCTTCCATTCGGATTGGCTATGGCTCCGAGAATCTTCACAAAGGTTCTGTGTGCTCTTCTGGCGGTACTAAGACTGCGAGGAATTGCGGTAGCTCCGTACCTAGACGACATTCTGATACAAGCTTCAAGCTTTCAAACTGCCAAGTCTCATACAGAGTTAGTACTGGCATTTCTAAGGTCGCATGGATGGAAGGTGAACGAAAAGAAGAGTTCTCTCTTTCCACTCACAAGAGTTCCCTTCTTGGGGACTCTTATAGATTCTGTAGAAATGAAGATTTACCTGACAGAAAACAGGTTAACAAAGCTTCAAAATGCATGCCGTGTCCTTCATTCCATTCAACACCCGTCAGTAGCTCAATGCATGGAGGTGATCGGCTTAATGGTAGCAGCAATGGACATAGTACCCTTTGCACGTCTACATCTCAGACCGCTGCAATTGTGCATGCTAAGTCAGTGGAATGGGGATTACTCAGACTTGTCCCCTACTCTGAATCTGGATCAAGAAACCAGAAATTCTCTTCTATGGTGGCTTTCTCGGCCACATCTGTCCAGGGGGATGCCATTCAGCAGGCCGGACTGGACAATTGTAACAACAGACGCCAGCCTACTAGGTTGGGGCACTGTCTGGAATTCTCTGAAGGCTCAGGGACAATGGAATCAGGAGGAGAGTCTCCTACCAATAAACATTCTGGAATTGAGAGCAGTTCTCAATGCCCTTCTGGCTTGGCCCCAGTTAACAACTCGGGGGTTCATCAGGTTTCAGTCGGACAACATCACGACTGTAGCTTACATCAACCATCAGGGAGGGACAAGAAGCTCCCTAGCAATGATGGAAGTATCAAAGATAATTCACTGGGCAGAGTCTCACTCTTGCCACCTGTCAGCAATCCACATCCCGGGAGTGGAGAACTGGGAGGCGGATTTCTTAAGTCGTCAGACTTTTCATCCGGGGGAGTGGGAACTTCATCCGGAGGTCTTTGCCCAAATACTTCGACGTTGGGGCAAACCAGAGATAGATCTCATGGCGTCTCGACAGAACGCCAAGCTTCCTCGTTACGGGTCCAGATCCAGGGATCCGGGAGCGGTTCTGATAGATGCTTTGACAGCACCTTGGACCTTCGGGATGGCTTATGTGTTTCCACCCTTCCCGATGCTTCCTCGATTGATTGCCAGAATCAAACAGGAGAGAGCATCAGTGATTCTAATAACGCCTGCATGGCCACACAGGACTTGGTATGCAGATCTAGTGGACATGTCATCCTGTCCACCTTGGTCGCTACCTCTGAAACAGGACCTTCTGATCCAGGGTCCCTTCAAACATCAAAATCTAATTTCTCTGAAGCTGACTGCTTGGAAATTGAACGCTTGATTTTATCAAAACGTGGTTTTTCTGAGTCAGTTATTGATACCTTAATACAGGCTAGGAAGCCTGTTACCAGAAAGATTTACCATAAGATATGGCGCAAATACTTATATTGGTGCGAATCCAAGAGTTACTCATGGAGTAAGGTTAGGATTCCGAGGATATTGTCTTTTCTACAAGAAGGTTTAGAAAAGGGTTTATCCGCTAGTTCCTTAAAGGGACAGATTTCAGCTCTGTCCATTCTTTTACACAAACGTCTGTCAGAAGTTCCGGACGTTCAAGCTTTTTGTCAGGCTTTAGCTAGGATCAAGCCTGTGTTTAAAACTGTTGCTCCACCATGGAGTTTGAACTTAGTTCTTAATGTTTTACAGGGGGTTCCGTTTGAACCCCTTCATTCCATTGATATCAAGTTGTTATCTTGGAAAGTTCTGTTTTTAATGGCGATTTCCTCGGCTCGAAGAGTCTCTGAGTTATCTGCCTTACATTGTGATTCTCCTTATCTGATTTTTCATTCAGACAAGGTAGTTCTGCGTACTAAACCTGGGTTCCTACCTAAGGTGGTCACTAACAGGAATATCAATCAAGAGATTGTGGTTACATCTTTGTGTCCTAATCCTTCTTCGAAAAAGGAACGTCTGCTACACAATCTAGATGTAGTCCGTGCCCTGAAATTTTATCTACAGGCAACTAAGGATTTTCGACAAACGTCTTCCCTGTTTGTCGTTTATTCTGGTCAGAGGAGAGGTCAAAAAGCTTCGGCTACCTCTCTCTCCTTTTGGCTTCGTAGCATAATACGGTTAGCCTATGAGACTGCTGGACAGCAGCCTCCTGAAAGAATTACAGCACATTCTACTAGAGCTGTGGCTTCCACTTGGGCCTTTAAGAATGAGGCTTCTGTTGAACAGATTTGCAAGGCTGCAACTTGGTCTTCTCTTCATACTTTTTCCAAATTTTACAAATTTGACACTTTTGCTTCTTCGGAGGCTGTTTTTGGGAGAAAGGTTCTTCAGGCAGTGGTTCCTTCCGTATAAAGAGCCTGCCTGTCCCTCCCGTCATCCGTGTACTTTAGCTTTGGTATTGGTATCCCATAAGTAATGGATGATCCGTGGACTGGATACACTTAACAAGAGAAAACATCATTTATGCTTACCTGATAAATTTATTTCTCTTGTAGTGTATCCAGTCCACGGCCCGCCCTGTCACTTTAAGGCAGGTAATTTTTCCATTAAACTACAGTCACCACTGCACCCTATGGTTTTCCTTTCTCTGCATGTTTTCGGTCGAATGACTGGTAATGGCAGTTAGGGGAGGAGCTATATAGCAGCTCTGCTGGGTGAATCCTCTTGCACTTCCTGTTGGGGAGGAGTTAATATCCCATAAGTAATGGATGATCCGTGGACTGGATACACTACAAGAGAAATAAATTTATCAGGTAAGCATAAATTATGTTTTTTAAACAATATTTCAAATTTTGCAGTTTAGAGAGATACTCCTTAAAAAGCCTCTCGTGTGTTTCTTAAAATATATATTATATATATATATATATATATATATATATATATATATATATGGAAGATAACTCATTCTGTAACCCATTTACAAATCTAGACAAGTCAGAAGACTTGCTTTTCCCACAGAAACTCTCTGAATACATGGTTTACAATGCAGCAAAGGATTCTGGGCAAGATATGCAATTGAGGTTCAAAATGACTCACTTTTTTACTTTTAGCTTGCTTTTTAAGGCAGACTTACCTTTACGCCATAGCATCACCGTATTACACAGCTTTTAAGCTTAGCTAGGGTTAGTACAGTGATTCAGACCAATATATATAAGCAATATATATATTGCTTGGGGCACTTAGGGACAGATATAAATTAACTTATTAACTGATTTAGCAATCACTGTGTTAAATACTGTAGCGTTAGGCTTCTGAAGTCTGCAGTAGGCCCACTAGGGGGAAGAGATAAAAAAAAACATAATTTTCATACTTAAATTACAGGAAAAAGAGCAAAACGAATAATGAAAATGCATTAAATTTTTCTACAAAAAATTAACACCTTAACAACCAAGGACGTACAAGGTACGTCCAACAAAAAACGGTTGTTAATGACCAGGGGTTTTAAGCGCTAGAAGTGATCGTGATCACTTCCAGCCGCTTTTAGGGTATTGCAGGGAAGCCTCAATATTGAGGCATCGTGCAGTACCCTCTGGTAAGCAACCAATGCAGAGAGGGTCAAGATTGGTGGCAAATAGGTAGACGAGGACGGTTAGAGAGCTGTTTGGGGGGATCAGGGAGGTAAGGGGCTAAGGGGGGATCCTACACTGCAGAATATATATATATATATATATATATATATATATATATATATATATATATATATATATAAATCTATATATATATATATATATATAAAATAAAGCATTTTAATTTAGTACTGGCAGACTTTCTGCCAGTACTTAAGATAGGGGTGAAAATTGTGGGGTGGGGGAGGGAAGAGAACAGTTTGAGAGAGATTAGGGAGGGATCAAGGGTTGGGATGTGTCAGGTGGGAGGGTAATCTATACGCTAAAGCTAAAATTAACCATACAAGAAAGCCTAATTAACCCCTTCACTGCTGGGCAAGTGTGGTGCGCAGCTGCATTTAGAGGGCTTCTAATTACCAAAAAGAAATGCCAAAGCCATATATGTCTGCTATTTCTGAACAAAGGGGATCCCAGAGAAGCATTTACAACCATGTGTGCCATGATTGCACAAGCTGTTTGTAATTAATTTCAGTGAGAAACCTAAAGTTTGTGATCGCATTTGGCGGTGAAATGGTGGCATAAAATATACCAAAATGGTCATAGATCAATACTTTGGGTTCTATAAAAAAAAAATATATATATATATATATATATATATATATATATGGGAAGGGTTATTCAGGGATTCCTGACAGATATCAGTGTTACAATGTAACTTTTGCTTGTTTTGACAAAAAATTGTTTGGAAATAGCAAAGTGCTACTTGTACTTATTGCCCTATAACTTACAAAAAAAAGCAAAGAACGTGTAAACATTGGGTATTTCTAATCTCAGGACAAAATTAATAAACCATGTAGCATGTTTTTTTTGGTGGTTGTAGATGCATAAGATATTTTGGGGGTCAAAGTTAGAAAAAGGTTTTTTTTTAATTTTTTCATCATATTTTATAAATAAAAGTTATTGCAAATTATATGATATGATGAAAATAATGATATCTTTAGAAAGTCAATTTAATGGGGAGAAAAACAGTATATAATATGTGTGGGTACATTAAATGAGTAAGAGGAAAAATACAACTAAACACAAACACTGCAGAAAAGTTAAAACAGCCCTGGTTCTTAATGGTAAGAAAATTGAAAAATGGTCTGGTCACTAAGGGATTAAACATTTTCGAGTACATTACAAGTGGAGCTGAAAAATATTAGTGCTATTGAGAGCTTACACCGCACTAGTTCAATTAGTAGTGTTCCTATTATTTCCTGATATCACAAGTTTAAAGTAAAAAGTTTTTGCTCAAGTGAAAGCTTCATGAAAGCAGACATGCACTGACTCCCTCACCCCATAAACTTCTATAGAGCCCATTATAAAAACCTTGTTCTGACTTTCAATTGCAAACTAACCCTAAGGCGCTCTAAGCCAAGAGCATTAAAGCCAAAGATGCATTAAAGGGACATGAAACTCAAATATTTCTCTCATGATTCAGAAATAAAATACAATTTTAAACAACTTTATCATTTACTTCTATTATCTAATTTGTTTCATTTTCTTGGTATCATTTGTTGAAGAAGCAGCAATGCACTAATGGTTTCTAACTGAACTCATGGGTGAGCCAATCACGATCAATATATATATTCAGCCAAAAATCAACAGTTAGAACCTAGGTTCACTGCTGCTTTTGAGCTTGTCTAGATAAACCTTTCAGCAAAGGATAACATGAGAAGGAAGCAAATTAAATAATAGAAGTCAATTGGAAAGTTGTTTAAAATTGTATTCTCTATCTGAATCATAAAATAAAAAATATTGGGGTTCATGTCCCTTTAAGAAATAATTTCAATTTAAAGGGACAGTCTACACCCGAATTTGCATTGTTTAAATAGATAGAAAATCCCTTTATTGCCCAATCCCCAAATTTGCATAACTAACACAGTTATATTAACACACTTTTTACCTCTGTGATTACCTTGTATTTAAGCCTATGCAGACTGCCCCCTTATTTTATTTCTTTTGACAGACTTTCATTTTACCCAATCAGTTCTGACTCCTAGGTAACTCCACAGGTGTGAGCACAATGATATATATATATATATATAGCACACATTAACTAACACCCTCTAGTTGCGAACAAAATGTCAAAATGCATTCAGATAAGAGGCGGCCTTCAAGGTTTAAGAAATTAACATATAAGCCTACCTAGGTTTAGCTTTCAACTAAGAATACGAAGTGAACAATGCAAAATTGATGATAAAAGTACATTGGAAAGTTGTTTAAATTTACATGCCCTATCTGAATCATAAAAATGTTTCTTTTTGACTAGACTGGCCCTTTAATAAATATATATATATATATATATATATATATATATATATATATATATATATATATATATATATATATATATATACACATCCAGTGTGGTACACAGTGGAGGCTCCTCCATATGAAAACAGACGCACGTGAACCCCTTCAGAAAAAAAGAAAGAAAATACATTTTTTGACTGAATAAATATAATTTCTTCAATAGCCCCCCTATTGGAAAAAAAATATTTATTCAGCCCAAAAATGTTAGTCTAGACTGTCCAGTTTAATAAAAAAAATCCCTTTTTTTTTACCCCACGTGCAATAGAGAGGTATAGACTGCTATAGCCCTTTGCACATTTTTTCTAAGTGCCTGCATCGCCGCCCATAACATATCCTATACTTTTGCTAATTTCACAATTTTCAGTGTGCGAGTTGGGCTATTTCTATGGGCGGGCAGCAGGGGGATCACTTTTTTTTTTAAAGTTTCCTTTTTTTTAGCTGCGTTAGCGACACTCAGATTTTCCGGTATGCGACCATGCAGGATGACTTTGAGTTTGTGGAGTAAGTACCGGTACTATGCTAACTCCACCATCCATGATCACTGCAAGGAAAAAGCAAATTGACGGGACTCCTCTTTCTGCAGCCAGCTTGCCGCTCTCTATATGTTGTGACTCGTGGGCTCCATAAAGAGGTATTTTTTCTAAAGCAGACAGACAGGCAAATCAGGCTTTATTAGCTCAATAGTTCACTCAGAAAATAAATCACTGATTTATTTTCTGAGTGAACTATTGAGCTAATAAAGCTTGATTTCTTTTACAAGTGCACACAGTAGGAGAACTGCAGTAGAAAGTTATCATTTTGAAATAGATTTTTTTAAAAATATAAAAACATTTCAGGTGTTATAACCCGTTCTAGATGCTAGCAAGAAGGCAGGAGGCTAATATTACAAACGTTTTATTTTTTTGCTGCCTCTGACTGGCATGGAGGGCTTCAGAGTTGGAACTCAGCTGTAATCTGGGAGACATCTGCAGCATCTGTAGCAGTGTGTGTGAATTCCTCTGCTGAGCCTTTAGAATGCAGCCAAAAACTCAATAAAGCACTGTCTCAATAACTGGCAGGTCTGACTTAGAAATCTCTGCTGCTTCACCGGTTTGCCCTCCCCCTTGTCTCTCCTCTGAGTGCCGTGCTATTAGCAAACATGTGACAGCACAAACACATGGAGGAGTAATAAACATCTTAGAAGAAACTGATAAAGTGAGGGAGGCTGGGGGCTTTGTCAGTGAGGCTTGTTTTGTGGGGCTCACACAAGTAAGTGAAAGGGTCCTGTTTACAAAATCTGCTTAAAAATATTTTAAATACACATTTCTCTGTTACTGCCAGCAAACGTGCTCAAGTTTAACCCCTCAGCTATCAATAAAACAGAAAAAATGGTTATTTAACCTCTCAGTAACCAGCAAACAAAACTAATTTAACCAATTAGGAGCTAGTAATGCTCAAACTGCAGTCAGTAGCAGGTACATTTTATCTTAAATCACCACAATTAGCCTTTTCCTGGTAGCTGAACGGTTAAATCAAATGTATTTGTATATGCATCATATTAGGGTATAAGTGCATTTATATTTGTGTAAAAAATTTTAAGATATTTTAGAAGCATGTGGGAATGCCCCACTAAGTGGAGAAAAAGAAAGGGTTTAAAATATACCACAGGACCAATGCAGAGGTTGCTCACTGGCCTACCATTTTAATATGTGAAACAAAAGGGAGGGGTACATTTTGGGATATATATATATATATATATATATATATATACACATATATAATATACAGTGTGTGTGTGTGTATATATATATATATCAAAATAACAAGAGTATTGCATTGAGCAATGATACGTTTTTATTGGACTAATTATACATTTATAAGTTGACAAGCTTTCGGAAGAGTTCCTTCCTTTATCAAGTCTGGAGCAATACTGACCAGACTTGATAAATCCAGACTTGATAAAGGAAGGAACTCTTCCGAAAGCTTGTCAACTTATAAATGTATAGTTAGTCCAATAAAAACGTATCATTGCTCAATGCAATACTCTTGTTATTTTGATATCTAAATCTCTCTCTGGACTAACACGGCTACTCCAATCAACGTATATATATATATATATATATATATATATATATATATATATATATATATATATATATATATATATTTTACATAACTGGTCCGTGAACCCTCATTTGAATAACCCACGAGCTGCCACTGGTGGTACAGCACTCCTGACAACTTGCTCACAAACCGCTATGTTTCTAATGCCCAGGGTGCACTTCAGTGCAAATACATAGTCACAAAAATTGGGTCTTAATATGTTCGTTTTTATTTACAGTGATGTTTCAGGGTCACCCCCATCCTTGGACAGTGCTTGTCTGAGGACAGGGGTGAGACCGCAACGTCACTGTAAATAAAAACGGGACATCGTAAAGCATTTTTTTTTTTTTTTTTTTTTTTTAATTTAAGATTTTTATTGAGGTTCAGTTCAAGTTTTACAAATAATAAACGTCATTACATTTGAAACAATGCAGCAATAAATGGTTACATAATTGCCATCTGACACATAACAGAATAGATATATGTATATAATACATGAATTAGTGACATTTACATTCTTTATATATGAAAATAATTGCCATACAGACTGTATACCAGCTCCATGTTATCCAAGGTCACTCTTGGACCCCGAAACTGTATACATAATATGTTGTTGTAGCTGGTAATACTGAGACAAGGGAAGACCACTCATGGGTCTCAACTGATGTACCTCTTTTTTGTTTTTTAATATTTATAGAATAGTTAACAGTATATAACAGTCATAATATCATAAGAGATTATACATAAGACCAACAATTTATATGGCCACCTTATATAAGTATCAAGAAAGGGTTTCTAAGGGATATATTTTCCCATGCTTACCGAGTAAGCCGACGGTATTGGGGGGGAGAATAGGTTTACAAAATGATATATACTAAGGAGTAGAATATAATGTATATAGGATAACATATTAGGTGGTTCGTGAGTCTATCTTCATATAACATATTGGTCACACGCGATTAGTGGAAACAGTACTCATAGTGCTCATGGAACAAAAGTCAAGCCTCATTTCAACTAAGGGTGAGTGGTAAAAGCATATGCTAAGGTTTCATAGTGTTCCAAGTTTCTTTTAAAATTTAATTGACTATGGCTGATATGTATACTTATGGTTATAATATCAAAACACCTTAGATCGATTTGTTAGGTATACTATGTTTAGTATTTATGCGCTCTTGTATGAGAGGGTCAAATAAACAATATGGCCATTCAGACTGGGCAGAATATATCAATACTGCTACTAATATATACCTGAGAACATTAAAATGCTATGATTTATCTAGATATGGGTGAGCTAGGAGACAGTATGGCACTATGTATCAAAGATACCCTAAAATATAACTATGTCAGCAGATAGATATGAAATAATAGCTAGGTCACCCCGGCCGCAGGTAACCCAGCCGAACATGTAAAGGATATTAGTAATGTCTCAAATCTAGCCCCAATAAACTAAAATAATGTCTCAAGCAGTAGTGTATAACAACCTAAAGCTGTAGTATTTTTCCTTTAATTGTAGCCAAAAAGTGCCTAGGGTGTACATATAATAGCCTGTCTCTCATATATTAAAAATCTGGTACCAAAGGAGAGAGATATATAGCACTATATATTTTACATCGTAATTTGCATACACTTGTGATATAGAGGATTAAAACTGTGTAGGTCTGTAAGGAAGCAGGTCCCCAGATTAATATGGAACATATTGTAATTCAGTGAAACAGTGAACAAACCTAGTATAATTACAGTGAACATTTTCTCAGTGTAATTGACATTATCATGTTATTTAACTACATATCAGAAAAATAAGCAACTGAAACATAAAAGAATGAATAACTTGTCATGACGAGTGAACTAATATCGATTAAACTAATGTCTCTAAACATAGTCAAGGAACCACTCGTCAGGCTTAGATCATTTAGCTTACTCCACAACTTTTTTGCAAAACAGGGGGTTGAAACTGAATAGCTTTGCATATCCTAGACTTTCCTTAGGAAAATAAATCGAAAGGTAAAATTTCTTTGAACTTATAACCTAACTGCACGGTAAAAAAGAAAAAAAAAAAAAAAAAAACACAACAGACAAAAACGGCATTTTACACGTGAGAAAGTAAACAGAGCACTTAAAGGATATATGTCCAGACAATTAACCAAAATGACTCTTCAATAAGTTTCAGTCTTATAGAGTATTACCCTGATCTCTGGGTTGGCAGGCATTTGACCCCATTATCAATCAGCAACTGTGAAGGAGTTTTTAAGTTAACCTGATCATTTAACTATTGTACAAATGTCTCTAAATAGAGTCCAGTAATCTCACGCCAGGCTTAGACCAGTTAGCCTACTCCACATCTTGTTTTATGACGCTGTGGTAGTTTCTCTCTAACTCTGTAAAGGACCTCTTTCTCCAGTGCAGCTGACCATGAATAATCCCCTAAAAATGCAGACAGCGATGTGCTTGAGGTCATCACAGTACACGAGACATAGTCAGTCATTACCCAGGTTCTATAGTCATCTGGACTCCCCAGCAACTTTAGATATAGATCTTTCCGGGAGGGTGCACTCTGCCATTTCAGTTCCCTTATGGAGGCCGGTTCTGCCGTTATAAGCATGGGCATAGCAGTTAATATGTTTGTAGTGTCTGTAGTCAGAGCCATATTCTCTTTTGACTCGTAGCCAGAAATAGCCGGTAGCTTGGGGTCCTGACAGAGGGAGGCCAAAATTGTTGCGAGATCATTTCTAAATTCTACAAAACAGGTAGCTAGCCGGTCTTGCAAACTACATTCCCATTTCTCCATTTTCAGCACTGTAACTGAATCAGTGTCGCTAGGAACCTGAGCAATCATGATCTAGGTTAAACTGTGAATTGTCTGTAGGGCCGTAGGATCTCCGGAGTGAAGCTCAGCATATTTGTTGTATAGCTAGTTAAAATGGCGTCTATCAGCATGGCACATCCACTTCTATCTGTTATTTCCGCTCCTCACAGTTCTTCTCTCATTTTATCTGCTCCAAATCCAATGTGGCAAGTCTATAAACCTAAGACTTACTTTTGAAAACAGATTTAGGTGAAATCTTGATCATGGTATATCCTTTTTGATCAATTTGCACAGAGAGCAGCGAGCCTGCACGTCTGCCTCTGCTGCTCCATCGTAAAGCATTTAATGTGAAAATGGCTTAATATAGCTTAATGAGTAAAAAAAATTCCCTAAATGTTAATCAATTGCTGCATTATTTTGCACAACTCAAAATTTACACTATCCAAGCCCATCCTAGAACTTTCATGGATTTTGGTGTTCTGTTTTTTGGGGAGCTAAATGTGGTTTAACGTACAAAAAAGAACTTAGATGTTAACCGATTTTGCCCAAACCTCCCACAAAATAATAATCTATCTATTTAAACATATTTTGAAAATTCCAGGACATTTTGTAAAACATACCAAAAGATATTCTTATTTAACTATTTTTTTTTACAATTCTAAAACATTAATGTGAGCAGCTTAATGTTAAAAGAGCTTAATGTACCAAAATGTGCCTAAACATCAACCAATTGCCTTGAAACTTGGCACAACCTCAGTTTTTCACTATTCAAGCCTATCCTAGAAGTTTCATGGATTTTGGTATCTCACAAGGCAAATGAGTGACATTAAGCTTGTTTTTGGGGAGCTTAATGTGGCTTAATAAACAAAAAAGAACTTAGATGTTAACTAATTTAAATCTATCTTTTGAAACATATTTGGACAATTTAAAGACGTTTGATAAAACATACCAAAAGATATTCACATTTAACTATTTTCTTTACAATCCTAAAACATTTAGGGGCAGATTTATCAAGCATTCAATGCTGCTTGTTCCATGCGAGCCTTCAGGCTCGCCGGAATCAAGAGTTAAGAAGCAGCGGTCATAAGACCGCTGTTCCATAACTCGTCCACCACCTCTGAGGCTGCGGACAATAATCATCCCAATCCGATACGATCAGGATGATTGACACCCCCTGCTAGCAGCCGATTGGCCACGAATGTGCAGGGGACAGCATTGCACAAGCATTTCACAAGCATTTCTCTTCTGCTAAATGCACAACAGGATTCTGATTTTCATCCTCAACAGAGGGGTTATCTAGTGGCTCATGAATCTCTAAATTCTGATCTTTTCCATTTCTGATAGATCTGGAGTTTCACTTCTCAGGTCTGTAGATCTACACTCCTGACTATGATCAGAAGTTGGAACCAGATTTATAATAACCTCTCTTGATGAATCATCATATAAATTTAAAAATATTAATTATTATGTTTTATAAAACCCTTTTTTTTCAAACACAATTATTCTACATTTGTTATGTGTCACCATGGGGATACTTGTGTTATCTTCAAGGTATAACACAATAAATTACCTTTATTTTTTTGGTGGCGAAAGATGTAGCTATTGTTAAAAATAACTCATGGAAGATAGATAAGTTGATCATTTATAACCATGAAAAGTATTAATAGTTCAGAAAATTTGATTAAATGGACAGTCAATACTAGAAATTGTGTTGTTTAAAAATATAGATAATACTGTGCTACCCATTCCCCAGTTTTGCATATCCAACAAAGCTAGAAAAATACACTTTTTACCTCTGTAACGTGTATATAAGCATCTTATGATAGGCCTATGAGTACATGACATTTTATTTATTATCTATTGACTTTCATTTTAGACAATTAGTGCAGTGTCTGCCACAAGACACGGGGTGATCACAATCTTATCTATATGACCTACATGAACTAGCTCTCCCCTGTTGTGAAAATAAAATAAAAAAGAATGTGACAATAGGCGGCCTTCAAGGGCTTTGACATTATCATATGAGCCTTCCTAGGTTTAACTTTTAAATAGGATAACCAAGCGAACAAAGCACATTTGTTGATAAAAGTACATTTTTAATTTCCGGGAAAATTACATGCCCTATTTGAAACCTGTTATTTTTATTTTTGAGTTTAATGTCCCTTCAAAGAACTAAGAATTAAACATCAATATTACTTCCATCTTCTAGAAGAAACAAAAACACATTTTCAAGATATGGATGGATAGTCAATCTTTAAATAAGAAACTAATTATTCATTATTCTTTAGAGTTATACTATAACAAAATATTTACCATCAAAAAGTGGTGCTAAATCCATGACCATAGATCTAAAAATAAATACATTATAATTAATATTGTTCCTTTTAAAACTTTTAGAAGCAATATAAATAATATAACAATAAATACCTTTGTTTCTTCCAACTGCTGTATCTGGTGTACTGCTCCGTATATCTGGGATGGTATCAGCAAATGATAGGCTATGGCTAGTATTTGATATAGACCGTATATATTACCCATGTTGTTGATGTTGGCTGATCTGTAAACTTTCCATTTGATGGAATGTTGATGCCCGTGGTTCAGATTCTATGGAGGTAGATGGAACGTTAACTGAGGCTGATGTGGACGACTGAGCAGACAAACCTATAAAATAAATATTATAATTAACACACGTTTTTCATTCATCACTATAAAAACAAACAGACACAAAATAAATAAATATTTTTTATTTTTATTTTAAAGTAAAGCCAGCTTAATGGATAACAAGGAAAACATTTTCTTAACACATGAGCTAGCATTTCACTGTATATAGCATTAATGAGAAATGTAGATTAGTGTGGCACACATCAACCAGCATTGTACAGGTGGATGTATGTAGCATAAGTGCGAAAAATTACATTATTGTGGAACACATTAACTAGCATTTTAATGTGGGATGGATGTAGCATTAGTGATATGAGTAAATTGATGTGACTCACATGAACTAGCATTTTAATGGGGGATGTATGTAGCATTAGTAATAAAGGTACATTAGTGTGTCACAAATAAACTAGCATTGTACAAGGGTGATATATGGAGCATTGTTGACAAGAAGGACATTATTGTGGCACACAAACTATCAATTTACTGTGGGATGTATGTACTATTATTGAGATGAGGACATTAATGTGTCTCACACGAAATAGCATTTTAATGAGGGATGTATGTAGCATTTGTGTTAAAGGTACATTAGTGTGGCACACATGAACTAGCATTGTACAGGTGAAGGCATGCAGCATTACTGATAAATGAACATTATTAAGGCACAAATGAACTAGCATTGTACAGGAGGATGTTTGCAGCATTATTGATAAAAAGGAAATTGGTTTGGCTCACATGAACTAACATTGCTGAGGTGTATGTGTGTATCAATATTTTGAAAAGGACATTATAATGACTAGCATAAACTAGCATTGTAAATGTGGATGTATGCAGCATTAGTGAGAAAAAGGACAATAATGTGGCACACATGAGCTAGCATTGTACAGGTAGATCTATGTAGCAGTATAGAGAAAAAAATATTTTATTTTGACACACATAATGGTGCATTGTACATGTGAATTTATGTATCATTAGTGCTGGATACACGTATTATCAGTGAGAAATAGAACATTGGGTTAGCAAACATGAACTAGATTTGCCGGAGAATTAATATCGCAATAATTAGAAAATTACAAATTAAAATGGGTCCAATTGAATATCATTAGTTACATGGTTGTATGACAGCAAATTACATTAGTAGGCTGAACATGAAATCGAGTAAAAAAACGTTGTATGTAGCATTAGTGACAAAAAAGGGCATAAGTATGGCGCACATGAACTACCACCTTCATTGCTACAGCTATTGTTATGTCGTACAATCATATAATTTTGCCACATAGGCAGTAGCTATGTGATTATGTTACATTGGATTAATGATGAAAACTATATAACAATTGAACACATCACACAACAGTTTTAAAATTGGTTTAGAAGCGTTAATATGAACTCCAAAAATCTAATTATATTTACCTCTAAAATCACTATCACAGTCATCAGTGATGCCCTCGATGTCTCTGGAGGACTTTTTTTCAAAGTCTGTCAAATCGGCGACATAAGGTGGGCCGCCTCCTGTACAACGTGCAGATTGCTTTTCTTTTGTGATTTTGGCTTTCGTTTGACGCTTGATATCATTGAAATGTTTTTTGCACAATTCAATATCTTTCTTTGTTGGTCCTTGTGCACTCACAGCATCACTAATTTTGTGACAAATAATTTTTTTGGGGAACCGGAGATTTGCTTGACGCAACTTCCATATATATTTTCATAATAATCAAGTACAAGATCAAGTACAACATTCTGTTGATGTGAGAAGTTTGGGTTGCGAGTCTTCTTGGAAGTACCAGAATCTCCTGTGGAAGCCATATGAACTTGCTTCTCACAGTAAAAAATAAAAGGAATAAAAAAAAGTTTTTAAATATTTCTGGGAAATACACTTTCTTTTACATATGAGCAGCTTATCTTGTCACTTGTATGATGAATATTACACCTATCTGGTCACGTAGGTTAAGAAAATCGACCAATATACCATAGACTGCTTTGTAATTTTGTTCTTCGCTGAGTGAAGCTTCAAAGTTATCAATCATCCGATTGTCTTCAAGACAGATTAGATGCAATATTTTACAGGCTGATTTTTAGTACATTCATGTAACGAAGTTGAATCTGCTATGTGCAAATGCCGGCAGGTACATTCGATACACTTATTACATGGCGCCTAGTGTATGCTGTAGGCATTTATCGATGTGGGGCGGACATGATCCACCCACACATTGATAAATCGGCCACCATATGTGAACAGCTTAATGTAAAAAGAGCTTAATGTACCATAATTTGCCTAAAAATCAATCAATTGCTTCGAAAATGTGCATTACCTATATTTTTCACTTCCCAAACTTAACTATGGATTTTTGCTTGTTTTTAGGGGAGCTTGATGTGGCTTAACGTATAAAAAAGTACTTAGATGTTAACCAATTTTCACCAAACTTCAGACAATACAAGACTTTATCTATTCAAACATATCTGGAAAATTTCAAGATGTTTGATAAAACATACCAAAAGTTATTCACATTTAACTATTTTTTTACCATCCCAAAACATTTAATGTGAACGGCTTATCGTAAAAACTAGGTACGCTAATATTTCTTCAAAAACCAATATATTGTCTAGGTAGCTTTGTCTAGCTGGAGTCTTCTGCTTTGGAAGGTTGGAGGCAATAGATTCATATTTGAATTTATTTTTCCATATTAAGCCACTGGATCCTCAAAACAGCTTAATGTAATTCATTTGCAATGTCTGGTGTTGTTTAGTCACATTATGGTACATTAAGCTCTTATTAACATTCAGCTGTTCACATTACGGGCTTGATTTATTAATCAGCGGATGCTGTTTTGGAGACCGCTGCTCCTTAACTTGCTCCTTTCAGGTGGTGGATTTAAATCATCCTAATCTGATCGGGATAATTGATAGCCCCTGCTAGCGGACGCTTGGCCCCCAGTGAGCAGGTGATGGCATTGCACAAGAATTTCACAAAAAATGCTTGTGTAATGTTAAATGCCAACAGCATATGCTGTCAGCATTTAGTGACATTGAGCAGACATGATTAGCTACAGCAAATCATGTCTGATCAACTAATAATAAATCTACCCGTAAATGTTTAGGATTGTAAAAAAAAATAGTTAAATGCGAATAACTTTTGGTATGTTTTACAAAATGTCCTGAAATTTTCCGAATATGTTTGAATATATAGTTATTGTATTGTGGGAAGTTTGGGGGAAATTAGCTAACATCTAAGTTCTTTTTTGTACATTAAGCCACATTAAACTCCCCCCCAAAAAAGGTTAATGTCACTCATTTGCCTTGTGGGAAACCAAAATCCATGAAACTTCTAGGATAGGTTTGGATAGTGAAAAACTGAGGTTGTGCCACGTATTATCCTATGACTTTATATATATATGTAATAATTTTTAAATATGTTTTACATGTGTTTTGTTATACTTTTATTCTAAACCTAACACTTTTCTTTGCTTATCAATGCATTAAAAGCTTTGCCATACGGGGGGCGGAGCCAGCAGCCATACTGAGAGGTTGTGTATAGCAGGAGCTCCTCTCACTAAATAGTTATATACATATATATTCTACAAATCCCCAGCCTAATCGGACTCAAGATTACAATTTCTATACCTTAGACTCCGTGCTAAACAATTTTGCTTCCACATCAGAGCTATATCCCTCCCACCCAGCTCCGCTAACATTGAAGCCGCATACCGAAACACTGTTGTGCTAAGGACCTACATCTCCAGCGGCAGCCTTGATCCTCCACACATATCAGCCTCCTCAGACTGCAGCACTAACACGGAGACTACCCGACACCTCCTACAATTCACCCGGAGGACCTTGGACCTGACAGCGCTCACAGAGCGGCCCCAGCTGACACTCTCCAGCGCACCTTAACGGGAGGACTCCTCGCACCACTCTCCACCTCTTATACGGAGACAGACCACACGCTCCCTTCAGAAACCCTGCACCGGACACCAGTAACTGAGAGGGCAGGTCGGAACTATCGCACAGTATTGTCCGCATCTAGTGCAGAAAAGTTAGCAGGCTCGCAGTCACGGTGACAGACTTTTGGCGCGAACGGACGCCATCTTCCCATCTCTCTGATCCCGGTAAGAACTTGCTATATAGTTGGTGGCTGCCTTCATTCACCTTTACTCCTGAGGATGGGTTAAGATCGGCAATAAGCCCTTTGTAAAAAGTTAACTGGAGGGGTTATACCAAGGCATTAACATTGTAATTGTAACTGCGCCATCACTACCTCAGATGCTATCTAGCTTAAGGAAGCAGCCTACAGCCTCACTGGATATTGTGTGTGCGCAATCAGGCATAATATGCTGATAACAGGGCTATAAGTTATAAATTATGCCAATCACCTAGCACTTTTTACTGGCACAGATATTGACACTACACATCTACAGTAAGGGAGTCGTTTGCATGAAAATAGACCACAGTGCCCCTATGGACATTCTATTACTCTTGGCCTCTAGATTAAACCCATAGTTGCAGAGTGTCATGGATACAGTGCGGCTAATAGATAAATGGGAGGCAAGGGTTTTACAACTCTTTAATGATCACTTCTGTAACCTCAGACAGCAACTTTTAGAGGATTTGCTTCCTCTGTTTCAAATTTGTAACCAACAAGATGGTATGCCAGCTAGCAACTACAACAGCCAAAACTGGTCTGAGAGATCCGGAGAAGCACATAGAGAAGAGGGGACCTGCGATGATCCACAGAAAAAATTACCTGCTCAACCGGACCGCGGGATCTCCGCTTCATGTCATCTTAAAGTAGGAACAAACTCTGCGATGCACACGGCTACCTTACTGACCCACCCCGCATATTTCACCCCCAAAGGTAAACTCTCCCTACATACACCGAAGGTCACTTGGATTATGGGGCTTCCCCTGACATTTACCTCACGCTCCCACGCTCTCTGTTGCCTATGCAGTGCCACATCCCAAATGGGTCCTGCTCTTGCAGTTCCTAACACTGGGGTTGGCTGAATTACTGCATACTCTTGGACTGATTTCCTGGCGTGATAGTGTCTCACGTAGGCCCTCATGGATTACGTTCTGAAATATTGGATTAGGCTGAGGCCAAGTACTAATAAATGCATCCGGGACTTTACCTGAGTTTAATTGTAAAATGTTTAGGTTTGTATTTGCCATGGTTCAATATTGTTCAAAGAGGTCCAAACAATCTTATCTGCTAATTAAGGCCTAGATTTGGAGTTTTGTCGGTAACGACCCGAAAAACTAACGCCAGCTTTTTTCTGGCCGCACCATAAAAATAACTCTGGTATTGAGAGTCCACATAAAGGCTGCGTTAGGCTCCAAAAAAGGAGCGTAGAGCATTTTTAACGCAGCTTCAACTCTCGATACCAGAGTTGCTTACGGACGCGGCCAGCCTCAAAAACGTGCTCGTGCACGATTCCCCCATAGGAAACAATGGGGCTGTTTGAGCTGAAAAAAAAACAAACACCTGCAAAAAAGCCGCGTTCAGCTCCTAACGCAGCCCCATTGTTTGCTATGCGGTAACCCTTCCTACGTCTGCACTTAACACTCTAACATGTACCCCGAGTCTAAACACCCCTAACCTTACACTTATTAACCCCTAATCTGCCACCCCCGCTATCGCTGACCCCTGCATATTATTATTAACCCCTAATCTGCCGCTCCGTAAACCGCCGCTACTTACATTATCCCTATGTACCCCTAATCTGCTGCCCTAACATCGCCGACCCCTATATTATATTTATTAACCCCTAATCTGCCCCCCACAACGTCGCCTCCAACTGCCTACACTTATTAACCCCTAATCTGCCGACCGGACCTGAGCGCTACTATAATAAAGTTATTAACCCCTAATCCGCCTCACTAACCCTATCATAAATAGTATTAACCCCTAATCTGCCGTCCCTAACATCGCCGACACCTAACTTCAAACATTAACCCCTAATCTGCCGACTGGAGCTCACCGCTATTCTAATAAATGTATTAACCCCTAAAGCTAAGTCTAACCCTAACACTAACACCCCCCGAAGTTAAATATAATTTAAATCTAACAAAATTAATTAACTCTTATTAAATAAATTATTCCTATTTAAAGCTAAATACTTACCTGTAAAATAAATCCTAATATAGCTTCAATATAAATTATAATTATATTATAGCTATTTTAGGATTAATATTTATTTTACAGGTAACTTTGTATTTATTTTAACCATGTACAATAGCTATTAAATAGTTAAGAACTATTTAATAGCTAAAATAGTTAAAATAATTACAAATTTACCTGTAAAAGAAATCCTAACCTAAGTTACAAATAAACCTAACACTAGACTATCAATAAATTAATTAAATAAACTACCTACAATTATCTACAATTAACCTAACACTACACTATCAAATTAATTAAATACAATTGCTACAAATACATACAATTAAATAAACTAGCTAAAGTACAAAAAATAAAAAAGAACTAAGTTACAAAAAATAAAAAAATATTTACAAACATAAGAAAAATATTACAACAATTTTAAACTAATTACACCTACTCTAAGCCCCCTAATAAAATAACAAAGCCCCCCAAAATAAAAAAATGCCCTACCCTATTCTAAATTACTAAAGTTCAAAGCTCTTTTACCTTACCAGCCCTGAACAGGGCCCTTTGCAGGGCATGCCCCAAGAAATACAGCTCTTTTGCCTGTAAAAAAAAAAAACATACAATACCCAAGCCCCCCAACATTACAACCCACCACTCACATACCCCTAATCTAACCCAAACCCCCCTTAAATAAACCTAACACTAAGCCCCTGAAGATCATCCTACCTTGTCTTCATCTCATCGGGTATCACACCGATCCGTCCAGAAGAGCTCCTCCGATGTCCTGATCCAAGCCCAAGCGGGGGGATGAAGAGGTCCATGATCCGGCTGAAGTCTTCATCCAAGCGGGCCAGAAGAGGTCTTCCATCCGATTGAAGTCTTCATCCAAGCGGCATCCATCCGGAGCGAAGCTGCAGCATCCTGAAGACCTCCACCGCGGAACATCCATCCTGGCCGACGACTGAAAGACGAATGACGGTTCCTTTAAATGACATCATCCAAGATAGCGTCCCTCGAATTCCGATTGGCTGATAGGATTCTATCAGCCAATCGGAATTAAGGTAGGAATATTCTGATTGGCTGATGGAATCAGCCAATCAGAATCAAGTTCAATCCGATTGGCTGATAGAATCCTATCAGCCAATCGGAATTCGAGGGACGCCATCTTGGATGATGTCATTTAAAGGAACCGTCATTCGTCGTTCAGTCGTCGGCCAGGATGGATGTTCCGCGGTGGAGGTCTTCAGGATGCTGCCGCTTCGCTCCCGATGGATGCCGCTTGGATGAAGACTTCAATCGGATGGAAGACCTCTTCTGGCCCGCTTGGATGAAGACTTCAGCCGGATCATGGACCTCTTCAGCCCCCCGCTTGGGCTTGGATCAGGACATCGGAGGAGCTCTTCTGGACGGATCGGTGTGATACCTGGTGAGGTGAAGACAAGGTAGGATGATCTTCAGGGGCTTTGTGTTAGGTTTATTTAAGGGGGGTTTGGGTTAGATTAGGGGTATGTGGGTGGTGGGTTTTAATGTTGGGGGGCTTCGGTATTGTATGTTTTTTTTTTACAGGCAAAAGAGCTGTATTTCTTGGGGCATGCCCCGCAAAGGGCCCTGTTCAGGGCTGGTAAGGTAAAAGAGCTTTGAACTTTAGTAATTTAGAATAGGGTAGGGCATTTTTTTATTTTGGGGGGCTTTGTTATTTTATTAGGGGGCTTAGAGTAGGTGTAATTAGTTTAAAATTGTTGTAATATTTTTCTTATGTTTGTAAATATTTTTTTATTTTTTGTAACTTAGTTCTTTTTTATTTTTTGTACTTTAGCTAGTTTATTTAATTGTATTTATTTGTAGCAATTGCATTTAATTAATTTATTGATAGTGTAGTGTTAGGTTAATTGTAGATAATTGTAGGTAGTTTATTTAATTAATTTATTGATAGTGTAGTGTTTGGTTTAATTGTAACTTAGGTTAGGATTTATTTTACAGGTAAATTTGTTATTATTTTAACTATTTTAGCTATTAAATAGTTCTTAACTATTTAATAGCTATTGTACATGGTTAAAATAAATACAAAGTTACCTGTAAAATAAATATTAATCCTAAAATAGCTATAATATAATTATAATTTATATTGTAGCTATATTAGGATTTATTTTACAGGTAAGTATTTAGCTTTAAATAGGAATAATTTATTTAATAAGAGTTAATTAATTTCGTTAGATTTAAATTATATTTAATTTAGGGGGGTGTTAGTATTAGGGTTAGACTTAGCTTTAGGGGTTAATCCATTTATTAGAATAGCGGCGAGATTCGGTCGGCAGATTAGGGGTTAATAATTGAAATTAGGTGTCGGCGATGTTAGGGAGGGCAGATTAGGGGTTAATACTATTTATTATAGGGTTAGTGAGGCAGATTAGGGGTTAATAACTTTATTATAGTAGCGCTCAGGTCCGGTCGGCAGATTAGGGGTTAATAAGTGTAGGCAGGTGGAGGCGACGTTGAGGGGGGCAGATTAGGGGTTAATAAATATAATACAGGGGTCGGCGGTGTTAGGGGCAGCAGATTAGGGGTACATAAGGATAACGTAGGTGGCGGCGCTTTGCGGTCGGCAGATTAGGGGTTAATAAGTGTAGGCAGGTGGAGGCGACGTTGTAGGGGGCAGGTTAGGGGTTAATAAATATAATACAGGGGTCGGCGGTGTTAGGGGCAGCAGATTATGGGTACATAAGTATAACGTAGGTGGCGGTCGGCAGATTAGGGGTTAAAAAATTTTTTTCGAGTGTCGGCGATGTGGGGGGACCTCGGTTTAGGGGTACATAGGTAGTTTATGGGTGTTAGTGTACTTTAGAGCACAGTAGTTAAGAGCTTTATAAACCGGCGTTAGCCCAGAAAGCTCTTAACTACTGACTTTTTTCCTGTGGCTGGAGTTTTGTCGTTAGATGTCTAACGCTCACTTCAGAAACGACTCTAAATACCGGAGTTATAAAAATCCCATTGAAAAGATAGGATACGCAATTTACGTAAGGGGATCTGCGGTATGGAAAAGTCGCGGCTGGAAAGTGAGCGTTAGACCCTATTTTGAGTGACTCCAAATACCGGCGGTAGCCTAAAACCAGCGTTAGGAGCCTCTAACGCTGGTTTTCACGGCTACCGCCAAACTCCAAATCTAGGCCTAAGAGAGTTAGAGTCAGGTGATTAATATGTTATGTCCATAAGTCAGCTACTACTTCACTTATCCCATAAAAATCCCCAATGTAGGATCACTGCAATATATACATATATTTTTACCACAGGACACATGGTTTAAGTTTAAGACAATGGGTCTATTTGCAATGTATTTATGTGGATACACAAGTCTGACTATAGATATATAATTTTCCTTTCACAGATCCATGTAGAATAATTATACTGGGTACAAGATAAAATTTAATATGTAACACTGCCTTAAGGCCCCTATACAGCTACTCCTTATTGTGTTCTCTGAGGCTGGCCTGACCATATTGGGAAGGAAAATTTTCTATCTGATTTCTATCTTGCCAAACATGCTGTATTCACTAGTCTATGAAACACTTGTTCTAGAAACTAGGTACTCTATAGTCTCAATAATGTACTTCAAAGAATAGTATTGGGATTCTAGCTTATAATAGTTTAACATCAAATGTTCTCTCAATATGTTTATATCTGTTTAGAAGCCTTTTTTAGCTAAGTATAAAGGGATTGTTAAAAATGTCTATATCTATTTATGTATGAGACGCATAACTAAGTGCTTGAGCCTAGGTACATAGCAACATAATTCTTTCAAGCCACTCAGGAATTTAAGTTATATGGGATGATGTGTGTCTGGCTTTTAATTTTACACCTTCAGTATTATTCCCCTACACTTTAAGCAGCTCACTTTACATGTATAGAAGGATTTCAATAATTCTGCTAGTTAGTACATGTACATGATCAACCATATTGAGATATCCCACTACAGGCCTAAATCCCCATTATAGAGTATATGTCTTCGGCAGTTTCAATATCATATTGTCTATAGCATAACCGTTCTTTCTTAGAATGCTATGATTGTATATTACATGAGTTATATGAGTCTGTTACAAAAGTGCAGCAATTAAGACCAATGTTTCAGTTCCCTCAATATAAAATGTTTAGATTTGTTTTTGTTCTAGCTCCTATAGGGTTCAAAGGATTGTTTTAAGACACTGTTGAGAGTAATGATGGTTGGTACCAGATGAGACTTCCTAGGCCATGTACCTATAACTCATAGCTCTTTGGTACACTAGAATCTGTTACTTGAGTTACCTGCAGGGAATGCATTGAAAGCCTTATGATAATTAGACCCCTAATTAATCACACTCCCTGTGTGGAAGTTTTTATTTGGATAAAATGCCGGTCCTGCTGAGCCCCTCTCCTCCCTTTCCCGCCGGTACTTGTTGCCTGTGGGTCATACCCATATCCCTTTTACCCACATTGCCTAGAGCTGGCACTTCCCCAGGAGAGGAGCTCATGCAGTAGCCTCCTACCCTCTATATATGCAAACTTTCTCCTCTATACATAACTCTACCTGTAAATTTGCAAATTTGTAACTGTATAATAAGCCTTCTAACAGCCCTATTTACATTATTAATCTGGCATTCTAGATAGTACCGCCCCCCCCACTTCCTTTCATTCCTCTCCTTTTCTAACATAAGCCCGCTGAATTCTTCTTCCCTTTTCTAGACCACCTTGGTCTGAGAACGTCCAAACAAATACGGTCCCACGCCTGCCTCAACCATATTAGAATAAGTGAACATATTAACTTTCATGGGCCATATCTATTATATATAAAATACAAAACTGAGGTTCCTTTATTTTATGTACAAACATATATTCCGTTATCAACATCCATGTTTACAAGGTTAACTCTAGCAATCTCATATGCCTCTTATTCGTTGTTAATGTCTACCTTTTCATAAGGGAGTTATGACTACAGGTCATTGTAATGATCAGCAATTCGATTGCTGTTTCTTTAGTCTGATTATGAGTATTCTCTTGTAAATAGTTTGTATGTATCATGTGATTAAGTCTGTCTGCTAGTGAGGAGACAGAGTCTTAATCACCTGGATTAATGTAGCCCGGAATATTCACCTCAAAATTATAAGTAGTAAGATCAGGTGAATTATATCTGGGTCCAGAGATAAGTTTGTACTATGTAAACTTTTAGATAATAAGTAGCAGTTTATATAGGTTTGTGACAGATAAGTGAGGTCCCCTTTAAGGTAATACTGTGCCTTTAAATAATACACCTTGCGGTAAAGATAAGTTCACAGTGTGGAGTATAATGTTTCAGCTTGCTGGCCCTTTAAATAATACACCTTGTGGTAAAGATAAGTTCACAGTGTTAAGTTTACTGTTTCAGCTTGCTGGCCCTTTAAATAATACACCTTGTGGTAAAGATAAGTTCACAGTGTTAAATTTACTGTTTCAGCTTGCTGGGCCTTTAAATAATACACCTTGCAGTAAAGATTTGTAAACAGTGTTAAGAATACTTTATCAGCTTGCTGCGCTGTTAAACATTACACCATACGGTAAAGATAAGTTCACAGTCTTAACGGCAATGCTAACACTTGTATACGGAACCTGGCTCTAGCAGCTGTGTGCGTGCAGCTTCTCTGATCCTCTCTGCAGATTGCGGCCTGTGTCTGTTAAGCTGGAAGTTGTTAGAGCGGCGTGCGTGCTGCAGTTGCAACAGGTGACTTCTGCTTTAGATGAGAAGTAGCTTCAGTTGAAGGAGACAGAGCTAATCACAGAACAAGTGATACTCTGTTTTAGACAAGTAACAAGAAAGGCTGGAGAGTGATTGGGTATCAACCTTCAATAAACCAGCAAAGGTGTATGGGAAATGGAAAGCTTTTAAAGGAAAAGAGAGCCAGATAATTAATTCTTAAGGTGGTATGTGAGATGTAGTAACATAAGTTAAGGTGGAACTGAGGAGTTCATGACACATCCCCCCCTCAAAAGAACCTCAAGGAGGTGTCAAGGCACTGGATGATCAGGATGCCTACGGTGGAACACAGACACCAGACGGGGAGCCGATAGATTGGATGCCGGCTCTCAGGAATCCTCAGATGAGTCATACCCCGACCAGCGGACAAGGTATTGGAGTTCACGTGATACCTTCGGGAGTCGACTATAGAATGTACTTCGTATTCGGGGTCAGGTGTAGGAGATTCCGGAGGAGATGGAGAGACATGGGTAGAGGGATCACAGGGTTTGACAAGTGACACATGAAATGTGGGATGTATACGGTAAGTTGCTGGGAGTTGTAGGGTAACAGTGACAGGGTTGCTTATAGCCACTATCGGGAAGGGTCCCACAAACAGTTTATTGAATTTCCTACAGGGTGTAGGTAATTTAAGATTTTTGGTGGCGAGCCAAACTAAGTCACCCACTTTGTAGGCGGGTTGGGGATGATGGCGTAGGTCGTAGTATCGTTTCTGGGTGGCTTGTGCTTGCTTGATGTTCTCTTGTATGACAGTATAGGTCTGTTTAATGGAGTTGACCAAGTCATTTACTTGTGGACCGGGACTGTTTGCAGGAGGTAGCAGGTGAAAACGAGGGTGCCTTCCTGAGTTGACATAAAAGGGTGAAAATCCTGTGGATGAATTAGTAGTGTTATTGAAAGAAAATTCAGCCTGGGGAAGGAGCGAAGCACAAGAGTCGTGTTTATGGGAGCAAAAACATCTCAGGTATTGCTCCAACCATTGGTTGGTACGTTCACATAGCCCATTTGTTTGCGGGTGGTACGATGTAGTCAGGTGTTGCTGAATGCCAAGAGATTGACATAGGGATCTCCAAAACTTGGATGTAAATTGCGACCCTCTGTCACTGAGTACAGATACTGGAAGGCCATGCAGTCGAACAATCTCTTTGATAAATAGATCTGCAGTGCTGTAGGAAGTGAAGCTGTAGGAATGAAGTGGGCCATTCTAGAGAACAGGTCAACTACTACAAAGATGACAGTCATGCCACAGGAGCTTGGAAGATCAACGATAAAATCCATAGAGACGTATGCCCACGGATAGTCTGGTAAGGGTATGTTTTGCAATAGGCCCAGAGGGAGTTGATGAGATGGTTTACAGGTGGAAAAGGAACTTATATATTGTTTTACTGAGTGTCTCATAGAAGGCCACCAGAAGTGCCTTTGTAGAAGGTCATAGGTCTTATGTATTCCCAAATGACCAGCTAAGGAGGAATCATGAGTTATAGATAACACTTTTGTCCGGAGAGATGGTGGTATGTAATATCTTGACATATTACAGAGGATACCGTTTTGATCAGGGGTGAGAGGGTAAGTAGCCTTTGTTGTATCCAGTTGTTGTTGGTTCTTTAATTCAGTGCTATCAGGTGAGAGTACACCAATTATGGATGTAACGGGAACTATTGTTGAGTTGGGATGAGCAGTGGAAGGCTTAATATCTTTTCGAGACAGAGCGTCCGCCTTACCGTTTCTTGAACCAGGTCGATATGTGATGGTGAAATTGAATCGTGAAAAGTACAAGCTCCACCTGAGCTGACGAGCTGACAAAGTACGACTAGTTTGAAGATATTGTAGGTTTTTATGGTCCGTATAAATTACTATTGGATGTTCTGCGCCCTCCAGCAAATGTCTCCACTGGTAAAATGAAGTCTTAATTGCGAGAAGCTCCTTTTCCCCCACTGGATAGTTGAGTTCAGCAGGTGTAAGGAGTCTGGAGAAGTAACACACTGGGTGCAAAGGATCTTTTGGTAAGAGTCTCTGGAATAGAATAGATCCGATGGCGTATTCGGACGCATCCACTTCCAATACGAATTGTGCTTTGCTGTTGGGAATGTGCAGTACTGGGGAAGTAACAAATAGAGATTTAAGGAGTTCAAATGCCTTTTGAGTTTCTGGAGTCCAGATGAATGGCTTAGAGGTCCTAGTCAGGTTAGTGAGTGGCCTAGCAATGGCTGCAAAATTGCAGATAAAGCGCCTGTAAAAATTGGCGAAGCCTAAGAACCGCTGGACTTCTTTTATATTGGATGGTATAGGCCAAGTGATGATGGCAGAGATTTTACTATCCTCCATAGATATCCTGCTATTGCTATTGCGATAGCCAAGAAATGATACTTCATTTACATGGAAGAGACACTTCTCTAACTTGACATACAGCTTATGTGTCTGTAATCTGGATAACACTAACCTGACGTGTTTGACATGTCCAGAGAAAGAGGAAGAATAGATAAGAATATCGTCTAGATAGACCACCAGGAAAGTGTCGAGGATGTCCCTAAAGATATCATTAATGAAATTCTGGAATGTTGCCGGAGCATTACACAACCCGAATGGCATAACTGTATATTCGAAAAGACCATACCTGGTCCTAAATGCAGTCAGCCACTCGTCACCGGACCTTATTCTTACAAGGTTGTAGGCGCCCCTAAGATCAAGTTTAGTAAAAATAGTGGCGCCTCTTAACCTCTCAATTAACTCGGGAATGAGAGGCAAAGGGTACCTGTTCTTTTTAGTACGCATGTTTAATTCCCGATAATCTATTATCGGACGTAAAGACCCATCCTTGTTTTTCACGAAAAAAATGCCGGCACCGGCAGGGGAGGTGGAAGGGCGAATAAAACCTTTTTTTAGATTATCAGTGATATAGGTTTTTAAATGAGCCAATTCAGGTCTAGAAAGAGGATAGATGTGGCCATAGGGAATGGTTGGAAGTAAGTCTATGGGGCAATCGTAAGGCCTATGTGGGGGCAACGACTCGGCTTCTGTTTTATTGAAGACAGCAGAGAAGTCAAGATATTGTGTAGGAATAGGAGATGAGGAAGTAGTGAACAAGTGAGTGTTTGGAAAACAAGTTGAGACACAGTAGGGAGAGGAGAATGAAATGGTGAGGGTATCCCAATGTACCACAGGTTGGTGTAGTTGAAGCCAAGTGATTCCCAGAACAATAGGGTAAATAGGAGAAGAAATAATATCAAAGGAGATAGTTTCAGTGTGACCAGGTGGAGAGGAAACGAGTAAAGGAATAGTTTGTTGAGACACTGGACCAGATGCTAAATGCGAACCATCAATGACTTTTATAGGCAAAGGTGTGCTTTTAAACTGAAAGGGTATTTTATTTAATTCAACCAAACGTAAATCAATAAAGTTGGCGCAAGCGCCTGTATCGATGATTGCGTTACACTCTATCCTGTGTCGGTCCCACTGCAAAAGCAAGGGAATGGTAAGGTAAGCTGTAGCAGTGGTTTTTGTGTGGAAACAATGTTTTATGTTATGGATCTTACCTATCTTCTGCTTTAGTAATAGAGGGCACTCCTTAACTGCATGACCAGTACCTGCGCAGTACATACATAAATTCGCAGTTCGGCGTCTAGCCTTTTCCTGCGGGGTAAGTGGACCCCTAATAAAACTGATGTCCATGGGTTGGTCGGACGGTGGACCAACGGTTGGAGGAGTTGGCAGTACCCTGCGAACAGGTGCTGTAGATGGGCTTCTTTCCTGCTTCCTCTCTCTAAGGCGTCTGTCAATTGTAATCGTGAGGGCATAAAGGTCGTCAAGACGATCCGGTATACCAATCCTGGCGAGCTCATCCTTGATCTCCTCTGCAAGTCCGAGACGGTATTGTTTTTTTAGAGATACCTCATTCCAGAGGGAATCTCTAGCCCAGATTCTAAATCTGGTAATGTACTCTTCTACCGGTGCTTTAGACTGCTTTAAGTTCCTGAGTTTACTTTCTGCAGTTATTTGACAGTAGGGGTCATCGTAGAGGCCTGATAATGCCTTTAGGAAAGCATCCAGGGAATTTAGAATGGGGTCCTGGGTCTCATAAAAGGAGTCAGCCCAGGCCCTGGGTTCTCCCCTGAGATAGGAGAGTATGGTTAGAACCTTGGACCTATCAGTTGCATATGTCCTAGGACGAAGGTCAAAAAGCAAGAGGCATGCATTCCTAAACTGCCTAAATGTGGAACGATCTCCAGAAAATTTCTCCGGGTAGGAGACTTGGGGTTCTGCTTGATGATCAGTTCCAGAGTTCCTATTTGACAATGCTTCCCTTAAACAGGCTTTGAGACTCTGGTTTTCTACCTGCAGCTCTCTAAAAGCCTGTGTCAGACTATCCAAACGCTGATTTAGGGTATGGATTTGTGATGTCAGGTCACTGGGCTCCATTATCAAATATAGATTTTATGGCTGGTTTATTATGTAATGATCAGCAATTCGATTGCTGTTTCTTTAGTCTGATTATGAGTATTCTCTGGTAAATAGTTTGTATGTATCATGTGATTAAGTCTGTCTGCTAGTGAGGAGACAGAGTCTTAATCACCTGGATTAATGTAGCCCGGAATATTCACCTCAAAATTATAAGTAGGGAGATCAGGTGAATTATATCTGGGTCCAGAGATAAGTTTGTACTATGTAAACTTTTAGATAATAAGTAGCAGTTTATATAGTTTTGTGACAGATAAGTGAGGTCCCCTTTAAGGTAATACTGTGCCTTTAAATAATACACCTTGCGGTAAAGATAAGTTCACAGTGTGGAGTATAATGTTTCAGCTTGCTGGCCCTTTAAATAATACACCTTGTGGTAAAGATAAGTTCACAGTGTTAAGTTTACTGTTTCAGCTTGCTGGGCCTTTAAATAATACACCTTGCAGTAAAGATTTGTAAACAGTGTTAAGAATACTGTATCAGCTTGCTGCGCTGTTAAACATTACACCATACGGTAAAGATAAGTTCACAGTCTTAACGGCAATGCAAACTTTTTTTTCCGGAACCTGGCTCTAGCAGCTGTGTGAGTGCAGCTTCTCTGATCCTCTCTGCAGATTGCGGCCTGTGTCTGTTAAGCTGGAAGTTGTTAGAGCGGCGTGCGTGCTGCAGTTGCAACAGGTGACTTCTGCTTTAGATGAGAAGTAGCTTCAGTTGAAGGAGACAGAGCTAATCACAGAACAAGTGATACTCTGTTTTAGACAAGTAACAAGAAAGGCTGGAGAGTGAGTGGGTATCAACCTTCAATAAACCAGCAAAGGTGTATGGGAAATGGAAAGCTTTTAAAGGAAAAGAGAGCCAGATAATTGATTCTTAAGGTGGTATGTGAGATGTAGTAACATAAGTTAAGGTGGAACTGAGGAGTTCATGACAGTCATAGATGTAACTTACATGACTATTCTACACGTTTCCCTCCGAAGGCATATAGAATTTATTCCAAGACTCGCTATTTCTCTGGTTTAAGATTATGTTTATGTTATAAGGATGTATTTTCCAGAATTACACTACCATTGTTACTGGATGAATATGTTGTAAAACTTTTATTATAACCTCAATAAAAAATGTAAACAAAAAAAAAAAAGCTTTGCCATATATAAAACATCACTAAAGCAACCCTAAAAAGTTACAGCACAATCAAATAAAAGCAGAAAACGTTCCCTTACTACATCAGTCTATACTTATGTAGCCCTTCCTGTTGAACATTTGCACCTGTATACATTCTGCAGGAGAAGTTGCCTAGGCAACTATTAGACTGGTTGGTCATGTGATCAAGTGAAACTGAAAGAAGAGTGTAAGACACAGGAGGAAGCAGACATGTCAGAGCAGTGAAGGTGTGTGTGAGGCCTGGCTGTGTGAGAGCTGCAGACTTCATCTTGTAAAGTAACAGCATTCCTCTGCTGATTTAGTGTATGCTGCCAGCTGCAGTCTGACCCTGTGAGAGAGCTGTGGAGAAGAATGCAGACAAAGTAAATGACTGGCAGACCTTGGAGTTTTCTTTCAGCCTGTGCAGAATCCTGTCAGTGGTAAGAAGTATCCTCTCTCCTTGTCATACTGACAGGGCATTCTGTCCATCACATAAACTTATAAACAGCTCTTCCTGTGGATTGCAGTTTCCTATGAGCTGCAACTGTTTAAATGCATGTGGATTACCTTAAAGGGCCCCAACATTTATGTGCACCAACTGGTACCCATCAGCCATTAGGGTGAAGCCTGAGGGTGGGTTCGCAGGTGGTTTGGGAGGGTGCTGGGCCTGGTTAGAGAGAGTCGGTGTGTTAGTTAGCCACTGTATTTCTTGCCTTATTTTTATTTACCATAATCCTTTAATACATGTTCATACTGTTTTACTGTTATTACTGTGTGTGTTGTAGTTATTTATTATGTTCCTGTCTGGGAAACCCATTCTTGCCCTGGATGCCCAGTCAGGTGGAGGCACTGCCACAGTCATGTACCCCAACTCCCAGGTAGCGGAGACTCAGGATCAGCCTGCAGAGCACATGGAGGTAGCTGGGGTAAAGACCCACAGGGGTAATTGTGGGCCTAGGCCAAACCCCGTTACATTTGGTGGTACTGCTGAGATAAATTGGGGTACACCCAGTAAGGATCCGTTAATTCCCCGGCCCACACTCCCATTTGTAACAGATTGGGCCCAGCAACAGAAGGTACCATTGCATCATGCAGTGATGATATGCCAGGTACCTCCCTATAGTGAGATAAAACATGTCACCAAGTGCGTAGAGATTATACTGGGAATAGAGATGGTTACCATCAGAGACATCCTGCATGATTCATACGGTCAAACTTACATGTTAGTATATTCCCATGCAGATTTGAGAGGCCGTCATAGGCCTACATGTCTATACCTTCTTGAAACAGCTCCTGAAGGATGTCGCTTAGTGTACGCTCTCCCTGATAAGGAGGAAGGGGTTACACTGCAGCAACCCTCCACTATAGGCCAAAGAGACTTTAATGTATCAAGTTATTCCCAGATTCTGTCCCCTTTGTCAGAGAAACCCCCCAGGAGATTACCGGTTACCCCTGTAGAGACTGGGGCCATCCCCAAACGAAATGTCTACTTTTCCAGTGTGCAAGGGACAACTGCCCCTAAGACCCCAGATCTAGTGGTTCCCTCATCTCCAACATCCCCAAAACCAGGCGATTCCCTATTGAGAACCACAAGTTCAGGAGAGAGTAACATATCTGAAATACTGCAAAAACTCTCAGAAGCCATAGTAACAGCTACCCATACCCACAGTTACCGTAAGCTGAAAGTGTTTTCTGGGAATCAACCTGTTCCTGCCGGGGAGGAGCCCTTTAAGGCCTGGAAGGATAATGCTGTACAATTTTTGGAAGAATGGTCTTGTACGGATAACATAAAAAAACAACGGATAATGGAGAGTCTTCGTTTCCCAGCTACAAATATGATAAGGCTGTTTAGGGGAGTGAATGAACAAGCTACCGCACAAGATTACCTGAAAGTTTTGCAGGATGCGTATGGAAAATCTGAGGACTCTGATGATCTATTAATCAAGTTCCTAGCCACTAAACAGAAGGAACATGAGAAAGCTTCAGACTATATCAATCGATTACAATTGTCACTGGGAAAACTGTTTCATAATGGAGCAGTCACTGCATCTGAGTTGGATGCTCGACTATCCAAACAAATTCAGAAGGGAGGCCTTAGCAATGATCCAGTCATGATCATGTTAAGAGTTAAGTTGGATGATCAAGTCTTGTCCTATTCCACACTGATCCGAAAAGCAAAAATACTGGAGAACCAAATGTCCCCATCTCCTCCACAAAAAGGAAATTCTTCTAAAGCTGCAGATAAAGAGGATATGGAACTGTTCGTCCTTAAAAAAAAGGTAGCTGAATTAGAATTATTGTCTAAGTCATCGCCAAGAAGAACAGATTATTCTCCTACCAGGAGGCAGCACCGCAGGGAGACCACAGGAAGGTTATTCCCAGAGGAACAGTCCCCCCCGAGGGAACTGTTTTAAGTGTGGAAAATCAGGGCATTTCAAGCGGGAGTGTCCCACTAATTCATCAGATACAGAAGTGGATGTGCTAGCTATTGAGCTGGAGGAGGCTCAAGCTACCAGTCCTTTCAGGAAAAGAGGAAAAAGAACCACACCCATATTATCTGTGGGGGCCAAGATCGGGCCCAAATCTCTGATACAGTTACAAATAGAAGATATTCATGCCTCGGCCTTGTTAGATACTGGATCCCAGGTCACCATCATTAATAGAGACTTCTATGACCATCATCTAAAACATATTCCCCTGGAGCCAGCAGGAGAGTTGCAGTTGTGGGGAGTGGGATCTCAGGCCCAGCCTGTAGAGGGATGTATAAGAGTGACAATAACAATCCCACAGTTAAACACAGGAATGATCTGCCCTATGGAATTGGAAGCTCTTGTATGCTCCATGAAGAAAACAATGTGCGCCCCAATAATTTTGGGTACCAACGCAAGAATGGTGCAGGACATGTTCAGGGCCTACCTAACTGAAGTGGGAGATGTATCTCTAACCAGACTGATGGAAGTCAGCCCTGTTCTAGGGAAAGAATGCCATCGACTAGCCCTACAAGCTAGACCAGGATCATGCCACTACTCGGGGAAAGAACCTTTATTTGTAAGGCCTGGAGAGACTAAGACTCTACGAGCCATAGCATCTATGCACCATGAAATATCAGGAGGAACCAGGCAATACCTCATTGAGTCCTTGCCTGAGGAGGATGCAAAAAAAGGGTGGACTCTCATACCTGAGGTGAAAGACTGGCGGAATCACTGGTGTAAAGATTTTCCCATAATGATAAGAAACTTAACACCCACAGAGATCAGAATTGATCGTCACCAGAAGATTGGTGTGATTCACTTGTTGGACCAAGTCTCTTCAGTAATGTCTGTAAAGGCAGAACAGGGAGGTGATCATGAAGGACCTATAGTTTTTGAACTGGAAGATTCTCCTCTACCACCAAAGTGGAGAGATAGCCTCCGATCCAAATTAGCTACTCGAGAGAAAGTTTTCTCCAGGAAAGAAATGGATGTGGGATGTGCAAAGAGTGCCACACATGCTATCAGACTTTCTGACCCAGCTCCTTTCAGAGAAAGATCAAGGAGAATACCCCCTCGAGATGTGGAAGATGTCCGGGATATACTCAAACAGATGGAAGAATCTGGCATTATTAAAGAGTCCAGAAGTCCATATGCCTCACCCATAGTGGTAGTTAGGAAAAAGAATGGCACAGTCCGGCTTTGCATAGACTATCGGACTTTAAACAAAAGGACTGTGCCAGATCAATATACTCTGCCACGGATAGAAGATCTGCTAGATGCCCTTTCTGGAAGCCAGTGGTTCAGCGTCCTGGACTTGAGGTCTGGGTATTATCAGGTACCCATGAAGAAGGAGGATCAGGAAAAGACAGCTTTCATCTGTCCCTTGGGATTCTACGAGTTTACCAGGATGCCCCAAGGGGTCACTGGAGCTCCCGCCACCTTTCAAAGGCTGATGGAGAAGACTGTGGGGGATATGAATCCCAAAGAGTGCCTAGTCTATCTTGATGACCTCATAGTGTTTGGAAGGACACCAGAAGAGCACGAACAGCGATTGCTGAAGGTGTTGGATCGACTCCAAGCAGAGGGTCTGAAATTATCAATAGACAAATGTCGATTTGCCCAGAACTCTGTTACATATGTAGGTCACATTGTTTCCGCACAAGGTGTGACAACTGACCCGACCAAAATTGAAGCGGTGATGAACTGGCCCAGGCCAGATAACATCAGTGAGCTGCGCTCATTTCTTGGATTCTGCGGTTACTACCGGAGGTTTGTGAAAGACTATTCAAAGATTGCTCGAGAGCTACACAACCTGTTAAAGACTACCTCAGCTATAGAGGGTGTTAAGGCGCCAAGTCCTAAAGACTCCTTCGGAAAGAAATGGACCTCAGGATGCGAAGAAGCCTTCTTAATCTTGAAGAAAAGACTCACAGAAGCTCCTGTATTGGCATATTCAGATCCCGAGAAACCATATGTCCTCCATGTTGATGCCAGTATGGAAGGCCTAGGGGCCGTATTGCATCAGAGCTACCCAGAAGGGTTAAGACCAGTGGCCTACATAAGTAGAAGTCTAACTGGTGCAGAGAAAAACTATCCGGTCCATAAGCTAGAATTCTTGGCGCTCAAGTGGGCAATTGTGGACAAGTTACATGACTATTTATATGGAGCAACATTCGAGGTAAGGACGGATAACAATCCGCTTACTTATATTCAAACAACAGCAAAGCTGGATGCCACAGGGCATAGGTGGCTGGCAGCATTGTCAAACTATAGTTTCAGCCTTAAATACAAGCCAGGCCCTAAGAATGTCAGTGCGGATGCTCTGTCCCGCAGACCTGGACTTCCTCCTCATGAAGAAAAGGAGGAATGGGAAGAAATCCCTGTGCCTGGGGTAGGAGCCCTGTGCCAAACATATGTAGTGGCTGAGAGGCAGGATGAGTTCTCTGAACTCAGAGGAATAGACTCCATATGTCACTCCCCAGAAGCCGTACCAGAGGTATTCTGTGCTCCAGCAATGCTCCAACAGTGGTCTCACATAACCAATGAAGACAAGAAGAAAGCCCAGTCACAGGACTGGTATATAGGTACAGTCCTCAAGGCAATGAGAGCCAAGAACCCTAAATTACTGAGCTCCCTTCCCATTGGACAAAGAGATTTGTACCGGAGAGAATGGAGTAAACTACATCTAGAAGATGGAATCCTTTATAGAGTTATAAAATACCATGACCACCCTGGTCGAAAGCAGCTAGTGTTACCTCATAGATATCGGGGAATGGTCCTGAGAGCTCTCCATGATCAACATGGGCATCTTGGGGTAGACAAGACCTATGGCCTGGTACAAGACCGGTTCTATTGGCCTCGCATGAGAGAACATGTTGAACATTATGTGAAGACCTGCAGAAGATGTATTCAGAGAAAGACTCTGCCTGTGAGAGCTGCCCCTATGGGCCACCTGAGAAGTACAGGACCCCTGGATCTTGTGTGCATGGACTATCTATGTATTGAGAATGATACTACCGGAATTGGGAATGTTCTGGTAGTAACAGACCATTTCACCAGATACGCTCAGGCTTTTCCCACTAAAGACCAGAAGGCTGTGACCGTAGCCAAGGTCCTCTGGCAGAAATATTTTATGCACTACGGTCTGCCCAATCGAATACATTCTGATCAAGGTAGAGACTTTGAGAGTAAGCTGATCAAAGAACTGCTGGATATGTTGCAGGTTCACAAGTCCAGAACAACACCCTACCACCCTGAGGGTGATGCCCAGCCTGAGCGTTTTAATAGGACACTCCTAGACATGCTCGGGACTCTGAAACAAGTAGAGAAGCGGTCCTGGAGTAAGCATGTAGAAGCCATGGTCCACGCATATAATTGCACAAGGCATGAGTCTACAGGATTCTCACCCTATTTCCTAATGTTTGGAAGGGAAGCCAGACTACCGATAGATGTCCGGTTGGGGGTGTCCCCAGATGGTACAAAGTCAGACTCTCACTTCCAGTATGTGAGGACCCTCAGACAAAACCTTCACAGTGCGTACGAGTTGGCCACTCAAGCTGCGGCAAAAATGGAGGAACGCAACAAAAGAAGATACGATACCAAAGTGAAGCATCAGGAAGTCCAAGCGGGAGATAAGGTTCTCCTCCGGAATCTAGGGCTACCTGGGAAACACAAATTAGCAGACAGATGGAAGGATACCCTATTTGAAGTTGTGTCTAAGCTAAAGGGGCTGCCAGTGTATAATATAAAAGGCCCAGAAGGCCGGATCAAAGCTTGGCATAGGAACCATCTACTACCAATAGCCTATATCGATGAAGAGGAAGGGAGTAGTAGTGAATGGGAGAAAAGCACAACGGAGAGTCCTGAAAATGAGGCAGTAGAGACCCCAGAAGCTCTTAGTGCTGATGATCAATGGTGGTCTCCTCCTGCTGAGGAAACACAGCACTTTCCTTCCTCTCCTCCCTTAGCCTCCTCTACATTGAATCCCAACAGCCCCAACTTTGTGCCTGGGACCCCAAAAGGAGACTCTTGTATCATGGGAAAGCCAGGGTCTCAAGCATCTGGTGACCTCCCCACCCAAGTGGCCAGAGCTGAAGATTCCCAGGAACATTCTGGACTTCCTCAGAGAGAACAGAGACTGGGTACTAGAATACGACAGCCTCCCAGGGTTCTTACTTACGATCAAGTCGGAGAACCCAGTTATGTACATATGCCCCAGGTACAATCTAAAATGGTTGATTTACTGTATGCGGTTGCGGACATTATGAATGTTGGAACCTCTCTGTACTAGAATAAACTGTAAGATAGTTAACATTTGTTTATAGGACTGTTAGTGCATTTATTATTATTTATATGTTTTGTTTTTTCAATTTACCTCTTGGTGGAACCTTGCCAGTGGAAGGCAAGGATTTTACAAGGGGGAGAATGTAGCCCTTCCTGTTGAACATTTGCACCTGTATACATTCTGCAGGAGAAGTTGCCTAGGCAACTATTAGACTGGTTGGTCATGTGATCAAGTGAAACTGAAAGAAGAGTGTAAGACACAGGAGGAAGCAGACATGTCAGAGCAGTGAAGGTGTGTGTGAGGCCTGGCTGTGTGAGAGCTGCAGACTTCATCTTGTAAAGTAACAGCATTCCTCTGCTGATTTAGTGTATGCTGCCAGCTGCAGTCTGACCCTGTGAGAGAGCTGTGGAGAAGAATGCAGACAAAGTAAATGACTGGCAGACCTTGGAGTTTTCTTTCAGCCTGTGCAGAATCCTGTCAGTGGTAAGAAGTATCCTCTCTCCTTGTCATACTGACAGGGCATTCTGTCCATCACATAAACTTATAAACAGCTCTTCCTGTGGATTGCAGTTTCCTATGAGCTGCAACTGTTTAAATGCATGTGGATTACCTTAAAGGGCCCCAACATTTATGTGCACCAACTGGTACCCATCAGCCATTAGGGTGAAGCCTGAGGGTGGGTTCGCAGGTGGTTTGGGAGGGTGCTGGGCCTGGTTAGAGAGAGTCGGTGTGTTAGTTAGCCACTGTATTTCTTGCCTTATTTTTATTTACCATAATCCTTTAATACATGTTCATACTGTTTTACTGTTATTACTGTGTGTGTTGTAGTTATTTATTATGTTCCTGTCTGGGAAACCCATTCTTGCCCTGGATGCCCAGTCAGGTGGAGGCACTGCCACAGTCATGTACCCCAACTCCCAGGTAGCGGAGACTCAGGATCAGCCTGCAGAGCACATGGAGGTAGCTGGGGTAAAGACCCACAGGGGTAATTGTGGGCCTAGGCCAAACCCCGTTACACTTACATAAGCTGTAACGGCTTGTACCTGTATCCCCTTATAATGCCTTAGAGAGAGGCTACTCTGAAACCTAAATTCCAGGCACCTACTTCTAATATTATTGCAAAAATTGGTCTCATATATTAAGAAAGATTGTGAGTACAATATATGAAGAAAAAGTTGTGAGAGACAAAAAGATAAAAAAAATATGTATTTTAGTGTTACAAATATGCATTATTATATTACAAAAGTAAAAAAAAAATTTTTGCCAAATAAATGCAATGAAAATTTACAAAATATTAATCCAATATTGCAGAGTTACAATAGTTTACTAATGCTTGCATATAAATAAATATTATACCATACCAGACAGTCTAACAGCATTTTGGTTCAGATAATATTTTCTGCCCCCTTATAAATTCAGTGAAGGGGTCATTTAGACCCTTGTAAACAATCCTTTAGCATTACAGCATGAGTAATTAGCAAATAAAATGAACAATCCTATAACCTTGAGCTAAAAACACAGCAAGTAACATATTGGCGCCCTTGAGAGTGGTCTTAAGACAAACAAGTATATAACCTTGGGTGAAAATTCAAGAAGTTCATTTCACAATAGCATATAATTTTATTTGCTTTCTTATTTATTTTATTTGAAACTATTATATTTATTAATACAAATCATAATACAACATTACATTGAAATAAATGTATTCATTAAGATATTCAGTAAAGCATTTTCTTTTTCTTTTGGAATAACTACCTATTTATTGATAAACTCTGTAATAGATAAACTATATAGCATTGTAAACAAGAATAAGTGATGTGCCTGTAACACCCTTTGTAACAGCTCAACCCTTTGTGGAGAGAAATTTCACAAATATTCTGTGTAGAATTTCCAAAATATCTTGTATTATGAGGCATAGAGGAACATAGTTATATATTAGGTTATTATACTTTAGCATGTATAAATAATTTGCATTTCTAATCCAGAAAATGGATCATTTTAAAGGATATTTTAAAGGATATACGATACATCTGTGGTAGCTACCTCAGTGCTTTAAGCTGTCCGTTGTGTAACAGATAAACTCTACAAGATATGAGGTAGCATATTATAATTACTAATAGCAATTGTAGGGTATATGTAAAAATGGAATGACATGAAATTCCATAAGAATTAGTTTAATTCTGAAATAATGTATAAATGTTAATGTCTTGTATTTATAAAATAACGGGTAATGGATTTAATCTATAGATAAATAAGAAATAAAAGCATATTTTATCTTACAGCTCATGCCATTTAGGAATTATGTCTAACATTAATCTTAACCTTAATACAGGCATATAAGAACTGAGGGATTTATGCAAAAATGTAAGTGGATAAATCACTTTAATTTAGCTATACTCATTTTAATGTAGCTCCAAAGTCATGTCACGTTAAAGTGATCAGAAGGCAGTCAGATAAGCTATCTATAATTTGATTTTTGACCTGTGATTTTCTCTCTTATTAACAGTGTTGTAAGAGATCACCAGTGAATATAATGTTCAATTGACTATATGTTCTTCATATGAATATGATAAAATAACAGGTATTCATATAGTAGCACAGTTAGTCCCATACTCATCAGTTGTACATGGTGTATAAAATATGTTATCACATATCTGATGTCATGAATCAATACACATATGTTTCAAATTATTATTCTCAATATTTTTTAGATGAAAAGATGTAGTACCTGAAACAAAGATATATATGTCCTAACTTTATAGTTTCCTAACGCTGGTTTTAGGCTACCGCCGGTATTTGGAGTCAGTCAGGAAAGGGTCTAACCCTCACTTTTCAGCCGCGACTTTTCCATACCGCAGATCCCCTTACGTCAATTGCGTATCCTATCTTTTCAATGGGATCTCCCTAACTCCGGTATTTAGAGTCGTGTCTGAAGTGAGCGTTAGAAATCTAACGACAAAACTCCAGCCGCAGAAAAAAGTCAGTAGTTAAGAGCTTTCTGGGCTAACGCCGGTTCATAAAGCTTTTAACTACTGTACTCTAAAGTGCACTAACACCCATAAACTACCTATGTACCCCTAAACCGAGCCCCCCCCCCACATCGCCGACACTCGATTAAATTTTTTTAACCCCTAATCTGCCGACCGCCACCTACGTTATCCTTATGTACCCCTAATCTGCTGCCCCAAACACCGCCAACCCCTATATTATATTTATTAACCCCTAACCTGCCCCCCTCAACGTCGCCGCCAGCTAACTACACTTATTAACCCCTAATCTGCCACTCCGTAAACCGCCGCTACTTACATTATAGCTATGTACCCCTAATCTGCTGCCCCTAACACCGCCGACCCCTATATTATATTTATTAACCCCTAATCTGCCCCCCTCAACGTCGCCTCCACCTGCCTACACTTATTAACCCCTAATCTGCCGAGCGGATCTCATCGCTACTATAATAAAGTTATTAACCCCTAATCCGCCTCACTCCCGCCTCAATAACCCTATAATAAATAGTATTAACCCCTAATCTGCCCTCCCTAACATCGCCGACACCTAACTTCAAGTATTAACCCCTAATCTGCCGATCGGAGCTCACTGCTACTCTAATAAATTTTTTAACCCCTAAAGCAAATTTTAACACTAACACCCCCCTAAGTTAAATATAATTTAAATCTAACGAAATAAATTAACTCTTATTAAATAAATTATTCCTTTTCCATACCGCAGATCCCCTTACGTCAATTGCATATCCTATCTTTTCAATGGGATCTCCCTAACTCCGGTATTTAGAGTCGTGTCTGAAGTGAGCGTTAGAAATCTAACGACAAAACTCCAGCCGCAGAAAAAAGTCAGTAGTTAAGAGCTTTCTGGGCTAACGCCGGTTCATAAAGCTTTTAACTACTGTACTCTAAAGTACACTAACACCCATAAACTACCTATGTACCCCTAAACCGAGCCCCCCCCCACATCGCCGACACTCGATTAAATTTTTTTAACCCCTAATCTGCCGACCGCCACCTACGTTATCCTTATGTACCCCTAATCTGCTGCCCCAAACACCGCCAACCCCTATATTATATTTATTAACCCCTAACCTGCCCCCCTCAACGTCGCCGCCAGCTAACTACACTTATTAACCCCTAATCTGCCACTCCGTAAACCGCCGCTACTTACATTATAGCTATGTACCCCTAATCTGCTGCCCCTAACACCGCCGACCCCTATATTATATTTATTAACCCCTAATCTGCCCCCCTCAACGTCGCCTCCACCTGCCTACACTTATTAACCCCTAATCTGCCGAGCGGATCTCATCGCTACTATAATAAAGTTATTAACCCCTAATCCGCCTCACTCCCGCCTCAATGACCCTATAATAAATAGTATTAACCCCTAATCTGCCCTCCCTAACATCGCCGACACCTAACTTCAAGTATTAACCCCTAATCTGCCGATCGGAGCTCACTGCTACTCTAATAAATTTTTTAACCCCTAAAGCAAATTTTAACACTAACACCCCCCTAAGTTAAATATAATTTAAATCTAACGAAATAAATTAACTCTTATTAAATAAATTATTCCTATTTAAAGCTAAATACTTACCTGTAAAATAAACCCTAATATAGCTACAATATAAATGATAATTATATTATAGCTATTTTAGGATTAATATTTATTACAGGCAACTTTGTATTTATTTTAACCAGGTACAATAGCTATTAAATAGTTAAGAACTATTTAATAGCTAAAATAGTTAAAATAATTACAAAATTACCTGTAAAATAAATCCTAACCTAAGTTACAATTAAACCAAACACTACACTATCAATAAATTAATTAAATAAACTACCTACAATTATCTACAATTAAACCTAACACTACACTATCAATAAATTAATTAAATACAATACCTACAAATATCTACAATTAAACCTAACACTACACTATCAATAAATTAATTAAATACAATACCTAAAATTATCTACAATTAAACCTAACACTACACTATCAATAAATTATTTAAATAAAATATCTACAAATAACTACAATGAAATAAACTAACTAAAGTACAAAAAATAAAAAAGAACTAAGTTACAAAAAATAAAAAAATAATTACAAACATTAGAAAAATATTACAACAATTTTAAACTAATTACACCTAGTCTAAGCCCCCTAATAAAATAACAAAGCCCCCCAAAATAAAAAATGCCCTACCCTATTCAAAATTAAAAAAGTTCAAAGCTCTTTTACCTTACCAGCCCTGAACAGGGCCCTTTGCGGGGCATGCCCCAAGAAATTCAGCTCTTTTGCCTGTAAAAAAAACATACAATACCCCCCCCAACATTACAACCCACCACCCACATACCCCTAATCTAACCCAAACCCCCCTTAAATAAACCTAACACTAAGCCCCTGAAGATCTTCCTACCTTATCTTTACCCTGCCAGGTTCACCGATCCGTCCTCGGAAGTCTTGATCCAAGCCTTGGAAGTGTTGATCCAAGCCCAAGCGGGGGGCTGAAGAGTGACATCCATCCTCGGGCTGAAGTCTGGATCCAAGCGGCGACTGAAGAAATCCATCCTCGGGCTGAAGTCGGAAGTCCATCATCTGGATGAAGTCTTCTATCAAGCCGCATCTTCAATCTTCTTTCTTCTGGAGCGGAGCAGAACCATCTTCTTCCAAGCCGACGCGGAACATCCTCTTCAACCGACGACTAGACGACGAATGACGGTTCCTTTAAATGACGTCATCCAAGATGGCGTCCCTCGAATTCCGATTGGCTGATAGGATTCTATCAGCCAATCGGAATTAAGGTAGGAATATTCTGATTGGCTGATGGAATCAGCCAATCAGAATCAAGTTCAATCCGATTGGCTGATCCAATCAGCCAATCAGATTGAGCTTGCATTCTATTGGCTGATCGGAACAGCCAATAGAATGCGAGCTCAATCTGATTGGCTTAGAGTAGGTGTAATTAGTTTAAAATTGTTGTAATATTTTTCTAATGTTTGTAAATATTTTTTTATTTTGTGTAACTTAGTTCTTTTTTATTTTTTGTACTTTAGTTAGTTTATTTAATTGTAGTTATTTGTAGATATTTTATTTAAATAATTTATTGATAGTGTAGTGTTAGGTTTAATTGTAGATAATTGTAGGTAGTTTATTTAATTAATTTATTGATAGTGTAGTGTTAGGTTTAATTGTAACTTAGGTTAGGATTTATTTTACAGGTAATTTTGTAATTATTTTAACTATTTTAGCTATTAAATAGTTCTTAACTATTTAATAGCTATTGTACCTGGTTAAAATAAATACAAAGTTGCCTGTAAAATAAATATTAATCCTAAAATAGCTATAATATAATTATAATTTATATTGTAGCTATATTATGGTTTATTTTACAGGTAAGTATTTAGCTTTAAATAGGAATAATTTATTTAATAAGAGTTAATTAATTTTGTTAGATTTAAATTATATTTAACTTAGGGGGTTGTTAGTGTTAGGGTTAGACTTAGCTTTAGGGGTTAATACATTTATTAGAATAGCGGTGAGCTCCAGTCGGCTGATTAGGGGTTAATGTTTGAAGTTAGGTGTCGGCGATGTTAGGGAGGGCAGATTAGGGGTTAATACTATTTATTATAGGGTTATTGAGGCAGTAGTGAGGCAGATTAGGGGTTAATAACTTTATTATAATTGCGGTGCGGTCCGGTCGGCAGATTAGGGGTTAATAAGTGTAGGCAGGTGGAGGCGACGTTGTGGGGGGCAGATTAGGGTTAATAAATATAATATAGGGGTCGGCGGTGTTAGGGGCAGCAGATTAGGGGTACATAGGGATAATGTAAGTAGCGGCGGTTTACGGAGCGGCAGATTAGGGGTTAAAAATAATATGCAGTGGTCAGCGATAGCGGGGGCGGCAGATTAGGGGTTAATAAGTGTAAGGCTAGGGGTGTTTAGACTCGGGGTACATGTTAGGGTGTTAGGTGCAGAAGTAGGAAGTATTTCCCCATAGACAACAATGGGGCTGCGTTAGGAGCTGAACGCGGCTTTTTTGCAGGTGTTAGGTTTTTTTTCAGCTCAAACAGCCCCATTGTTTTCTATGGGGGAATCGTGCACGAGCACGTTTTTGAGGCTGGCCGCGTCCGTAAGCAACTCTGGTATCGAGAGTTGCAGTGGTGTTAAATATGCCTGTACGCTCCCTTTTTGGAGCCTAACGCAGCCATTCTGTGGACTCTCAATACCAGAGTTATTTTATAGGTGCGGCCAGAAAAAAGCCAGCATTAGCTATGCAGGTCGTTACCGACAAAACTCTAAATCTAGCCGCTAGTTAGCTGTAATAATAATAATAATAGCAACAATAAATAAATATACTTCCTTTACACTAAAAACCACAAATTTGGAAATGTCATATTATTTGTTAAACTTAAAGGGACATGAAACCCAAATTTTTCCTTTCATGATTTAGGTAGAACATACAATTTGAAACAACCTTCCAGTTTACTTTTATTATCAAATTTGCTTCATTCTCTTGGCATCATTTGTTGAAGGAACAGTAACGCACTAGTGGTTTCTAACTAAACACATGGGTGAACCAGTGACAATCAGTATATAAATGCAGTCACCAATCAGCAGCAAGAAGCTAGGTTCTTTGTTGCTCTTGAACTTTCCTAGATAAACCTTTTAGCAGAGGATAACAAGAAAATGAAGCAAATTAAATATTAGAAGTAATTTGGAAAGTTGCTTAAAATCGAATGCTCTGTCTGAATGATGAATGTCTAATTATGAATTTGCTTAATTATTCAATTATTCAGAAATCTCTATAATATTTTAAAAGTAATGTTATGTTGCACTATTTTGCATTGTTCTTTGTAGCAGACAAGTAATTAGATACAGGTTTGAGTTCATAATTTAGAAATACTAAATCTTACATGATTGGTGTCCTAACAATTAAAATCCTAAAAGAGGCAGGGCATATTATTCTGATCTAATGCGAGTCATTATCTGATGTGTAACATATCTGGCACAAAAATAGGTGTAATATTATTAAAGTTATACAGTGGGAAAAAAAGTATTTAGTCAGCCACCAATTGTGCAAGTTCTCCCACTTAAGAAGAAGAGAGAGGCCTGTAATTTTCATCATAGGTATACCTCAACTATGAGAGACAAAATGTGGAAACAAATCCAGACAATCACATTGTCTGATTTGGAAAGAATTTATTTGCAAATTATGGTGGAAAATAAGTATTTGGTCAATATCAAAAGTTCATCTCAATACTTTGTTATATATCCTTTGTTGGCAATGACAGAGGTCAAACATTTTCTATAAGTCTTCACAAGGTTGTCACACACTGTTGCTGGTATGTTGGCCCATTCCTGCATGCAGATCTCCTCTAGAGCAGTGATGTTTTGGGGCTGTCGCTGGGCAACATGGACTTTCAACTCCCTCCAAAGGTTTTCTATGGGGTTGAGATCTGGAGACTGGCTAGGCCACTCCAGGACCTTGAAATACTTCTTACGAAGCCACTCCTTCATTGCCCAGGCAGTGTGTTTGGGATCATTGTCATGCTGAAAGACCCAGCCACGTTTCATCTTCAATGCCCTTGCTGATGGAAGGAGGTTTGCACTCAAAATCTCACGATACATGGCCCCATTCATTCTTTCATGTACATGGATCAGTCGTCCTGTTCCCTTTGCAGAGAAACAGCCCCAAAGCATGATGTTGTCACCCCCATGCATCACAGTAGGTATGGTGTTCTCTCTCCTCCAAACACGACAAGTTGTGTTTCTACCAAACAGTTCTACTTTGGTTTCATTTGACCATATGACATTCTCCAAATCCACTTCTGGATCATCCAAATGCTCTCTAGCATACTTCAGATGGGTCCGGACATGTACTGGCTTAAGCAGGGGGACACGTCTGGCACTGCAGGATCTGAGTCTCTGGCGGCGTAGTGTGTTACTGATGGTAGCCTTTGTTACGTTGGTCCCAGCTCTCTGCAGGTCATTCACTAGGTCCCCCGTGTGGTTCTGGGATTTTTGCTCACCGTTCTTGTGATCATTTTGACCCCACGGGGTGAGATCTTACGTGGAGCCCCAGATCGAGGGAGATTATTAGTGGTCTTGTATGTCTTCCATTTTCTAATTATTGCTCCCACAGTTGATTTCTTTACACCAAGCTGCTTGCCTATTGCAGATTCAGTCTTCCCAGCCTGGTGCAGGTCTACAATTTTGTTTCTGGTGTCCTTCGACAGCTCTTTGGTCTTCACCATAGTGGAGTTTGGAGTGTGACTGTTTGAGGTTGTGGACAGGTGTCTTTTATACTGATAACAAGTTCAAACAGGTGCCATTAATACAGGTAATCAGTGGAGGACAGAGGAGCCTCTTAAAGAAGAAGATACAGGTCTGTGAGAGCCAGAAATTTTGCTTGTTTGTAGGTGACCAAATACTTATTTTCCACCATAATTTGCAAATAAATTCTTTCCAAATCAGACAATGTGATTGTCTGGATTTGTTTCCACATTTTGTCTCTCACAGTTGAGTTGAGGTATACTTATGATGAAAATTACAGGCCTCTCTCATCTTCTTAAGTGGGAGAACTTGCACAATTGGTGGCTGACTAAATACTTTTTCCCCCCACTGTATAACTTTAATAATATTACACCTATTTTTGTGCCAGATATGTTACACATCAGATAATGACTCGCATTAGATCGGAATAATATGAACAAACAATATATCCATAACTATCAGTATCTTTTCTTAAATTACGGGTCCCTGCCTCTTTTAGGATTTTAATTGTTATATTACAATGACTGTCTTTTCACTGACAGGAGTGACTGTAATATGTTGAATTAAGATAAGCATGATATCTGGGCTTTGTGCATGTATTATATTATTTTATATCTGAAACATTCCTCCCTCTCTTCTGTTTTGCCATATTGTAGATATAGATTACTGAGTCGGGCATCCTGTATGTGAATCTTCTGCTTTAATTTGAAGCTTTTCCAGAATTTGTTGAAATACATCGGCCTAGATTTGGAGTTTGGCGGTAGAAGGGCTGTTAACGCTCCGCGGGTTTTTTTCTGGCCGCACCATAAATTTAACTCTGGTATCGAGAGTTCAAACAAATGCTGCGTTAGGCTCCAAAAAAGGAGCGTAGAGCATTTTTACCGCAAATGCAACTCTCGATACCAGAGTTGCTTACGGACGCGGCCAGCCTCAAAAACGTGCTCGTGCACGATTCTCCCATAGGAAACAATGGGGCTGTTTGAGCTGAAAAAAAACCTAACACCTGCAAAAAAGCAGCGTTCAGCTCCTAACGCAGCCCCATTGTTTCCTATGGGGAAACACTTCCTACGTCTGCACCTAACACCCTAACATGTACCCCGAGTCTAAACACCCCTACCCTTACACTTATTAACCCCTAATCTGCCGCCCCCGCTATCGCTGACCCCTGCATTATATTATTAACCCCTAATCTGCCGCTCCGTAAACCGCCGCAACCTACGTTATCCCTATGTACCCCTAATCTGCTGCCCCTAACACCGCCGACCCCTAGATTATATTTATTAACCCCTAATATGCCCCCCACAACGTCGCCGACACCTGCCTACACTTATTAACCCCTAATCTGCCGAGCGGACCGCACCGCTACTATAATAAAGTTATTAACCCCTAACCCACCTCACTAACCCTATCATAAATAGTATTAACCCCTAATCTGCCCTCCCTAACATCGCCGACACCTAACTTCAATTATTAACCCCTAATCTGCCGACCGGAGCTCACCGCTATTCTAATAAATGTATTAACCCCTAAAGCTAAGTCTAACCCTAACACTAACACCCCCCTAAGTTAAATATAATTTACATCTAACGAAATAAATTAACTCTTATTAAATAACTTATTCCTATTTAAAGCTAAATACTTAACTGTAAAATAAATCCTAATATAGCTACAATATAAATTATAATTATATTATAGCTATTTTAGGATTTATATTTATTTTACAGGCAACTTTGTAATTATTTTAACCAGGTACAATAGCTATTAAATAGTTAAGAACTATTTAATAGTTACCTAGTTAAAATAATAACAAATTTACCTGTAAAATAAATCCTAACCTAAGATATAATTAAACCTAACACTACCCTATCAATAAATTAATTAAATAAACTACCTACAATTACCTACAATTAACCTAACACTACACTATCAATAAATTAATTAAACACAATTCCTACAAATAAATACAATTAAATAAACTAGCTAAAGTACAAAAAATAAAAAAGAACTAAGTTACAAAAAATAAAAAAATATTTACAAACATAAGAAAAATATTACAACAATTTTAAACTAATTACACCTACTCTAAGCCCCCTAATAAAATAACAAAGCCCCCCAAAATAAAAAATTCCCTACCCTATTCTAAATTAAAAAAGTTAAAAGCTCTTTTACCTTACCAGCCCTGAACAGGGCCCTTTGCGGGGCATGCCCCAAGAATTTCAGCTCTTTTGCCTGTAAAAGAATAAATACAATACCCCCCCCCAACATTACAACCCACCACCCACATACCCCTAATCTAACCCAAACCCCCCTTAAATAAACCTAACACTAAGCCCCTGAAGATCTTCCTACCTTGTCTTCACCATCCAGGTTCACCGATCCGTCCTGATCCAAGCCCAAGCGGGGGGCTGAAGAGGTCCATGATGTTCCGATCAGCCAATAGAATGCGAGCTCAATCTGATTGGCTGATTGGATCAGCCAATCGGATTGAACTTGATTCTGATTGGCTTATTCCATCAGCCAATCAGAAAATTCCTACCTTAATTCCGATTGGCTGATAGAATCCTATCAGCCAATCGGAATTCGAGGGACGCCATCTTGGATGACGTCCCTTAAAGGAACAGTCATTCATCGTTCAGTCGTCGGTCCGGATGGATGTTCCGCGCTGGAGGTCTTCAGGATCCTGCCGCTTCGCTCCGGATGGAAGACCATAGAAGATGCCGCCTGGATGATGACTTCAATCGGATGGAAGATCCTCTTCTGCCCCGCTTGGATGAAGACTTTGACCGGATCATGGACCTCTTCAGCCCCCCGCTTGGGCTTGGATCAGGACATCGGAGGAGCTCTTCAGGACGGATCGGTGAACCTGGATGGTGAAGACAAGGTAGGAAGATCTTCAGGGGCTTAGTGTTAGGTTTATTTAAGGGGGGTTTGGGTTAGATTAGGGGTATGTGGGTGGTGGGTTGTAATGTTGGGGGGGGGGTATTGTATTTATTCTTTTACAGGCAAAAGAGCTGATTTTCTTGGGGCATGCCCCGCAAAGGGCCCTGTTCAGGGCTGGTAAGGTAAAAGAGCTTTTAACTTTTTTAATTTAGAATAGGGTAGGGCATTTTTTTATTTTGGGGGGCTTTGTTATTTTATTAGGGGGCTTAGAGTAGGTGTAATTAGTTTAAAATTGTTGTAATATTTTTCTTATGTTTGTAAATATTTTTTTATTTTTTGTAACTTAGTTCTTTTTTATTTTTTGTACTTTAGCTAGTTTATTTAATTGTATTTATTTGTAGGAATTGTATTTAATTAATTTATTGATAGTGTAGTGTTAGGTTAATTGTAGGTAATTGTAGGTAGTTTATTTAATTAATTTATTGATAGGGTAGTGTTAGGTTTAATTATATCTTAGGTTAGGATTTATTTTACAGGTAAATTTGTTATTATTTTAACTAGGTAACTATTAAATAGTTCTTAACTATTTAATAGCTATTGTACCTGGTTAAAATAATTACAAAGTTGCCTGTAAAATAAATATTAATCCTAAAATAGCTATAATATAATTATAATTTATATTGTAGCTATATTAGGATTTATTTTACAGGTAAGTATTTAGCTTTAAATAGGAATCATTTATTTAATAAGAGTTAATTTATTTCGTTAGATTTAAATTATATTTAAGTTAGGGGGGTGTTAGTGTTAGGGTTAGACTTAGCTTTAGGGGTTAATATATTTATTAGAATAGCGGTGAGCTCCGGTCGGCAGATTAGGGGTTAATAATTGAAGTTAGGTGTCGGCGATGTTAGGGAGGGCAGATTAGGGGTTAATACTATTTATGATAGGGTTAGTGAGGCGGGTTAGGGGTTAATAACTTTATTATAGTAGCGGTGCGGTCCGCTCGGCAGATTAGGGGTTAATAAGTGTAGGCAGGTGTCGGCGACGTTGAGGGGGGCAGATTAGGGGTTAATAAATATAATATAGGGGTCGGCGGTGTTAGGGGCAGCAGATTAGGGGTACATAGGGATAACGTAGGTGGCGGCGCTTTGCGGTCGGAAGATTAGGGGTTAATTATTTTAAGTAGCTGGCGGCGACGTTGTGGGGGGCAGGTTAGGGGTTAATAAATGTAATACAGGGGTCGGCGGGGTTAGGGGCAGCAGATTAGTGGTACATAAGTATAACGTAGGTGGCGGTCGGCAGATTAGGGGTTAAAAAATTTAATCGAGTGGCGGCGATGTGGGGGGAGCTCGGTTTAGGGGTACATAGGTAGTTTATGGGTGTTAGTGTACTTTAGGGTACAGTAGTTAAGAGCTTTATAAACCGGCGTTAGCCCAGAAAGCTCTTAACTCCTGCTATTTTCAGGCGGCTGGAGTTTTGTCGTTAGAGCTCTAACGCTCACTTCAGAAATGACTCTAAATACCGGCGTTAGGAAGATCCCATTGAAAAGATAGGATACGCAAATGGCGTAGGGGGATCTGCGGTATGGAAAAGTTGCGGCTGAAAAGTGAGCGTTAGACCCTTTAATCACTGACTCCAAATACCAGCGGGCGGCCAAAACCAGCGTTAGGAGCCTCTAACGCTGGTTTTGACGGCTACCGCCGAACTCTAAATCTAGGCCATCATTTGTATGGGAATCCAGTGTCCATCATTCTGAATAAGGAGTATTAATGTAAAATACAGCTCTGTTATGTACTTTGAATCAGCTCTGTAATAAGGTACTCTGTATTCCTCCCATTCAGCCTTTTCAGAAAAGTTTATACAAGAGTCATTATTAATTGGAAAGAAGTCCTTTTGTTCTAGTTATCTTGTGTTTAGGTGAAAGATAGGGTATTCTTGATATCTAGCCTTTGTCTATTGTAATTCCAGCATATGGACAATGGTCTGCTTTATTTACGTTAGCAAGCTACTTTCTTGTTTCTTTAAAGTTGACATAATAGAAAGATACAAATGCAGAATAGCACATTTATATTTGGCATTTGCTTTTAATGTTGTGTAAAGGAAAGTCATTCCAAAGTATTATCTTTTTTAAATGGCCATTAAAGTGATCTTCTGCTAGTTTGATCCCAAAGAGGTAATAAATTTTTTTTGTATCATTTGGATCTAGAAGTAACAATTGTGATATTCCTAAAACTCCTTGTTTTTGTATTATAAGATAATATACATTTCTTGTGGCAGTTCATTGGTCTTTATTACTACACGTTGCAGGTTATAATGTCACAGGTCTTTTAATTCTTAATATTATAGAAATGGCATCTTCAATAGCTCTAGTCTGGTTCCATGCCAAGACAGCTCCTGGTCTCATTGCAAGATGGTTCCTCTGTAGACAAAAGACCACCATACAAGTTACAAAATTAAATGATAAAACCTACTGCAAGCATCAAAAGTCTATTTTCCAATAATGGGCCAGGTTACTAGAGGAGCGCAAAAGTTTGCACGCAAGCGTTAAGGATATTTTTCATGGGTGTTTGTGCTCATCAGGCTTACCGCTGGTATTACAAGTAGAAAGTAAACACAATCACTTGAGCACAATCACGATTTACTCTAGAATGATTACAGAGACTTCAGAGCTCTGTTAACTTTTGCAAAACAACAAAGTTGCACAAAACACATAAAAAATACATTACAAAGCACAGTTACACTCATAATAACACCATTTAATTAAAATGATTTAAAATGATTTAAAATCCACACAAAAGTTATAAGGGCTCAACGATATGAGATCTCAGGTGTTAGAAAAAAAAGGAAGGCAAAGGGCTTTAACAGTGAGATACATACATTTAAATGTCTAAAGATGCATATGTATGTGTGTATGTGTGTGTATATATATATATATATATATATATATATATATATATACTGTATGTATACATACGTATTTATATGTGTATATATATATTTACAGACATATATACACATATAATCACATAAATACATATATATATATATATATATATATATATATATATATATATATATATATATATAAGTGCATGAGTAAAGGTTAGGGGTATGAGCAGGACATGCAAAAAAAAAATGTTTTAATCTCCCAGGTGCAGAAATATGTTCCGTATGCTATTGTGTTCATTGGAGGAATACTTTATAATAAATTCATGAAGTGTTTTTGTAATTAGAAACAGCAGTGGGGCGTTGGTCAGTAACTTGGTTAAAAGTGGTTTTACTTTAGCATTTTCCCGTCTATAACCCCACTCCTTTGGGGAATATTTGGTGCTTTAATTGACCATTATTTATATAAAATGAAAGCCCGCTCTTGTAACTGAGTAGATATAAAGGCAGGAATGCCATCAGAGGGTAGGGCTTTGGGTTTACTAATAATTACTAAGGAATTGAAACAATTAAGCTTGGTACTAGCCTTGGCACTTTTACATGGTATAGTCATATAAACCACATGCAAGCAGCTAGACAAAGGAAAACATATTCATACCCAATAAAAGGAGAGAAGAGAATCAATATGGTTAAGACAGATAACGTAAATAAGTGCTCTTAAGGCATTTCTTTAATTATGTCAGACTGTTCCTAATTATTACAATTATAAATTAGGAGACAAGCTTTGCATTTACATTTGTAACAGGTTTTCTTATTTTTGGCCACCAATATTTAGATTTAATGATAAATATGTTTTATCTCAACTCAGGTGAGGAATGCCAATGCAAGAATGTAATAGTCATAATCACCTAGATTACAAGTTTTGCGCTATAGAGGGTATTTAACAAACGCAACAAAAGTTGCGTTATTTCACTCTCCATAGCGCTGCCATTACAAGTTTTTGAAAAGCCGGCTTGTGCGTGCGATATGGTTGCGTTGAGCTCCATACCGTACAAAATACAAGCGCTGCTTTGACGTGCACGTGCATGCTTTCCATATAGACATCAATGGGGAGAGGGTGTTAGAAACAAACCTAACACCTGCGATCGTGGAATGAAAAGCTCTGTAACGCAGCCCCATTGATGTCTATGGGGGAAAAAAGTTACGTTTAAACCTAACACCCTAACATAAACCCCCCATCTAAACACCCCTAATCTGCTGCCCCGACATCAACGACACCTACATAAACTTATTAACCCTTAATCTGCTGCTCCTGATATCGCTGCCACCGAAATAAATCTATTAACCCCTAATCTGCTGCTCCCGATATCACTGCCACTATACTAAAGTTATTAAACCCCGCACCCCAACATCGCCCACACTATAATAAAGATATTAACCCCTATTCCGCCGCTCCCCATTATCGCTGCCACTAAATAAAGTTATGAACCCCTAAACCTCTGGCCTCCCACGTCACTACCAGTAAATAAACCTATTAACTCCTAAACCGCCAGCCCCCCACATCGCAACAACCTAAATTAAACTATTAACCCCTAAACCTAACCCTAAACCTAACCCTAAACCTAACACCCCCTAACTTTAACATAATTAATATATAGCTAAATTAAAGTTACAATTATTAACTAAATAATACCTATTTAAAACTAAATACAAACTTACCTGTTAAATAAAACCTAAGCTAGCTACAGTATAACTAATAGTTATATTGTAGCTAGCTTAAGTTTTATTTTTATTTCACAGGTAAGTTTGTATTTATTTTAACTAGGTAGACTAGTTAGTAAATAGTTATTAACTATTTACTAACTACCTAGTTAAAATAAATACTAACTTACCTGTGAAATAAAACCTAAGCTGCCTTACACAAAAACCTAACATTACAAAAATAAAAAACCTACCATTACAAAAAATAAAATACACTAAAATTACAAAAAATAAAAAAAATTACCATTACAAAAAATAGCAAATGAATTGAATGAATTAATGAATGAATTATCCAAAATAATAAAAATTATTCCTTTTCTAAAAAAAACACATCCCAAAATAAAAAACCCTAACCTATAATAAACTACCAAGGGCCCTTAAAAGGGCCTTTTGTAGACCCTTAAAATGGCCTTTTGTAGGGCATTGCCCTAAAGAAATCAGCTCTTTTCCTACAAAAGAAAAACAAACACCCCCTAACAGTATACACACCCCATCCCCCAAACCCACAAAATAAAAATAAAGTAAAACCTAATCTACCCATTGCCCTGAAAAGGGCATTTGTATGGGTATTGCCCTTAAAAGGACATTTAGCTCTTTTTCCTGCCCTTAAAAGGGCATTCAGCTCTTTTAAGAAATGCAAACCCAAAATCTAAAAAACAAAAAAACAAAAAACCTTTAAGAAAAACTAAAACACTAACCGCTCTTTAGGTACTTACAGTTGCTGATGTCCTGCTTGAACGATCTTCATACCGGCGGCTTCATCTTCATCCAGACGGCTCCATCTTCATCCATCGTGGGACCGGAATCTTCTTCATCCCTGCGGATGCGGAGCGGTCGATGCGCGGAGGCGGAGGTCCAAGCGAAGGTCCAAGGTGGAGGTCCAAGGCGGAGGTCAAGGCAGAAGTTCATCGATCCAACGTGGAGGTCCTCTTCATGCGATTTGTCTGTTGCACACTGAGGATTGAAATGCAAGGTACCCCTTTTATACTGGGGGTACCATTGCATTCAAATCAGCCAATAGAATGAGAGCTGCTTAAATCCTATTGGCTGATTTGAACAGCCAATAAGATTTTAGCAGCACTAATTCTGATTCAAATTTTTCAGCCAATAGGAATGCAATGGTACCCTCAGTATAAAAGGGTTACCTTGCATTTCAATCCTCATTGTGCCGCAGATGATCGCATAATGAGGATCTCCGCGTCGGATCGATGGACTTCCGCATGGACCTCCGCCTTGGTCCTCCGACTGGACCTCAGCCTTGGACCTCCACCTTGGATCTTCGCCCTGACCTCAGCCTCCACGCATCGATCGCTCAGCCTCCGCAGGTATGAAGAAAATGCCGGTCCTGCAATGGATGAAGATAGAGCCACCTGGATAAAGATGGAGCCGACAGGATGAAGATCGTTCAAGCGGGACTTCAACAACAGTGAGTACCTAAAGAGGGTATAGTGCTAGGCTTTTTAAAGGTTTTTTTTAGGAGGATTTTTTTTTTAGATTAGGGGTTGGGCATTTCTTAAAAGAACTGAATGCCCTTTTAAAGGCAGGAAAAAGAGCTGAATGCCCTTTTAAGGGCAATGCCCATACAAATGCCCTTTTCAGGGCAATGGGTAGATTAGGTTTTACTTTATTTTTATTTTGTGGTTTTGGGGGGTGGGGGTTTGTATACTGTTAAGAGGTGTTTGTTTTTCTTTTGTAGGAAAAGAGCTGATTTCTTTAGGGCAATGCCCTACAAAAGGCCCTTTTAAGGGCCCTTGGTAGTTTATTATAGATTAGGGTTCTTTATTTTGAGTTGTTTTGTTTTTGTTTGTTTTTTTAAAAAACAGGGTATTAGAATAGGAATATTTTTTATTATTTTGGATAATTTCGTTTGTTATTTTTTGTAATGGTAGGTTTTTTATTTTTGTAATGTTAGGTTTTAGTGTAATGCAACTTTTATTTGACAGGTAATTTTGTATTTATTTTTAACTAGGTAGTTAGTAAATAGTTAATAACTATTTACTAACTAGTCTACCTAGTTAAAATAAATACAAACTAACCTGTGAAATAAAAATAAAACCTAAGCTAGCTACACTATAACTATTAGTTATATTGTAGCTAACTTACGGCTAGATTACTAGTTTTGCATTATGAGCGGCTCGGTACTAACTTGCAAGTTATTTCCACCGCTCACCTCCCTATAGCGCCTCTATTACAGGTTTTTATAAACCCGGCATTAGCAGGCAATATGTCAGTGTTGAGCTCCAATGAGCTCCCTACCGCACTCAAATACCAGCGCTGCTTTGAGCTGGTTTTACATGTTCGTGCACGATTTCCCCATAGACATCAATGGGGAGAGCCAGCTAAAAAAAAGCCTTACACCTGCAATAAAGGAGCGTAAAGCTCCGTAACGCAGCCCCATTGATTCCTATGGGTAAACAAAATTTATGTTTACACCTAACACCCTAACATAAACCCCGAGTCTAAACACCCCTAATCTGCTGCCCCTGACATCGCCGCCACCTACATTACTGTTATTAACTCCTAATCTGCCACCCCCGACATTGCCGACACCTACATTATACTTATTAACCAATAATCTGCCACTTCTAACATTGCCGCCACCTACCTACATACGGAATTAAGGTAGAAAAATCCTATTGGCTGATGTAATCAGCCAATAGGATTGAGCTTGCATTCTATTGGCTGATTGGAACAGCCAATAGAATGCCAGCTCAATCCTATTGGCCGATTGCATCAGCCAATAGGATTTTTTCTACATTAATTCCGATTGGCTGATAGAATTCTATCAGCCAATCGGAATTGAAGGGACACCATCTTGGATGATGTCATTTAAAGGAACCTTCATTCCAGAAGAGCCGTCGGATGAAGAGGATGCTCCGCGTCGGATGTCTTGAAGATGGACCCACTCCGCACCGGATGGATGAAGATAGAAGATGCCGTCTGGATGAAGACTTCTGCCCGTCTGGAGGACAACTTCGCCCGTCTTGGATGAAGACTTCTCCAGGCTTTGTTGAGGACTTCGGCCCGGTTGGATGAAGACTTCTCCCAGTAAGGTGATCTTCAAGGGGTTAGTGTTAGGTTTTTTTAATGGGGTATTGGGTGGGTTTTAGAGTAGGGTTGGTTGTGCAGGTGGTGGGTTTTAATGTTGGGGGGATTTGTAATTTTTTTTACAGGTAAAAGAGATGATTACTTTGGGGCAATGCCCCACAAAAGGCCCTTTTAAGGGCTATTTGTAATTTAGTGTATTGTAGGGGTTTTTTTTATTTTTTTTTGGGGGGGGGGGCTTTTTTATTTTGTTAGGGGGATTAGATTAGGTGTAATTAGTTTTAAAATCTTGTAATTTGTTTATTATTTTCTGTAATTTAGTTTCGGGTTTTTGTACTTCAGCTAATTTTATTTAATTGTATTTAATTTAAGTAAGTCATTTAATTATAGTGTAGTGTAGTGTTAGGTGTTATTGTAACTAAGGTTAGGTTTTATTTTACAGGTACTTTTGTATTTATTTTAGCTAGGTAGTTATTAAATAGTTAATAACTATTTAATATCTATTCTACCTAGTTAAAATAAATACAAACTTGCCTGTAAAATAAAAATAAACCCTAAGATAGCTACAATGTAACTATTAGTTATATTGTAGCAATCTTGGGGTTTATTTTATAGGTAAGTATTTAGTTTTAAATAGGAATAATTTAGTTAATTATAGTAATTTTTATTTAGATTTATTTAAATTATATTTAAATTAGGGTGGGTTAGGGTTAGACTTGGATTTAGGGGTTAATAACTTTAGTATAGTGGCGGCGACGTTGGGGGCGGCAGATTAGGGGTAAATAATATTTAACTAATGTTTGCGAGGTGGGAGTGCAGCAGTTTAGCTGTTAATATGTTTATTATAGTGGCGGCAACATTGGGGGTGGCAGATTAGGTGTTAAAAAGTGTATGTAGGTTGCGGCGACATTGGGGGCGGCAGTTTACTGGTTAATAAATATAATGTAGGTGTCGGCGATGTTGGGGGCAGCAGATTAGGGGTTCATAAGTATAATGTAGGTGGCGGCGGTGTCCAGAGCAGCAGATTAGGGGTTAATAATTATAATGTAGGTGTTGGCGATGTTGGGGGCGGCAGATTAAGGGTTAATAAGTGTAAGATTAGGGGTGTTTAGACTCTGGGTTCATGTTAGGGTGTTAGGTGTAGACATAAAATGTATTTCCCCATAGGAATCAATGGGGCTGCGTTAAGGAGTTTTACGCTGCTTTTTTGCAGGTGTTAGACTTTTTTCAGCCGGCTCTCCCTGTTGATTCCTATGGGGAAATCGTGCACGAGTACGTTACACCAGCTCACCACCAACGTAAGCAGCACTGGTATTGGAGTGCGGTAATTAGCAAAATTTTGCTCAACGCTCACTTCTTGTCTGGTTTGTAAAAACCTGTAATACCAGCGCTGTCTGTAAGTGAGCGGTGAGCATAAACTGTTGTTAGCACCGCACAGCCTCCAAAGCAAAACTCGTAATTTAGGTGTTAGGTTTTATTTTTATTTCACAGGCAAGTTTGTATTTATTTTAACTAGGTATACTGGTTAGTAAATAGTTATTAACTGTTTACTAGCTACCTAGTTAAAATAAATGCAATAAGTACAGAGAGTGTGAGAGAGTAGGTAATATTGCTAAAATATATACTCAATGGTGCCACCCTTCAAGTAAATTATAATATTTAATATAGAGAGTAAAAATACCAGGATATATATTAATACCCTAGAACAGCAAGGGATTCAAAGAGGCACACAAAAAAGAAATTTTCAAATACACAATTTATTTCCCAAGATACAATTCAGTATAAAAAGTATTATCTGTCAGTGTTAAACACCACAGCAGAAAGCAAATTCTAACTTAAAACATTTAAAGTGCAAAGTAACCTAATTCTCTCCCTGTTCTATATCAAGATAATGCACCACTAAATGAAGGGGTTAATCAACACAGAGAATGTGCAACCTAAGTATATAATTAACCAACTGTCAGGACATATGTTAACTAGGCCGCATGCATATATACATGAATAACTACAGTCCATGCTAAAATATATACTCAATGGTGCCACCCTTCAAGTAAATTATAATATTTAATATAGAGAGTAAAAATACCAGGATATATATTAATACCCTAGAACAGCAAGGGATTCAAAGAGGCACACAAAAAAGAAATTTTCAAATACACAATTTATTTCCCAAGATACAATTCAGTATAAAAAGTATTATCTGTCAGTGTTAAACACCACAGCAGAAAGCAAATTCTAACTTAAAACATTTAAAGTGCAAAGTAACCTAATTCTCTCCCTGTTCTATGTCAAGATAATGCACCACTAAATGAAGGGGTTAATCAACACAGAGCATGTGCAACCTAAGTATATAATTAACCAACTGTCAGGACATATGTTAACTAGGCCGCATGCATATATACATGAATAACTACAGTCCATACATAAATGTGATATGGGCTCATATATGCAGCAGTACAGTCCAAGTGATTGAGTTATGTGCTGATTTGGCTCTGGCGGTAGAGTGAGCGGTTTGAAAGTGTGCTTTTGGAATGCGGTAAGGACTTGCCTATATGAGAGGTGATTGTATACAGTACATCTTGGTATCTCACCCTGTCAGAAACTTTGACAAGCTTCACGGCGATATGCCGATTAAACTGGGCGTCCTCTGACCTATGGAAAATGTTTCTTCCGCCTATAGCCACTCACAGTCCCTGGTGACACTCCGCCACTCCTACTTTGGATTACGTCACATGAAAAGGAGTCATCGCAAGCACTTTCAAGCTGAAAGCCGTTGGGAACAGCATAACGGAAAAATCTAAGCTAAGTGCCTGTCTTTTTCAGTTAAGAAGTCACATTTGTGAATGACTATATATGCAGCAGGAATAGCTGCGGTTTGAATTATGCCATATTGAGGAGATGTGCTTGTATATCACAAGAGCATTTAAGCACTACAAACAAAACCCATATCACATTTATGTATGGACTGTAGTTATTCATGTATATATGCATGCTGCCTAGTTAACATATGTCCTGACATTTGGTTAATTACCGGTATATACTTAGGTTGCACATTATCTGTGTTGATTAACCCCTTCATTTAGTGGTGCATTATCTTGACATAGAACAGGGAGAGAATTAGGTTACTTTGCACTTTAAATGTTTTAAGTTAGAATTCGCTTTCTGCTGTGGTGTTTAACACTGACAGATAACACTTTTTATACTGAATTGTATCTTGGGAAATAAATTGTGTATTTGAAAATTTCTTTTTTGTGTGCCTCTTTGAAATCCTTGCTGTTCTAGGGTATTAATATATATCCTGGTATTTTTTCTCTCTATATTAAATATTATAATTTACTTGAAGGGTGGCACCATTGAGTATATATTTTAGCAATATTACCTACTCTCTCGCGCTCTCTGTACTTATTCTAATTTTTTTGAGGATACTGTTTTTGAGGATTCTATTGTCCTTTTCTGATGAGATTGGAGTAGATTGCTAGAGGAGTATTATTAGCTCCCATATTTTCCCATTATTTTGTCTGTCTGTGTATTTTCACCACTATTATGGCATACACTCTTTCGGATGACTTATGGGAAGCCGAACTGAAAGATTCCCTAGCAAATGATACTAGTGGGGGGAATGATGAGAATAATGAAGAAGTGGCAACTATTTTCAGTGCGTTCAGAAAATATAGATACCTTTTAAGTAGGCAATTGAAAATTAAAGCAGAAAATGCTAGTCTGGCAAACTATATTGAAAAGAAAATAGTCCCTAGGGGACTAAGACTCTCACTAGATCCAGGTGCAAATACAAGGGAGGATGAGGAGGGAGACTCTTTCATAGAGGAATGGAATGAGAAACTCTCCTCAACCTCCCTTGATTTAATGGAGATGATGATCAAAAGGAATAACAAAAGGTTGGAGAAAGTAAAAGGAAAAGCAGAGAAAGCTCTGATCAAGGTTAATTCTTTTGAGTGTGACCCAAATTTTGAGAAACTTAATGGGGAAACTAGTTCAAACATTTCCAAACTTAAAATGGATATTAAATCCAGGAAATGTAGAAAATTAAGGAGAGATCAGGACGACTATAAAAATGGCAGGGTTTATATCTACAAATCCCAAAAAGGAACCTATGATTCAGGGACGGATATGTCAGATTCTGAATCAGGGCCCTCAAAAAACTCCTCAGCGAATTCACAATTAGAAGGAGGAGAAAAAATAGAAGGGGAAAAAAGAAGAGATCCCTATGGGGGACCTTTGAGAGAAAAGAGATATCAAATTAGACAAACGAGAGGGAGAAGGGAACAGCTTACTCAGGGCAGGGGGAGATACAGAGGGAGGGGACTACGCAGGGGATACTAGCTACCCCTATTGATGAGGAATTGCAGATAGTAAACCTTTCCTCTTTTCCCCTAAACCAAGCCCACATTAAACTTCTTAGAAAAGGTCTGTCCTTCTGCCCTAATGCGCCAATTGATAAGTTTGAAGTTCTAAAAGATCTATATTTATTTGCCAGAAAGATTTTTCTGTCTGTCATTATAAAATCTAAATCGGACAATAGTTATAATTTAGATGTAACCGATCAGGTAGCTCTTAATGATTTAGTGTCACTTTTAGCTGAAAATACTCAGGAAGAGTTTGATAATTACATACAGAGAGAATCTTTATTGGAGAAGAGATATGTTTTCAAACCAAAATCAGTGTATATGCCCTCATTGTCCCTGGTCCCGGCTGTCAATCTGTTCGTAAAACAAATGGAGAAAGACATTGAGAATCTATCCTGTCAATGAACTAATGACAACCTGAAACCTAGGGAAAGACAAGCGTTAAAGGAATTGAGTGTGGCCAAAGGGCTGGTGATAAAGCCCGCGGATAAGGGCGGCAATCTAGTTTTACTTGATGAACATTTATAAGTGAACGAAGTTAAACGCCAGTTAAACAATAAAAATCAATATGAAAAACTTGGTGGTAACCCTCTTGGTCACATTCAAAATTCCCTATTTAAACTTCTTAATGATGCTAGGAGTAGAGGAGTTATTAATCAGAATGAATTCAAATTTCTCTATCCTGAGCACTCAGTAATGCCAGTTTTCTATGTACTGCCGAAACTGCATAAAAATATGCAGTGTCCCCCGGGAAGGCCTATAGTCTCGGGGATAGGCAGTGCAACGGAAAAAATTGAGGAATATGTAGACAAGTACTTACAGCCCTTTTTATTAACTTTGACATCTTATGTAAAAGACACGGCCGACTTACTAAGAAAGCTAGATGGGGTAGATGTAAGTGAAAATACCATCTTGGCATCTTTAGATGTGGAGGGTCTCTACTCCTCCATTCCCCATAAAATAGGCCTAACAGCAATTAGGAGGTTCCTAGAAACTAGAGGTCCAGCATATGCTGAACACACTGAATTTGTATATTCTCTTCCTGAGTTTATTTTGAAGAACAATGTGTTTACATTTGATGGACAGGTTTTTCGACAGCTATGCGGAACTGCGATGGGGGCAGTTTGTGCCCCCACATATGCTTGTCTACACCTGGGCCTTTGGGAAGCAGAGATTTTTGAATACCATTCAAGGATCTCTGAGGACAAAGTGCTGCTGTGGATCAGGTATGTGGACGATGTCCTTGTCCTGTGGGATGAGACAGCGGAAGAATTCAATGAATTCGTTGCTGCCCTGAACCATAATGACAAAAACATTATTTTGACATCAGAAACAAATACAACAGAATTAAACTTTCTGGATGTTACTCTGAAAAAAGAGGGTCTAAAAATAGTCACGGAAAACTATAGGAAAAAGAACGCTACTAACAACATCTTACATGCAGATAGTAGTCACCCAGAACACCTTAAAAAAGGGATTCCTTATGGTCAATTCCTCCGGTTGAGGAGGAATTGCTCTTCTTTATCAAAATGTGACACTCATGCGTCACTGATGAAAGAGAGATTTTTAAAAAGAGGTTATTCGAATAAGTGTCTTAAGAAATCCCTCTGGAAAGCTAGAAATATGTCTAGTGATGACCTTTTGTATCGAAATAACCCTAAAAAAGAAAAAAGTGAGATTAGATTTATTTCTAATTTCAACAATCAATGGGAGAGTATTAGGTCAGTTTTTAAGAAAAATTGGCACATCTTATCCTTAGATGATAAAGTGAAAAGTGTGATAGGAGATACTCCACTCCTAACAGCCAGGAAGGCACAGAGCTTAAAGGACAAACTGGTGAGAAGCCAATTCCTAAGGGGTCCTTCTGCCTCGGATTGGTTAAGAAAGGACAGAGGTATTAAAGGTAGTTTTCCATGTGGGCACTGTGTGTACTGTGCCCACATGGATAGCACTAAACAATTCTCTGTCCAGGATGGAAAGATTTTTGATATAAAATTTTTCTTTAATTGCAGATCAGAAGGGCTAATATATCTTCTACGGTGCTCCTGCCCGGCCTTCTATGTTGGAAAAACCAAGAGAATGGTGAAGGACCGGGTACAGGAGCATAGAGATGATATACTTCACTCCAGGGATACAAATGTTGCCAGACATTCCTGTACTGTACATAATGGCAATGTAGATTCATTAAAATTTACCATCATAGATAAAGGCATCACGAATGGACGTGGTCGTAATAATGACAGGGTCCTTTTACAAAAAGAGGCCAAATGGATTTACAGACTGGGAACTAGAATCCATAAAAGGTCTGAATGATAAGCTGGAATTTGCCCACTTTTTGTAAATAATTATGTATAATGGTTAAGCATCCATTTGTAGTGTATGCCAGAACTGAGGGTGAATTCTATTTGATCTCTGTTGTGTAGAAAATTTTGGGGGTAACTAGGAATTAGGTTGAACCAAATAATAAGTATTTTATACAATATAGAGCTCTGTTGTTTATTATTTACTCAGGGTTAAATGTAATACAGCTTTAAGAAATTGCAAGGCTGCTTGGGTGAATCACCTGTAAGTAATCAGGTATCTGTATAAAATAGGATGTCCGGTGAGGACTCTATATGCCCTGATGATCCCCTGTAACACATACTGGAGGTGGCGGAGAAACGTGCGTTGGCACTATGTGTTTGGAAACCCAAGTATAAGTCGACTGTACTCTGGGATTTGATTTTCAGTGCAAAAGTCTAACCTGTTCCCTGAATCATCTGCTTAAAAAGAGACACTTTGGTATATGCAGCAGTACAGTCCAAGTGAGTTATGTGCTGATTTGGCTCTGGCAGTAGAGTGAGCGGTTTGAAAGTGTGCTTTTGGAATGCGGTAAGGACTTGCCTATATGAGAGGTGATTGTATACGGTACATCTTGGTATCTCACCCTGTCAGAAACTTTGACAAGCTTCGCGGCGATATGCCGATTGAACTGGGCGTCCTCTGACCTATGGAAAAGGTTTCTTCCGCCTATAGCCACTCACAGTCCCTGGTGACACTCCGCCACTCCTATTTTGGATTACGTCACATGAAAAGGAGTCATCGCAAGCGCTTGCAAGCTGAAAGCCGTTGGGAACAGCATAACGGAAAAATCTAAGCTAAGTGCCTGTATTTTTCAGTTAAGAAGTCACATTTGTGAATGACTATATATGCAGCAGGAATAGCTGCGGTTTGAATCATGCCATATTGAGGAGATGTGCTTGTATATCACAAGAGCATTTAAGCACTACAAACAAAACCCATATCACATTTATGTATGGACTGTAGTTATTCATGTATATATGCATGCTGCCTAGTTAACATATGTCCTGACAGTTGGTTAATTATATACTTAGGTTGCACATTATCTGTGTTGATTAACCCCTTCATTTAGTGGTGAATTATCTTGACATAGAACAGGGAGAGAATTAGGTTACTTTGCACTTTAAATGTTTTAAGTTAGAATTTGCTTTCTGCTGTGGTGTTTAACACTGACAGATAATACTTTTTATACTGAATTGTATCTTGGGAAATAAATTGTGTATTTGAAAATTTCTTTTTTGTGTGCCTCTTTGAATCCCTTGCTGTTCTAGGGTATTAATATATATCCTGGTATTTTTTCTCTCTATATTAAATATTATAAAATAAATGCAAACTTACCTGTAAAATAAAACCTAACCAGAGTTACACTAACACCTAACCTTACACTACAATTAAATAAATTACATTAATTAAATACAATTAACTAAATTAAAAAAAACCCACTAAATTACACAAAATAAAAAAGAAATTATCAAATATTTAAACTAATTACACCTAATCTAATAGCCCTATCAAAATAAAAAAAGCCCCCCCAAAATAAAAAAAACTGTAAGTGAATCTTCGGGGGTTAGTGTTAGGTTTTTTTAAGGGTTTATTGGGTGGGTTTTATTTTTAGCTTAGGGTTTTGGGTGAAAAAGAGCTAAATGTCCTTTTAAGGGCAATGCCCATCCAAATGCCCTTTTCAGGGCAATGGGGAGCTTAGGTTTTTTGGATAGGATTTCATTTGGGGGGTTTGGTTGTGTGGGTGGTGGATTTTACTGTTGGGGGGAGGGTTTGTATTTTTTTTTACAGGTAAAAGAGCTGATTTCTTTTAAGGGTCATTGGCAGTTTAGTTTAGGCTAGGGTTTTTTTTTTTGGGGGGGGGGCTTTTTTATTTTGATAGGGCTATTAGATTAGGTGCAATTAGTTTAAATATGTGTTAATTTCTTATTTATTTTGTGTAATTTAGTTAATAACTATTTACTAACTAGTCTACCTAGTTAAAATAAATACAAACTTACCTGTGGAAGAAAAATAAAACCTAAGATAGCTACAATGTAACTATTAGTTATATGGTAGCTAGCTTAGGGTTTATTTTATAGGTAAGTATTTAGTTTTAAATAGGAATTATTTAGGTAATAATAGTATTTTTTATTTAGATTTATTTTAATAATATTAAATTTAGTGGGTGTTAGGGTTAGACTTAGGGTTAGGTTTAGGGGTTAATAAATGTAGTATAGTGGCAGCGATTTTGGGGGCAGCAGATTAAGGGTGAATAACAGTAATGTAGGTTGCGGCGATGTTAGGGACAGCAAATTAGGGGTTAATAATATTTAACTAGTGTTTGCGATGCGGGAGTATGGCGGTTTAGGGGTTAATATGTTTATTCTAGTGACGGCGATGTCGGGAGCGGCAGATTAGGGGTTAATAATTTTATTTTAGTGTTTACAATGCGGGAGGGCCTCAGTTTAGTGGTTAATAGGTAGTTTATGGGTGTTAGTGTACTTTTTAGCACTTTAGTTATGAGTTTTATGTTACAGCTTTGTAGCGTAAAACCCATAACTACTGACTTTCAGTTTACGGTACGGATCTTGTAGTTATAGGCTGTACCGCTCACTTTTTGGCCAGACAGGCAAACTTGTAATACTGGTGCTGTGGAAGTCCCATTGAAAAAGGACTTTTGGAAAGCTGCGGTAGTTACGTTGCGTTACGGCCAAAAAAGTGTGCGGTACAGCTATACCTGCAAATCTCGTAATACCAGCGGTAGTGAAAAAGCAGCTTTTTCATAACGCAAAACTCGTAATCTAGCCGTTTTATTTCACAGGTAAGTTTGTATTTAGTTTTAAATAGGTATTATTTAGTTAGTAAATGTAACTTTAATTTAAGCTCTACTTTAATGATGTTAAAGATAGAAGGTGTTAGTTTAAGGGTTAGGTTTTGGGTTAGGGTTAGGTTTAGGATTAGGTTTAGGGGTTAATAGTTTAATTTAGGTTGTTGCGATGTGGGGGGGCTGGCAGTTTAGGTGTTAATAGGTTTTTTTAGTGGTAGTGATGTGGGAGGCCAGAGGTTTAGGGGTTAATAACTTTATTTAGTGGTGGAGATGTCGGGGAGCGGCAGAATAGGGGTTAATATATTTATTATGGGGTGGGCAATTTTGGGGTGCAGGGGAATAGGGGTTAATAACTTTAGTATAGTGGCGACGATGTCGGGGAGCGACGGAATAGGGGTTAATAAATTTAATTAGTGGCGGCGATGTCGGGAGCAGCAGATTAGGGGTTAATAACTTTAAAATAGTGTTTGTGATGTGAGATTGCCTCGGTTTAGGGGTTAATAGGTAGTTTATGGGTGTTAGAGTACTTTGATATACTTTAGTTATGAGTTTTATGTAAAACATAACTACTGCTCTTGGATGGCGGTATGGAACTTGTCGTTATAGGGTGTAATGCAAGCTTTTTAGCCTCACTGCAAAACTCGTAATGGCAGAGCTATGGAAGTCCCATGAAAAAAACGTAATTTTTTTGAGTGCAGGACTGACGTTGCATTACAGGCTAAAAGGCTTGCGATACAGCTATACCGACAAGACTCGGTTGCGTTACTGTTTTAACACTGAAATGAACTTTTTTTAGCGTTAAAACAAGAACGCACAACTTGTAATCTACCTGTATGTTCCATCAATCAGAAAACAAGATGGAATAATGAACCGTGAATTACTAATTGTAATTAGTTGTCTTCAATATAATTGGTTGTCCAGGTGGATTAGGTTTGAATTTATCCAAGCAAGCATTCAACTCTTTGTCAAGACTGCTGGCTTATTACACCAATAGCTGAATCAGTTTAAACTGTATAACTGCATATTTGTATTTACACTTGGTGCAAGTAAATCTGATAAAGTATTTTTAGCAATATTTACTGTTACCAAGCTTTCTATTAGCTGGTGCATGCACTATTTTGATATCAGGCTTCATTTTACGGTAGGCAGCAATTACCTTTCATTTTAGTAGCCATTTTTCTCTTTGCTCAGAGAAAGCCATTGGAATTCCAAGTAGAAAATCTGAATTGACAAAACAAGTTAGATATGCAGAATGAATTAATATTAGACCTTTGTGTCTCAGTATTATATTGCAAAACAGAAATATCTGTAAACTAAGTTGAATGATCTCCCAATATGATTGGTCATAAACTTATGGTGGGCGAGTATTTAGTCATTTCTGCACATGCAGTTTTATTAAATTTTTCTTATTAGAAGTGACTACAGTGTTGTCAATATAATATAGTGCAGTGGTCATCTGAACATGCTTAGGCATTTCAGTTTGAGGGTTTATGGGAGCTATCAAATCATCAAGTGTAGTAAAATTTCTGTTGTGTGTATAAACATTCCTGAAGACTATGTTGTAAAGTTACTAAAGCATGAATAAACATATCTTTATTCATTGCAGTACGTTTGGATTTCAGTGGTGTGAATGCAATTTCTCTTAGTTTTATCATTGCACACTCTATTGGTATTTTAGTAATATACATATGAAATACATAAATTACACACATTTTATTTATCTTATCTTAAATGTACTGTTTTTTATATAATTCTATGCTTTCTTATTAAAAGCTGTCTTTTTTCTTTGTTGGATTTTTATCTGCTTTGTTTAATTTCTCTCCAGCGAGTGACCTTGAGAAAGCTGACTTCTTTTATTTGAAAGGAGAAGGAATTTAATTTTTATAAGCAGAAACTGTCTGCTTTTTCCAGTATGGCTGGGGAGGGTATTCCCTTCTAGTGGAAAACTTGTTTAGAATTACTAAATTTTGTTGTGTATAACACATTATGGGCTTCATTTATCAAGTGTCGAGCGGACATGAATCGTTATAGCGAATCATGTTCACTGGACATAGCTAAATGTGGACAGCATATGCTGTCCTCATTTATCATTCTGGTGTAATGCTTGTGCAATGCCACCCCCTTCTCACTGGCGGCCAATTGGCCACCAGCAGGGGCTGTCAATCATCCCGATCCTATTGGATTTGGATGAATACAATATGCCAACTTTTAGGTGGAGGACAGGTTAAGGAGCAGCGGTCCTACAACCTCTGCTTCTTAATTTTCTTTTCAGGTGAGCAGGAAATTATGGGTCTCTGAATCAGCATCCACTGCTTGATAAATGGAGCCCTATATCTCACTCATTTGGAAAGATTAATCCATACTTACTGACACCAATCATCTGATGTCGGACTGATTGTTAATTCATGGTAAATGAACTACCTTCAGGTTAAGTACCTTATTATTAGTGAACCTATATCTGTTTTTAATTGTTTGATCAAATGTGTCTATATATTACAGAAACCAAGTATCTTGCCTTATTATGATTATTATATACAGGGAGTGCAGAATTGTTAGGCAAATGAGTATTTTGACCACATCATCCTCTTTATGCATGTTGTCTTACTCCAAGCTGTATAGGCTCGAAAGCCTACTACCAATTAAGCATATTAGGTGATGTGCATCTCTGTAATGAGAAGGGGTGTGGTCTAATGACATCAACACCCTATATCAGGTGTGCATAATTATTAGGCAACTTCCTTTCCTTTGGCAAAATGGGTCAAAAGAAGGACTTGACAGGCTCAGAAAAGTAAAACATAGTGAGATATCTTGCAGAGGGATGCAGCACTCTTAAAATTGCAAAGCTTCTGAAGCGTGATCATCGAACAATCAAGCGTTTCATTCAAGATAGTCAACAGGGTCGCAAGAAGCGTGTGGAAAAACCAAGGCGCAAAATAACTGCCCATGAACTGAGAAAAGTCAAGCATGCAGCTGCCAAGATGCCACTTGCCACCAGTTTGGCCATATTTCAGAGCTGCAACATCACTGGAGTGCCCAAAAGCACAAGGTGTGCAATACTCAGAGACATGGCCAAGGTAAGAAAGGCTGAAAGACGACCAGCACTGAACAAGACACACAAGCTGAAACGTCAAGACTGGGCCAAGAAATATCTTAAGACTGATTTTTCTAAGGTTTTATGGACTGATGAAATGAGAGTGAGTCTTGATGGGCCAGATGGATGGGCCTGTGGCTGGATTGGTAAAGGGCAGAGAGCTCCAGTCCGACTCAGACGCCAGCAAGGTGGAGGTGGAGTACTGGTTTGGGCTGGTATCATCAAAGATGAGCTTGTGGGGCCATTTCGGGTTGAGGATGGAGTCAAGCTCAACTCTCAGTCCTACTGCCAGTTTCTGGAAGACACCTTCTTCAAGCAGTGGTACAGGAAGTCTGCATCCTTCAAGAAAAACATGATTTTCATGCAGGACAATGCTCCATCACACGCGTCCAAGTACTCCACAGCGTGGCTGGCAAGAAAGGGTATAAAAGAAGAAAATCTAATGACATGGCCTCCTTGTTCACCTGATCTGAACCCCATTGAGAACCTGTGGTCCATCATCAAATGTGAGATTTACAAGGAGGGAAAACAGTACACCTCTCTGAACAGTGTCTGGGAGGCTGTGGTTGCTGCTGCACGCAATGTTGATGGTGAACAGATCAAAACACTGACATAATCCATGGATGGCAGGCTTTTGAGTGTCCTTGCAAAGAAAGGTGGCTATATTGGTCACTAATTTGTTTTTGTTTTGTTTTTTAATGTCAGAAATGTATATTTGTGAATGTTGAGATGTTATATTGGTTTCACTGGTAAAAATAAATAATTGAAATGGGTGTATATTTGTTTTTTGTTAAGTTGCCTAATAATTATGCACAGCAATAGTCACCTGCACACACAGATATCCCCCTAAAATAGCTATAACTAAAAACAAACTAAAAACTACTTCCAAAACTATTCAGCTTTGATATTAATGAGTTTTTTGGGTTCATTGAGAACATGGTTGTTGTTCAATAATAAAATTAATCCTCAAAAATACAACTTGCCTAATAATTCTGCACTCCCTGTACTGTTCATATCTCAGTCATTAGATTTGTATCTGTAATATACAAAGGAAACAGCACACCTCTGATTCACATAATACTTTATTACAAAAGAAAAAATCTGCAAATACAATTGCACTTACTAGAAAGACAAGATAAAAAGTACAGTGCTCATCCAATTACATATGATAGGCAATGTCCTCACTGTGTTTTTGCTAAGTAGTCTCCGACATCGCCGACACCTACATTACACTTATTAACCCCTAATCTGCTGTCCCCAATGTCGTTGCTACCTACATTACACTTATTAACCCCTAATCTGCCACCCCCAATGTCGCTGCAACCTACATAAATTTATTAACTGCTAATCTGCTGCCCCCAATGTCGCCGATGCCACTATACTAAAGTTATTAACCCCTAAACCTCTGGCCTCCCACATCACTAACACTAAATAAATATATTAACACCTAAACCTAACCCTAAGTCTAACCCTAACCCTAACTTTAATATAATTAAAATAAATCTAACTAAAACTTACTATCATTACCTAACTAATTCCTATTTAAAACTAAATACTTACCTATAAAATAAACCCTAAGCTAGCTACAATATAACTAATAGTTACATTGTAGCTATCTTACGGCTAGATTTAGAGTTCTGCGGCCAAAGGGGTGCATTAGCTACGCGTGCTTTTTTTCCCCCGCACCTTTTAAATACCGCTGGTATTTAGAGTTCACAGAATGGCTGCGTTAGGCTCCAAAAAAGGGAGCGTAGAGCATATTTACCGCCACTGCAACTCTAAATACCAGCGTTGCTTACGGACGCGGCCAGCTTAAAAAACGTGCTCATGCACGATTCCCCCATAGAAAACATCCCTTTGGAAAGTGAAAAGTTTCTGGATGTATCAAAAGAACGTTAGAATCATCACAGCTGGGGAATCCTAACACTTGGAGGATGGACTGGTTACTGTTTTTTTCCAAAGACCCCTGAGGAAGTCTGCAAGTTTTGTGCAGACAAAACGTGTTGGGAAGTAACCAGTCCATCCTCCCAGTGTTATGATTCTCCAGCTGTGATGATTCTAACCAGAGAGTGGTGATCCTGATTCACATTTAGCAGAGGATACAGAGCCCAACATCCACTGGAGCACTATGCAGCCGAGCTTGGATTTCTGTCCCACATCGTTAGTTGATAACTGCCATTTGAAAGATACTCGTGAGAGGTGCCTATATTTTCCCTTAGCCTTGGACTTGGTGGAGGCAAATATCCTCCTGCACCCTTTCTATGTTATGCAGCAGGAACAGTTAAAAGTTATTTTAAAATTAATATTGTTTCTGGCCACTTTGAAATGGCTGCCACGCTCTGCCCACTGATAACATCACAATCCGGGCTCCATTAAAGGCTCATTAGCAGGGGCAGATTGAGACCAACCAAGGCCCCCAGGCAAAAGTGTGACAGGGCCCCCCAACTCCTCTTTGCTCCACCTACCTACCTCCTCTGCTCCTTTTTTACCTTATTGCCCCTCCCATCTCATGTGCCCCTCTCACCTCCCTTGCCCCTCAACCCTCATATGCCCCTCCCCCACCATGTTTTTAATTACCATAAAATGTTTTCATGTTGTGCATGTTGGAGTATATTATATTTTAATATAATTTGAAGACTGATAATGCATGGTTTATGTAGCCCTCTTATCTATCCTATTAAACACACTGCTATAACAGTACTCACACACTTTGCAGTCTCTCTCACACAGAATTTCTCTCACACAAACACACTTTCTGTCTAAAGTTTAGACAATTTTAGAGGAAATAGTGCTTCACTAGAATGGAGAACCTATACAAATACTATATATAACACTATCAGTGTTATTTGCAGGAGAAATGCAAAATCCAGACCAAGACAGATGGTTTGAAAAATTAGCTGACATGGAGAATTTCTCCAGTTTGATAATTTGATCTAGATTTTGTAATTCTCCTGAAATTCCACTTTTATTGAACAACCCTGTATATCTTGCTTTTGAATTTGTTTTTTATAAAAAAAAGTTTTTTGTTTTTTTTTATACAGTAAGCTAGATAAAAACGCTGTATATGTAGGAGCTACCTATAAATTGTCCCAGATGTATTGTATAGCAGCCGAAATGTACCACTGAACATGTCTATCAACAGCTCAGGCAGAGGAGTAATCTCGCAAAGCTTAGTGGTCAAATTAATTGATACCATAGTACATTCTAAACCAGTGGCGGATAGTGAATTTTGAAACTGGTGGGGAACTAGATCCCGCACCTTGAAAAAGCCCCATCGCCAAATGACACCACCCACTACACACAATTGTTTTTTAACCCATAAAAGCTATGCATGCTAGTGTTTGTCTATATATATACACACACCTCCCAACAGTTCAAAATTCCAAGGAAGGACTTTTTTTGTAAAGTGTGTGCACCTACATACACAAATAAATATATATATATATATATATATATATATATATATATATATATATATATATATATATATATACATTATATGTATGTGTGTGGAGGGTTAGAGCTAAGTTTATGGTTTGGTGTCATGTTAGGTATAGGGTTACGGCTAATTTGACACAGCAACATCAAAATAAAAAACGGCCAGATTACAAGTTTTGCATTATGGCTAGCTCGGTAATAACTTACAAGTTATTTCCACTTCTCAGCTTTAAAGGGACAGTCTACACCAGAATTGTTATTATTTTAAAAGATAGATAATCCCTTTATTACCCATTCCCCAGTTTTGCATAACCAACACAGTTATATTAATATACTTTTAACCTCTGTGATTATCTTGTATCTAAGCCTCTGCAAACTGCCCCTTTGTTTCAGTTCTTTTGACAGACTTGCAGTTTAGCCAATCAGTACCTGCTCACAGATAACTTCACGTGCATGAGCACACTGTTATCTATATGAAAAACATGAACTAACACCCTCTAGTGGTGAAAAACTGTTAAAATGCATTCTGAAAGGGGGTGGATTTCAAGGTCTAAGAAATTAGCATATGAACCTCCTAGGTTAAGCTTTCAAGTAAGAATACAAAGAAAACAAAGAAAATTTGGTGATAAAAGTAAATTGGAAAATTGTTTAAAATTACATGCCCTATCTGAAAGTTTATTTTGGACTAGACTGTCCCTTTAATAGCGCTGCTATTACAGGTTTTCCAAAAACCTGTGTTAGCGGGCAATATGGTTGCGTTGAGCTCCATACAGCACACAAATACCAGCGCTGCTTTGAGCTGGTTTTACGCGCTTGCGCGCGATTTCCCCATAAACATCTATGGGGAGAACCGGCTAAAAAACAAGCCTAACACCTGCAATAAAGGATCGTAAAGCTCTCTAATGCAGCCCCATTGATTCCTATGGGGAAAGAAAAGTTATGTTTACACCTAACACCCTAACATAAACCCCGAGTCTAAACACCCCTAATCTGCCGCCCCCGACATCGCCGACACCTACATTACACTTATTAACCCCTAATCTGCTGTCCCCAATGTCGTTGCTACCTACATTACACTTATTAACCCCTAATCTGCCACCCCCAATGTCGCTGCAACCTACATAAATTTATTAACTGCTAATCTGCTGCCCCCAATGTCGCCGATGCCACTATACTAAAGTTATTAACCCCTAAACCTCTGGCCTCCCACATCACTAACACTAAATAAATATATTAACACCTAAACCTAACCCTAAGTCTAACCCTAACCCTAACTTTAATATAATTAAAATAAATCTAACTAAAACTTACTATCATTACCTAACTAATTCCTATTTAAAACTAAATACTTACCTATAAAATAAACCCTAAGCTAGCTACAATATAACTAATAGTTACATTGTAGCTATCTTACGGCTAGATTTAGAGTTCTGCGGCCAAAGGGGTGCATTAGCTACGCGTGCTTTTTTTCCCCCACACCTTTTAAATACCGCTGGTATTTAGAGTTCACAGAATGGCTGCGTTAGGCTCCAAAAAAGGGAGCGTAGAGCATATTTACCGCCACTGCAACTCTAAATACCAGCGTTGCTTACGGACGCGGCCAGCTTAAAAAACGTGCTCATGCACGATTCCCCCATAGAAAACAATGGGGCCATTTGAGTTGAAAAAAACCTAACACCTGCAAAAAAGCAGCGTTCAGCCCCCAACGCAGCCCCATTGTTTTCTATGGGGAAACATTTCCTACGTCTGCACCTAACACTCTAACATGTACCCCAAGTCTAAACACCCCTAACCTTACACTTATTAACCCCTAATCTGCCGCCCCCGCTATCGCTGACACCTGCATATTTTTTTGAACCCCTAATCTGCCGCTCGGTACACCGCCGCAACCTACATTATACCTATGAACCCCTAATCTGCTGCCCCTAACACCGCCGACCCCTATATTATATGTATTAACCCCTAATCTGCCACCCCTGCTATCGCTGACCCCTGCATATTAATATTAACCCCTAATCTGCCGCTCCGTACACCACCACAACCTACGTTATCCCTATGTACCCCTAATCTGCTGCCCCTAACACTGCCGACCCCTATATTATATTTATTTATTTATATTTACTAACCCCTAATCTGCCCCCCACAACGTCGCCGCCAGCTACCTACAATAATTAACCCCTAATCTGCCGACCGGATCTCGCCGCTACTCTAATAAATGGATTAACCCCTAAAGCTAAGTCTAACCCTAACACTAACACCCCCTAAGTTAAATATAATTTAAATCTAACAAAATAAATTAACTCTTATTATATAAATTATTCCTATTTAAAGCTGAATACTTACCTGTAAAATAAACCCTAATATAGCTACAATATAAATAATAATTATATTGTAGCTATTTTAGGATTAATATTTATTTTACAGGCAACTTTGTATTTATTTTAATCAGGTACAATAGTTATTAAATAGTTAATTACTATTTAATAGCTAAAATAGTTAAAATAATTACAAAATTACCTGTAAAATAAATCCTAACCTAAGTTACAATTAAACCTAACACTACACTATCAATAAATAAATTAAATAAACTACCTACAATTACCTACAATTAAACCTAACACTACACTATCAATAAATTAATTAAATACAATACCTACAAATAACTACAATTAAATAAACTAACTAAAGTACAAAAAATAAAAAAGAACTAAGTTACAAAAAATAAAAAAAATATTTACAAACATTAGAAAAATATTACAACAATTTTAAACTAATTACACCTACTCTAAGCCCCCTAATAAAATAACAAAGACCCCCAAAATAAAAAAATACCCTACCCTATTCTAAATTAAAAAAGATCAAAGCTCTTTTACCTTACCAGTCCTGAAAAGTATTGTATTGTATTTAATTAATTTATTGATAGTGTAGTGTTAGGTTTAATTGTAACTTAGGTTAGGATTTATTTTACAGGTAATTTTCTAATTATTTTAACTATTTTAGCTATTAAATAGTTCTTAACTATTTAATAGCTATTGTACCTAGTTAAAATAATTACAAAGTTGCCTGTAAAATAAATATTAATCCTAAAATAGCTACAATATAATTATAATTTATATTGTAGTTATATTAGGGTTTATTTTACAGGTAAGTATTTAGCTTTAAATAGGAATAATTTATTTAATAAGAGTTAATTTATTTCGTTAGATTTAAATTATATTTAACTTAGGGGGGTGTTAGTGTTAGGGTAAGACTTAGCTTTAGGGGTTAATACATTTATTATAGTAGCGGTGTGGTAGGGTCGGCAGATTAGGGGTTAATAATTGTAGGTAGGTGGAGGTGACGTAGGGGTTAATAAATATAATATAGGGGTCGGCTGTGTTAGGGGCAGCAGATTAGGGGTACATAGGTATAATGTAGGTTGCGGCGGTGTACAGAGCGGCAGATTAGGGGTTAAAAAAATATGCAGGTGTCAGCGATAGCGGGGGCGGCAGATTAGGGGTTAATAAATATTATGTAGGGGTCGGCGGTATTAGGGGCAGCAGATTAGGGGTAAATAGGAATAACGTAAGTGGCGGCGGTGTACGGAGCGGCAGATTAGGGGTTAAAAAATTTTAATAGAGTGGCGGCGATGTGGGGGGACCTCGGTTTAGGGGTACATAGGTAGTTTATGGGTGTTAGTGTACTTTAGAGCACAGTAGTTAAGAGCTTTATAAACCGGCGTTAGCCCAGAAAGCTCTTAACTCCTGACTTTTTTCTGCGGCTGGAGTTTTGTCGTTAGATTTCAGCTCACTTCAGCCACGACTCTAAATACCGGCGTTAGAAAGATCCCATTGAAAAGATAGGATACGCAAATGGCGTAGGGGGATCTGCGGTATGGAAAAGTCGTGGCTGCAAAATGAGCGTTAGACCCTTTCCTGACTGACTCCAAATACCAGCGGGCAGTAAAAACCAGCGTTAGGAGCCTCTAACGCTGGTTTTGACGGCTACCCCCAAACTCTAAATCTAGGCCTTATTGTTATTTCACAGCTAAGTTTGTATTTATTTTAACTAGGTAGACTATTTAGTAAATAGTAAATAAATTACATTAATTAAATACAATTAACTAAATTACAAAGGAAAATAAACACTAAATTGCACAAAATAAAAAAGAAATTATTAAATATTTTAACTAATTACACCTAATCTAATAGCCCTATCAAAATAAAAAAGCCCCCCCCAAAATAAAAAAACCTAGCCTAAACTAAACTGCCAATAGCCCTTTAAAGGGCCTTTTGTGGGGCATTGCCCCAAAGAAATCAGCTCTTTTACCTGTAAAAAAATACAAACAACCGCCCAACAGTAAAACCAAACCCCCCAAATAAAATCCTATCTAAAAAACCTAAGCTCCCCATTGCCCTGAAAAGGGCATTTGGATGGGCATTGCCCTTAAAAGGGCATTTAGCTCTTTTTCTTTGCCCAAACCCCTAATCTAAAAACCAAACCAACTCAATAAATCCTTAAAAAAACCTAACACTAACCCCCGAAGATCCACTTACAGTTTTTGAAGACCGGACATAAATCCTCATCAAACCGGGAGATGTCTTCATCCAAGCAGGCAGAAGTCCTCAACGAAGCCGGGAGAAGTCTTCATCCAAGCGGCAAGAAGTCCTCCAGGTGGGCAGAAGTCTTCCTCCAGACAGCATCTTCTGTCTTCATCCTTCTGACGGGGAGCGGGTCCATCTTCAAGACATCCGGCACAAAGCATCCTCTTCATATGGTCCCAGCCATACACTAAAGGTTCCTTTAAATGACGTCATCCAAGATGGCGTCCCTTGAATTATGATTGGCTAATCTGTTCCAATCAGCCAATAGAATGTGAGCTCAATCCTATTGGCTGATTGGATTAGCCAATAGGATTGAAGCTCAATCCTATTGGCTGATGGCATCAGCCAATAGGATTTTTTTACCTTTAATTCTGATTGGCTGATAGAATTCTATCAGCCAATCAGAATTCAAGGGATGCCATCTTGGATGACGCTATTTAAAGGAACCTTCAGTTTACAGCTGGGACCGTATGAAGAGGACCGCATGAAAAGCAGTGTTATGAGCCATAATTTACTTCTATTATCTAACCTGTTTTAGTCTCTTGGTATCATTTGCTGAAGGAGCAGCAATGCACTAATTGTTTCTAACTGAACACATGTGGGAGCCAATCACAATCAGTATATATATGCAGCCACCAATCAACAGCTAGAACCTAGGTTCTCTGCTGCCCCTGAGCTTGCCTAGATAAACCTTACAGCAAAGGATAACAAGAGAAGGAAATAAATTCAATAATAGAAGTAAATTGGAAAGTTGTTTAAATTTGTCTTCTCTATCGCAGAGCTTTCCAAACTTTTCATGTTGGTGACACACTTTTTTAGACCTACATAATTTCGCAACACAGTAATTCAGTTGTACTAGCAAACAGGAGGTTAAACTAAATTATTTTAAGAGATAAGGACACATACATAAATTATATAATACCACCAAAACTACTTTCTATTTTAATGGGATGTATGAGGTTGATGGGATGAACACAGTTTCTGAATATTTTGTGGAATAATAGATAAAGACACTCACATTTCATCATCAAGCATTTTATACTTACACCTCCTATCTATATACCAAGAGCAGGAGCAGCAATACATTACTGGGAGCTAGCTTGCTGCAGAAAAAAACAAAAACATTTTGACTTCTGACTTCAGCTCAGGTTTTAAGCTGCCACCCTCAGAGCTCTGTGAGTTGCACTGTCCTGCACTGATTACGGCCTACTCTGCAAACACACTGGTGTCCCACTCACTGACTACACATGCAGTCATGAGCCGATTGAGGAGACTAAACGTGCAGTCAGGAGCCAATGTGCCACCAAAGACGCCAATAGGAATAGTTTCAGTTCCCACTGAGCTGCGCCAATAGGTTAAGATGATCTGTGACCCACTAGGTATCAATCAACCATGTGATATTCGTAGCAAGCTGGCGGAATGTCGGAAACCAAAAAAAAAATGTAAAAAAAAATTAAATTAAAAAAATATTGTGCTGAATCAGGGACACACCTACATACTGCTGCCGACATACTAATGTGTCACGTGACACAGCTTAAAAAGCACTGCTCTATCGGAATCATGAAAAAAAATGTTTGGGTTTCATGTCCCTTTAATCTCTGAGCAGAGCTGTATCTAATCGTACAGTTTGTACAGCTGCTGCTCTAACTGGGGAATACTGTGCATGCTTTGTGCACACTGTTTAATATCTGATTGCATATAAATAAAACATTTTATTTTAGCGTGCATGCTAGAATAAACTGTTTTATTTATATTGCTGCAGCGGTGGTAGTGAAAAAGCCCTGGTCCTACGAGTGAGGTCAGTGAAGCAGCTCAACAATGAGGAGCTGCAGCATGTGCAGTGTTTTGCGGGTTGCGCTATAAACACCATCCCTGAATTACTAAATTCACACCAAAATATTACTGGTGCCCCAGGCAGCTCCCAGTTTGCCTGCCACTTTTTGCAACTATTAAGAGGAAATAGGTCATAATACCCTTACCTTTTGGATTTAAAAGCATATGAGGTGGCTTATGTTTGGGGAGATAAAAGCCTGGCTGGTGTTACCCTCCTGATGATCTTTCTGCTTTTGCTTTCGATTATCAAAACTCTGCCACCCAAGAAGCTGTCATCCAATGAGAGATGAGCACTTTGTTTTTTACTTTTTAGGATGTTCTAAATATTCTGGGCCATTGCTCAGCAACTCACTACTGTCTCAGTGACCTTCATGTCAATGTTCATCCCTTACACTGTCCACTCATGTAAATGCCCCTTCCCACCTATATCTTTCTTAAAATGTATATATATTGAGTATTCAAAAGTGAAACTGATTATTGTGTTCACGGGATGGAACTTGCAAACTTGCAATTATACTTAAAGGGCCATAATACCCAAATGTTTAAACACTTAAAAGTGATGCAGTATAGCTGTACAAAGCTGACTAGAAAATATCTCCTAAACATCTCTATGTAAAAAAGAAAGATATTTTACCTCAAAAGTTCCTCAGTAGCCACATCCCATTGTAAAGGATTTCTAAGCAGCATTTTAGTGTGTCTGTCCTGGGACAGCTTAGGGGATGAGCCTCGTGAACTCTCATATTATTTCACCAATCAGGTAAAGGAAGCTTACTATGAAATCTCATGAGAGTTAAGTCAAATCTCATGAGATCACAGTAAGAGTTCATGACCTCAGCACTGCTGATGCTGATTGGCTGCAGTTCATTTCTTCATTTTTTATTTTTTTTTTACCTGCAGCTGGGATCAGCTGAGTATAACTTTTTACACAGAACTTACTCTGCTGAGCTGAGGAAATTGTGAGGTAAAATATCTTCCTTTTTACATAGAGATGCTCAGGTGATATTTTCCTGTCAGCTTTTTACAGTTATATGCTAAATCATTTGAAACTGATGCAGTATGAGTATTATGTCCCTTTAACTTCCTACCATAATTTTATTTTTATCACAGGTACATTTCTTTTATGCATGTCAAATCTGAGTTATTATCTGAATGCCTACATTTTTAAATATATATATTTAAAAAAAATAATATATATATATATATATATATATTATTTATTTAAAAAAAAAAAAAAAATATATATATATATATATATATATATGCCGGCAATAACTCAGCTTTGACCTGCATGAAAAAAATGTACCTGTGATAAAACAGGGGCATCTCTGAGGATAAATAAATGATAAATAAACCACACTGATTTATTATATAGTAATTTTTAAAATAAAAAAAGAGAGAGAAAAAATGGATTGTAATCAGAACAGAATGGCAAAATAAATAAAAAGCACCCTCCAGTGTCTGGCTCCAACCAGCTTTCCTCACTGATTCTGTCTCTCACACAATTAGAGTCTCTGTCCTTCATACAAACTCTCTCTCTCTCTCTCTCTCTCTCTCTCTCTCTCTCTCTCTCACACACACACACACAAACACAATCAATCACTCACACACCATTAATGAGTATAAAATACAGAGTTGCAGACACATACAACTAGATTACGAGTTAAAGGGCCACTAAACCCAGAATCTTTCTTTCATGATTCAGATAGAGAATAGAAATTTAAACAACATTACAATTTACTTCCATTATTTATTTTGCTTCATTTTTTAAATATCCTTAGTTGAAGAAAAAGCAATGCACATGGTGAGCCAATCACACGATGCTTCTATGTGTAGCAACCAATCAGCAGCTAGTGAGCATATCTAGATATGCTTTTCATCAAAGAATATCAAGAGAATAAAACAAATTAGATAATATAAGTAAATTAGAAAGATGTTTAAAATTGCATTCTCTTTCTAAATCATAAAAGAAAAAATGTGGCTGGCATGTCCCTTTAAGCGTTATGACTCAAATTGTAGCGTTATGGGCATAACGCATAATTTTCCCTAATGCAGCCAATACAAGTTTAAAAAAACCTCCGTAGCGCAACAAAAATCACCATGTATGCACAAATCCATAACGCTATCCAAGACCAGTAGTTATTGATGTATCGTAACCAAAAACATTCAAGAATCACTTAAAAAATATTATACAAAGTACACTTACACTCATACAAACACAAATACAAATATTTTTTTTAATTTTTTTTTAACACAAAAATATAATGGATCAAAGATACGAGATCTCGGGTGTTAGAAAAAAATGCACACAAATCCATTTTACATTGACTTACAGAGACATACATGAACATACTCTCATTTAGCTACATCTATGTACAATTATCATCACATACATACAGAATTCAATACATACAAACAATATACAGCACATTACATAAACAAAACATATTTTAAATATGAAATTATCACGATTTCAGGTACTTTTTCACAGAATGACATGATGTCACTCACTTTGCGCTCAACAGGAGTGTTGGACATTTTTTATTTCAATTTCTAACCTCCATTGACTTCTATGGGGAATACGCGCTCGTGCACGCGACAGGCCTCTTTCCGTAACTAAGCGATCATTTTCTTTTTTAAACTCGTAATGGCAGCTTTATAGATGTTGCGCTAATTCATTCATTCTTGCGTAGGTCCCGCAATGACAAATAGATCACAAAATATACTATTTGACACTGGAATTATGTGTTTTACATGTGTGAACATCACTACAACATCAAAATCTTTTATGAAATTACATTACATCAACTATAAATCACAATCAATTGTATCATCACCAATATGAAATCAGTTTCAAGAATTAACACATATTTAAATGGACAGAAAACAACATTTTTATATTTCATGATTCACAGTAGGCATTTTTAAACAGTCTCATTTACGTCTATTATATCATTTTAATTAATCTCTTCATATTCTTTGATGAGCAGCATATCTAGATAGGCTCAGCAGATGATGATTGCTGGCTGCACATAGATGCCTTCTGTGATTGCCTAGGGTTGTAGTGGAACGCATGTTTGGGCTCCTCAAAATGCGCTTTAGATGCCTGGACAGGTCTGGAGGAGCTCTCCAATACAGCCCTAGTAAGGTGGCGAAGATCATTATAGCCTGCAGCATCCTTCATAACATAGCTCAGCAGGCTGGAATGCTGCAGGACATCCAGGTGCCCTGAGACCTCCAACAAGAAGAGGAGTACTATAAAGTGTTTGAGGGGCCATTCCGGGATGAGGGGGTCAATGTCAGAGCCAACATCATCAACCACCACTTCAGACAGTAAATACTATAAGTTATATAAGAGCATTGCGAAAATGTGAAACTTTTATTGAAATTAAAGTAGAATTGTGCGAACATGTTAGGATTGTTCAATAAATAACTATATCAAAATCTCAAATATATTTTATTATCATAGATAATTTATACATCATATGACTCTTGCATTGGCTCCTGTGATGACTTTGCCACCTGATTTTTAAAGACAACATCAGATGGTAAGTATACATAATGTATGGATCAAGAATGGGGGGGTTAAAAATTATTTTACATGTAGTATTTAGTTTAGACATTATTAGATTTTAGATTTTCTGAAAGGGATGAATGTCACAGATAGCAGATAAAGGGATACTCTGAAGCACATAGCACTGTTAAAGCCATACATCAGGGGTTAAGTATGCAGAATGTATGTGACGCAGCTTCACACTTGATTGTTAGAACATAACACAGAGGCTACATACGCTTAGTAAGCTATTGCTTGGTACTATGTACCATTTTATTAGATATTTGATTTACACTTTATTTTCGATTAGGGAGATTGACTTCATCTACTGACTAAAAGTGAAGAATACAAATGTGATCATGTCTGTGGCATTGTCTTTCAACTGTGCTGACTTCTACAGCATATAAAGACACCTTCACATTGTAAGTATATACATTGGGGCATATTTATCAAGCTCCGTATGGAGCTTAATACCCCGTGTTTCTGGCAAGCCTTCAGGCTCGCCGGAAACACAAGTTATGAAGCAGCGGTCTAAAGTACATGTCTGTGGCATTGTCTTTCAACTGTGCTTACTTCTACAGCATATAAAGACACCTTCACATTGTAAGTATACACATTGGGACATATTTATCAAGCTCCGTATGGAGCTTGATGCCCCTTGTTTCTGGCTGCTCCATAACCTGTCTGCCTGCTCTGAGGCGGCGGATAGACGTCGCCAGAAATCAACCGATCTCATACGATTGGGTTGATTGACACCCCCTGCTAGAGGCCAATCGATTGGCCACAAATCTGCAGGGGGCAGCATTGCAGCAGCAATGTTTAGACATTATTAGATTTTAGATATTATTAAATGGATTAATGTGACTGATAGCAGATAAAGGGATACTCTGAAGCACATCGAATTGACAGTCATACATCAGAGGTTAAGTATGCACAATATATGTGACTCAGCTTCACACTTGATTGTTAGAATATAACACAAAAGAGGCTACATACTCTTAGTAAGTTATTGCTATAAACATTTTAGGATGTTGTTCGTTTTAGGTGGAGGGATGCAGAACTATGTACCATTTTATTAGATATTTGATTAACACTTTATTTTCAATTAGGGAGATTGACTTCCTCTACAGACTGAAAGTGAAGAATACCAGACTGAAAGTGAAGAATACCAATGTTATCATTTAGATCGGACTCCTTGATAAGGAAAGTTCAGGCTCTTAAAAAACAGATAGAGGCCCGGGAACTGGAAGGGGTCCAGAGAGGGCTCTACTATCTGAAGCAGAGGTACTACCTCAAAGGAGACAGGGCGGACAAGCTCCTGGCCCATAAACTCCAACAAAGAACTCTACTGAGTAAAATAGCATACATCACGAGAAATAATAGAAAATTCTATGCTCCCAATGAAATTGGAGAAGCCTTTGCTGACTACTACAGTGAACTTTACCAGATCTCCAAAGACCCCTCTGCGAATTTCGCTCTGGTGGGGGCCATTTCAGCTGCCGAGGGTCCCTGAGGACGCGATCGACTCTCTTACCGCTCCCATTACGGTGGAGGAGATCGCGACGACGATAAAGAATCTTAAGACTCATAAATCTCCAGGGCCTGATGGGTTTGATGCCATGTTTTAAAAAAAAATTGTGGGCCAGCTCGGTCCCCTCCTTTCCCGGATGTTTGGGGAAGCAATGGCTGCAGGCAAGTTCCCTCGAGAGTTTTTAGAGGCGTCAATTATAACCATCCCTAAACCAGGGAAGAATCCTGAGTTCTGTGAGAGTTATCGCCCTATATCTCTCATTAATGGGGATGTGAAACTATATGCAAAAATCTTGGCATCCAGATTAAACAAAATCCTCCCGGTTCTGGTACATCCAGATCAGGTGGGGTTCACCCCGGGTCGTCAGGGCTCGGACAACACCAGACGTCTATTGAACATTTTCTTTGAGTCTGATGCTCTCGAGATCCCACTGGTTACCCTGTCGCTCGATGCTGAAAAAGCGTTCGACAGGGTCCGGTGGGAGTACATGGTGGAGGTCTTGCGATCCTTCGGTTTCCCCCACGCCTTCACTAAGGCGGTCATGGCTCTTTACTCAGACCCATTGGCTAGGGTGAGAGGACTGGGATTCATATCTAGATCTCTTGCGATTGAGAATGGTACGAGACAGGGGTGTCCCCTGTCCCCACTTCTATTCGCTCTGATGATGGAACCTCTGGCCGCCAAGCTTCGGGCGACCTCTGCTATTCACCCCCTGGTATTACATGATATTCCGCAAGTTCTGGCATTGTTTGCGGACGATTTGACGATCTTTCTGACTGAGCCGGAGGAATCACTCCCTGAACTATTTAAAATTCTGTCACAGTTTGCCAACCTGACATATTACAAACTTAACTACACTAAAACTGAGGCCTATGCCCTTGGCTTATCTGACTCTACATTTGACACTCTGAAAGGGACATACCCGTTCAGGTGGTCCAGGGATGGTCTGAAGCACCTGGGGGTTGTCTTCTCCCATAACCCCAAACGAATTGTAACCGCTAATTATGGAGCTCTCCTCACGGAATTCCAACAGATGATCGCGGGTTGGAGGGTCACAGAGGTTTCCTGGACGGGTAGGGTCGCGGCTGTGAAAATTCTTTTGTTACCCAAACTGATCTACTTTTTCAGGTGTCTTCTGGTTCTCGTCCCAGCGTATCTGCTTAATCATTTCCAGTCCATTTTTCCAAAGTATTTATGGAAAGGAGGTCATGTGAGACTCCCATTGGCTCAACTACAGAAACCTAAGAGGTGTGGGGGCTTGTCAGTCCCCAATGTCTCTCTATATTACAAAGCTGCCATGCTCTCACATATCACGGCCTGGGGAGTCAAAGAGTGCTCCTCTGGGTGGTTTCAGCTAGAGCAGGGATCTTTGCCGGCGGGCGTGGCCCTAGCCAAGCTTATCTGGATACCGGATCACGCCGAAGTGTTGAGAGAAATCCATAATCGCATAATTAAGACCTGTCTGAAACTCTGGAGAGAGCTGAGGTCCTCTGAACAGGTTGCTCTCTACACTGTCTCCCGGATTCCCACCCCGGGAGGTGGGAGGTCTTGGAGATTAGATTACTCTCAGATCTATACCGAGGAAACGCTCTAGCTATTCCTCCTCACACTTACCCGCTGGGAGATTTTCCTCGGGAGTTGCACTTTGAATACCTCCATTTGGTATCACTTCTCCTGTCCTGGGGATTCCGGAGGTCAAACTTGAGAATCCTCACCAAATGGGAAAGGAGGTGGCTGGGGGGTAAGCCCCTACGGGGCACCTTGTCGTTCCACTATAGAACTCTCCTTAATTCACCTCATTTCACGAAAACTTAGTCGGTGGTGGCTTGGGAGAGGGACTTGGGGGCGGTAACCCCAGATGGAAGTTGGCAACGCGCCCTCCAAGATGTTACTGCAGCAGTTTGATGCTCTAATTTGTTCGAACTCTACCTCAAACTTCTGCTTCGGTGGCATTGGGTCCCGACCAGGTTACACAAAATATACCCTACTCGGTCATTAGACTGCTGGAGGGGTTGCGAGCGACGCGGCACCAATCTGCACATCTGGTGGGAATGTCCCAAATTGGGGCGTTTCTGGGCCCAGGTGGCAGCTCTGTTACAGAAACTGGGCATTCTTGACACTCTCACTAGCGAAATGGCGCTTTTCCACCTTGGACTACAGAACCTCCCAAAACCATCCCGCCTACTTGGAGTTATTATCCTGCTGACGGCGAAACTCACTATCGCTAGACAGTGGGCGAAGCATACCCCTGTCCTGCTAAACCCAGTCCTGGAGTCCCTAGACTACATCCAGAAAATGGAAGAGTATGCGCTGAGGGTTGAGGGTCGTTATGACCTTTACTGCTCAATCTGGCTCCCTTGGGAAGAATACAGGAGGACAAAAGAACCTAATGATAAGGTTAACTACCAGTTTGGAGAGCAGTACGTGGTGAAACTTAATCACTGGCGATATGGCTGCTCTGCCAAGGCGGCTGAATCTCTCGCCTTCGTTTCCCCCCCCCTCCCATTTTCTTTTTCTTTCTTCTTCTCTCTTCCCTTCTTCCTCTCTTTTACTCCTCTCTCATACTCATCTCTGTCAATAGTTCTTCGGGCCACTTAATTTTCCCCCATTCCCAAGCTGTGTCCATTGGGTGGTTTACACTCAGTAGTTCATAAACTCAACCCCAACATGTCTTAGACGACTCTATACTCATAATACCCACTCCATATTCTATGTGAATCCCAATGAGCATTTATGATTGTGAAAATTAAGTCTCCTGCTGGAACCAGACTACAGATCCCATGAGTGGATCTATTTGGTATCGTTGACATTTGTATGTTCTGTTTATTAATGTTCTAAATGAGGCAGCATGAGGGTCAACTTCCCAGCCTCATCGATAGTCAGTGAATGTTTGTAATTCTGGGAAGTTAATAACTTGTATTATTGCCTATGACACTGTCTTTATTGCAATGCTTGTAAACCTGACTTCGTTATTGCCTCAATAAAAATATATTTATAAAAAAAAAAAAAAAAAGAATACCAATGTGATCATATCTGTGGCATTTGTCTAATTTTAAATGTTAATATGTAAGTTAACTTTTGATTACACAATTTAATGTGATTAGTTTCAAACTATGTATATATAGATATCCAGTCTGAACTTGCCTTTAATATGAGAACAAACCCTAAAGGTTAGAGCATAGACAGAAGATGACTTTAGATTTGTTATACCTACAGATTTTGTAATGTGTTATGAAATAACATAATTGCTTTCATATTATAATTATTTTTATTTTTTGTTTTTCTTTGAGATTTTCAAGTTTGCTGAATTCACAAAACATTTTTTTAAACAAAATAAATATATTTACATGCTATATATTTTTTTTATTTATTCCTTAAAAAAACAGACATATGTATAAAATATTTTACCAGGAAGATTTCTCTCATTTTCAAGTATGTCCTGGGTCCACAAAACATTGCATTGATACAATAGGGTACAATAAAATACAAAAACAATAATAATACACAATATATGCAAAATTTAACATAGGAAAGGTAGGAAATATATCATTAACCATGACAGGTGCATTCTGTTTTGAGATATGTAGAGAGGGATTTTAGGCTTGTGGAAGGTTTGAAAATGTGCGGGAGGTTGTTCCATAAGTGTGGTGCTCTGTAGGAAAAGGAGGATCAAGCTGCTTTCTTTTTGTATTGAGGCAAGCTAAATAATGTACTGGTACTGGATTGGAGGTTATAGGAGGTGGGAATAGCCATGAAGAGCATTCTGCTCAGGTAGGATGGGAGCTTCCCAGAAAAGCTCTTACACACAAGGCTGGAAAGATGGAAGGTGTGTCTGGAATCCAGTGACAGCCAGTTTAGTTCTTTTAGCATGTCACAATGGTGGGTCCTGTAATTACATTGTAGCACAAAGTGGCAGAACGAGTTATACAGTGTATTAAGTTGAGTTTGCGGTGCAGGTGCATATGCTACATACCCATAATCCATGACTGGCATCAGCATTTGCTGTACAATGTTTTCCTTTACTGTAGGGTTGAAGCAGGATTTGTTTCTCTACAGGGCACCTAGTTTTGGATAAAGTTTAGATGCAAGTTTTTCTATGTGGAGGCCAAAAGATGGATTGGATTCTAACAACATACCTAAGTATTTAAAAGAGTGGACTGTGGTCAGTGTGCAATTTGATTTTGTTTTGATGCATATATGGGAATTTTGTAGTTTGTGTAGTTTGGGTCACATTCAAAAGATCATTGTGACAGTTTTGTCAGTGTTTAGGAAGAGTTTGTTGAGATCCACTTTCTACCTCTGTGAACTGATCTTGGAGCACTGCTTCAAGCTGCGGAAGTTCGGATTCTTTTGCATAGATTACCATGTCATCTGCGTACATGTGTACAGTTGAGGATTTGCAGACATTAGGCAGATCATTTATAAATAATGTGAATAGTAGGGGGCCGAGAATGGAACCTTGGGGGCCGAGAATGGGGAACACCACATGTGACTGGGAGAGGGAGGAAGTCGCTGTCAGAAATGGAGACATATTGTGATCGATCCGATACATATGATCAAAACCAAGTTAGCAGATGATCACCAATACCTGAGTTTTTAGTTTGAGCAGTAGAATTTCGTGGTCTACTGTGTCAAAGACCTTTGTAAAAATCAAGGAAAACAGCTCTTGTTAGGTCTCCTTGTTCCATGCCAGTTTGGATGTCGTTGCAAACTTTTAGGAGGGCAGTTGTAGTGGAGTGATTCAGGTGAAAACCTGATTGATCAGGAGTCCGATAGTTAGATTGTTGGTAATACTCACATAATTGCGTATGGACACATTTTGCTAAAATTTTTGACAATACTGGGAGCAATGATATTGGGCGATAGTTAGAAACCAAGGTTATCTCCCAACTTTTATGGATAGGCACTACTCTTGCAGTCTTCCAAAGTTTGGGTATGTATCCAGACACCAAGGATTCATTAATTAGGGTTGCGACAGGTTTAGCAATTGCCGGCACACTGAGCTTCAACAGCATTGCTGGGATTTGATCAGGTCCAGACTGGTTTTTCATTTTTAGATTATTAAGGTGTTTCTTAATGCCATTGATGGGTACAGGTCTAAAATTAAACTTCTCTATATTGGGTCTTTGCAGATTTAGTGGGGCCTGATCCACATTTGTAGTTTCAGGATGCATGTCATTTATTAGTTTGTCAATCAGGGTGGTGGAGCATCCGACAAAATAATTGTTAAAGGCATTTGCTACGTCTAAGGGAAGTTGAAGGGTTTGGTTGTCCACTTTGACAGTGGAGGGTTGGGAGTGAATTGGTGAAGTTTGTAAGTTATTTATGACTTTCCAAAACTTTCTAGGTTTTGATATGTTATTGTTCCGATTTTCACAGAAATATTGGGCCTTAGCCAATTTTGTTTGATTAGTGCATATATTTCACCATTGTCTATAAACACAGTGATCGTTCATAGAGCCAGTATGATTAAACTTTTACCACAATGAATCCCGAAACTGGTACATTTGAATGAGGTCAGCTGTGATTCCAATTCAAGTGTGCTCCTTTTACTCTCACCTTATGCAGTGGGGCATGCAAATTCCAAACTTATAGGAGTTCGGACTGAAAGAATCTGGGATTAGGTTTAATCTGTGCCAGGGGAGGTTCTTGATGTCATTTAGAAATGATTGAAGATTAAATTTTTTGAAGGACCTGGTGAATTTAACCTTGGGAGAGGATTTAGTTGCCTTTATTTTGCGCACGCAGTACACTAAGCAGTGGTCACTGAAACTGTTAGGGAGAACACCTGCCTCCTGGATTTGGTCAGGAAAAGTGGAGAGAATCCAATCAAGCAGGGTGTGATTATGGCTTTTGATGTTTATGCAAGTTGTGGAGGAGATTAATTTTGTTAGCTGCAAAGTCTTAAACAGCGAGCAACAATTATTATTTTTTGGATTCAGCCAATCAGTATTAAAATCTCCAAAAAACAAAATTACATATATATATATATATATATATATATATATATATATATATACATATAACAATCATACCACATTCATATATGGGATCCCAAAATTTATTTATTTTTTATTGTAAAAGTTATTTGGCCGAGAAAAAACTTCTGGTGCACCAGGGAAAACAGATAGGTATATATTTAACCAAAATTACTGAATGTTGTAATCCAGAGGGAATATCAATCCTTATCATGTATGTCCCAAGTACCACTCAGCCAAACTAGCTGGACCAATACCCACGACCCAGGAACATTGCCAAGTCACTTAAAAGCATACCTGAGGAGCCGTGCGTGATAAAATGTTCACAGGTGCATAAACCGTTGTTTCCTCCTTATTACAACAAATGGTTAAGAATACTACCTGTATCAGTGACGCTAATGGCATTCATATATTCAATGCTTAAGTACTGCGTGGTCTTCACGGGCAGGTCAGGGCTAGCAGGGATCCGATGTTGTGTTAAGCTGGAAGACCACGCAGTACTTAAACATTGAAGATATGAATGCCATTAGCGTCACTGATACAGGTAGTATTCTTAACCATTTGTTGTAATAAGGAGGAAACGACGGTTTATGCACCTGTGAACATTTTATCACGCACGACTCCTCAGGTATGCTTTTAATTGATCTGGCAATGTTCCTGGGTCATGGGTATTGGTCCGGCTAGTTTGGCTGAGCGGTACTTTGGGACATACATGATAAGGATTGATATTCCCTCTGGATTACAACATTCAGTAATTTTGGTTAAATATATACCTATCTGTTTTCCCTGGTGCACCAGAAGTTTTTTCTCGGCCAAATGACTTTTACAATAATAAAAAAATTTTTTTGGGGGATCCCATGTATGAATGTGGTATGATTGTTATATGTATGGATTATTAAAGCATGTTTTAGATTTTGACACTGATATCTCTTGAGACTTTATTACATACAGTTATGCTTGTCTAGCCTAGGCTTTTGGATACCCCTTATTTTGGGGCATCCACTCTCTTGTTGCTCTTGTTAAATATGTTCACAATTTTACACTATACCTGCTGGAGTCTTACAAATAGTTTCCAAGTCTAATCATTACCATTTTTTATTTAAAAAAGCTTATTTCTCTTGTGGTATTTCAAACTATTCTTTAGGTTTTTGGCCTTAAGGCCAAGCTGTGTAAACCCAGCCATCATAACAAATTGCACTCCCAGTGAGGCATACAAGAGATAAGCTAATACAATGTTTAATAGTATAGTATACTGTCCCTTTAGGAGTCTGCACAGATTCATTAAAAAGCTCCATCAAAGAACGGAGATCAGTGGTCAGTTTACAAAGGCTTACATACAAGGTCCTCACACATGTTAGATGTATATTCTTATAACAGGGTCGAGAATGCCAAAATGTGGAATGGGTATTAAAGTAAATATCTATTTGTTGTTGACTATCGCTTTAAATGTATATAACTTTTCACGGGGTATACACTAATCTATTTACATGTATTCTTATATTTAGACATCACTGCATCTAAATGTTTTTTTAAAAAAACAATATCATTGCATATTTACTATTATATTAGTGGTTATTACATGCATTCATCAATGATAAGAGCAATATTGTGAAAGTAAATATGACAACTATTTAGTTGTTGTTAATATCTTATGATGGCTATTTGCTTTGTAGTGAAAGGGAAATGCAACCCAAAGTTAATCATCCATGATTCCAACAGAGCATATTTTATTCAAAAATAAAATGTTACTTAGATAATCAAATATGGTTCATTCTCTTGTTATCCTAAGTTAAAAAAAGATATACATAGGCTTATGAGTTGCAAAGTATTACTGGGAGATATCTGCTTATTTGTGGGTAGGAAACAATGCATAGTTGCAATGGTTAGCCAGATGTCTTCAGATATTTCACAGTATTCCATATCTGCTCCTTAACAATTAATACACCATAAGAATGATATTTTAAAAATATTTTAACGTGAATATTTCAGACAAATACATAAACTATTTTATAGTTTGAAAATAAGGAACAACATTTTATTTTATCTATAAAAAAACATGTTCTTTTATTTTCTCAAAGTAACGTCCATTATAAATACGAAGAACGCATTTCACCATTATTGAAATATAGCGTGGTAAACGTTAGTGATGTCGAGAACAGTTCGCCGGAGAACAGTTCCCGGAGAACATAGCTTGTTCGCGTTCGCTGCTGCAGGCGAACATATGCAATGTTCGATCCGTCCCCTATTCGTCATCATTGAGGAAACTTTGACCCTGTATCTCACAGCCTTCTGACACATTTGAGCCAATCAGCAGCAGACACTCCCTCACAGACCCTCCCAGCTCCTGGGCAGCAGCCATTTTAGATTCATTATGATCCTGCTTTCTTAGTGAGAGGAGGTTTAGTGCTGCTGCTGATATTATAGGGAAATAGATAGCTAGGCTAGTGTATTTAGTGTCCACTACAGTCCTGAAGGACTCATCTAATCTCTGCTGTAAGGACAGCACCCCAAAAAGCCCCTTTTAGGGCTAGAACTTCAGCCCAAAAAGCCCTTTTTAGGGCTAGAACTTCAGCCCAAAAAGCCCTTTTTAGGGCTAGAACTTCAGTGGGTTTTTTTTTTTTTTTTTGTATTTGCATTTGCCTGGCTGTCAGCCTGTTTGTGAGGCTCACAGCATATACTGTGATTAGTGCCACCACTGATATCTGCTTAACATTAGTGTAAATTTAAACAAAAAAACCTTTAAATCATTTTGCTAGTGTAATCTAATTTCATTTTCTATCAGGCCTGTATGTCAGGCTTACACAGCATATACTGTGGTTAATTGCTCTGTGCCACCACTGATATCTGCTTAACAATCATTAGTGTAAATTTAAACAAAAAAACGTTTAAATAATTTTGCTAGTGTAATCTAATTTCATTTTCTATCAGGACTGTGTGTCAGTCTCACACAGCATATACTGTGGTTAATTGCTGTGCCAGCCATCACTCATATCTGCTTAACATTATTGTAAATTTTAAAAAAAAAACTTTTAAATCATTTTGCTAGTGTAATCTAATTTCATTTTCTATCAGGCCTGTGTGTCAGGCTCACACAGCATATACTGTGGTTAATTGCTCTGTGCCACCACTGATATCTGCTTAACAATCATTAGTGTAAATTTAAAAAAAAAAACTTTTAAATAATTTTGCTAGTGTAATCTTATTTCATTTTCTATCAGGCCTGTGTGTCATGCTCACATAGCATATACTGTGGTTAATTTTTCTGTGCCACCACTGATATCTGATTAACAATCATTATTGTATATTTAAAAAAAAAACTTTTAAATCATTTTGCTAGTGTAATCTAATTTCATTTTCTATCAGGCCTGTGTGTCAGGCTCACACAGCATATACTGTGGTTAATTGCTCTCTGCCACCACTGATATCTGCTTAACATTATTGTAAATTTTTTAAAAAAAAACTTTTAAATAATTTCGCTAGTGTAATCTAATTTCATTTTCTATCAGGCCTGTGTGTCAGGCCCACATCATATACTGTGATTAATTCTTCAGTGCCACCACTGATATCTGTTTAATATTATTTTCAATTTAAAAAAAAAAAACTTTTACATCATTTTGCTAGTGTAATCTAATTTCATTTTCCATCATTCCTGTGTGTCAGGCCCACATCATATAGTGTGATTAATAACTCTTTTCTTTCATGTAATTAGCAAGAGTCCATGAGCTAGTGACATATGGGATATACATTGCTACCAGGAGGGGCAAAGTTTCCCAAACCTCAAAATGCCTATAAATACACCCCTCACCACACCCACAATTCAGTTTTTACAAACTTTGCCTCCCGTGGAGGTGGTGAAGTAAGTTTGTGCTAGATTCTACGTTGATATGCGCTTCGCAGCAGGCTGGAGCCCGGTTTTCCTCTCAGAGTGCAGTGAATGTCAGAGGGATGTGAAGAGAGTATTGCCTATTTGAATTCAATGGTCTCCTTCTACGGGATCTATTTCATAGGTTCTCTGTTATCGGTCGTAGAGATTCATCTCTTACCTCCCTTTTCAGATCGACGATATACTCTTATATACCATTATCTATACTGATTCTCGTTTCAGTACTGGTTTGGCTATCTACTATATGTAGATGAGTGTACTGGGGTAAGTAAGTTTGGCGCCTTGGTTAAAGTCTTTGATTCATCATGCTTATGTAGAGTCGGGTAAATCTCCGCCTCAAAGAATTACGGCTCATTCTACTAGGTCAGTTTCTACTTCCTGGGCGTTTAGGAATGAAGCTTCTGTTGATCAGATTTGCAAAGCAGCAACTTGGTCTTCTTTGCATACTTTTACTAAATTCTACCATTTTGATGTGTTTTCTTCTTCTGAAGCAGTTTTTGGTAGAAAAGTACTTCAGGTAGCTGTTTCAGTTTGATTCTTCTGCTTATAATTTCAGTTTTTTTCATTATTGAGATTAAAACTTTTGTTTTGGGTTGTGGATTATTATTCAGCGGAATTGGCTGTCTTTATTTTATCCCTCCCTCTCTAGAGACTCTTGCGTGGAAGTTCCACATCTTGGGTATTTATTATCCCATACGTCACTAGCTCATGGACTCTTGCTAATTACATGAAAGAAAACTTAATTTATGTAAGAACTTACCTGATAAATTCATTTCTTTCATATTAGCAAGAGTCCATGAGGCCCACCCTTTTTTGTGGTGGTTATGATTTTTTTGTATAAAGCACAATTATTCCAATTCCTTATTTTGATGCTTTTGCACCTTTCTTATCACCCCACTTCTTGGCTATTCGTTAAACTGAATTGTGGGTGTGGTGAGGGGTGTATTTATAGGCATTTTGAGGTTTGGGAAACTTTGCCCCTCCTGGTAGGAATGTATATCCCATACGTCACTAGCTCATGGACTCTTGCTAATATGAAAGAAATGAATTTATCAGGTAAGTTCTTACATAAATTATGTTTTTTTTCCACCACTTATATCTGGTGTAACATTAGTGTAAATTTTTAAATCATTTTTTTTTTTACATCAGTCCTCTTCTAGTGTTATTTAATTTTAGTTGCCAGGCCAGCCTGGCTGCCATTAGTGCCAGCCTGTGTGTCAGGCTGCCAGCATATACTGTGCCTACTTCCATCCTTAGTGCCAGTCCACCACTCCTATCTGGTGTAACATTAGTTTAAATTTTGTAAAAAAAAAATTTTACATCAGTCTTCTAGTGTTATTTAATTTTAGTTGCCAGGCCAGCCTGCCACTAGTGCCAGCCTGTGTGTCAGCCTGCCAGCACATACTGTGCCTACTTCTATCCTGAGTGCCATCACTCCTATCTGTTGTAACATTAGTGTAACTTTTTTAAAAAACAACAACTTTTACATCAGTCTGCTATTGTTATTTAATTGCAGTTGCCTGTCTGCCAGCGTGTGTGCCAAGCCCACTTTCCAACTAGTGCCACCAATCATATTTGTTATAACAGTAGTGTAAATATTTAAAATAAAAACTTTTTTGACTGTGAATCATCCTTCTACGGGATCTATTTCATAGGTTCTCTGTTATCGGTCGTAGAGATTCATCTCTTACCTCCCTTTTCAGATCGATGATATACTCTTATATACCATTAACTCTACTGATTCTCGTTTCAGTACTGGTTTGGCTATCTACTATATGTAGATGAGTGTCCTGGGGTAAGTAAGTTTGGCGCCTTGGTTAAAGTCTTTGATTCATCATGCTTATGTAGAGTCGGGTAAATCTCCGCCTCAAAGAATTACAGCTCATTCTACTAGGTCAGTTTCTACTTCCTGGGCGTTTAGGAATGAAGCTTCTGTTGATCAGATTTGCAAAGCAGCAACTTGGTCTTCTTTGCATACTTTTACTAAATTCTACCATTTTGATGTGTTTTCTTCTTCTGAAGCAGTTTTTGGTAGAAAAGTACTTCAGGTAGCTGTTTCAGTTTGATTCTTCTGCTTATAATTTCAGTTTTTTTCATTATTGAGATTAAAACTTTTGTTTTGGGTTGTGGATTATTATTCAGCGGAATTGGCTGTCTTTATTTTATCCCTCCCTCTCTAGTGACTCTTGCGTGGAAGTTCCACATCTTGGGTATTTATTATCCCATACGTCACTAGCTCATGGACTCTTGCTAATTACATGAAAGAAAACTTAATTTATGTAAGAACTTACCTGATAAATTCATTTCTTTCATATTAGCAAGAGTCCATGAGGCCCACCCTTTTTTGTGGTGGTTATGATTTTTTTGTATAAAGCACAATTATTCCAATTCCTTATTTTGATGCTTTTGCTCCTTTCTTATCACCCCACTTCTTGGCTATTCGTTAAACTGAATTGTGGGTGTGGTGAGGGGTGTATTTATAGGCATTTTGAGGTTTGGAAAACTTTGCCCCTCCTGGTAGGAATGTATATCCCATACGTCACTAGCTCATGGACTCTTGCTAATATGAAAGAAATGAATTTATCAGGTAAGTTCTTACATAAATTATGTTTTTTTTCCACCACTTATATCTGGTGTAACATTAGTGTAAATTTTTAAATCATTTTTTTTTTACATCAGTCCTCTTCTAGTGTTATTTAATTTTAGTTGCCAGGCCAGCCTGGCTGCCATTAGTGCCAGCCTGTGTGTCAGGCTGCCAGCATATACTGTGCCTACTTCCATCCTTAGTGCCAGTCCACCACTCCTATCTGGTGTAACATTAGTTTAAATTTTGTAAAAAAAATTTTTTACTTCAGTCTTCTAGTGTTATTTAATTTTAGTTGCCAGGCCAGCCTGCCACTAGTGCCAGCCTGTGTGTCAGCCTGCCAGCACATACTGTGCCTACTTCTATCCTGAGTGCCATCACTCCTATCTGTTGTAACATTAGTGTAACTTTTTTAAAAAACAACAACTTTTACATCAGTCTGCTATTGTTATTTAATTGCAGTTGCCTGTCTGCCAGCGTGTGTGCCAGGCCCACTTTCCAACTAGTGCCACCAATCAAATTTGTTATAACAGTAGTGTAAATATTTAAAATAAAAACTTTTTTGACTGTGAATCATCAGTCTGCTAGTGCAATTGAATTGCAGTTGCCTGCCTGCCAGCGTGTGTGCCAGGCCCACTTGCCAACTAGTGCCACCAATCATATTTGTTATAACAGTATTGTAAATATTTAAAATAAAAACTTTTTTGACTGTGAAACATCAGTCACCTAGTGTAATCTAATTGCAGTTGCCTTCCTCCCAGCGTGTGTGCCAGGCCCACTTGCCAACTAGTGCCACCAATCATATTTGTTATAACAGTAGTGTAAATATTTAAAAAATATATTTTTTGACTGTGAAAGATCAGTCTGCTAGTGTAATCTAATTGAAGTTGCCTGCCTGCCAGCGTGTGTGCCAGGCCCACTTGCTGCCAACTATTGCCACCAATCATATTTGTTATAACAGTTTTGAAAATATTTAAAATCTAAACTTTTTTGACTGTGAATCATCAGTCTGCTAGTGCAATTGAATTGCAGTTGCCTGCCTGCCAGCGTGTGTGCCAGGCCCACTTGCCAACTAGTGCCACCAATCATATTTGTTCTAACAGTATTGTAAATATTTAAAATAAAACATTTTTAGACTGTGAATCATCAGTCTGCTAGTTCAATTGAATTGCAGTTTCCTGTCTGCCAGCGTGTGTGCCAGGCCCACTAGCCAACTAGTGCCACCAATCAAATTTGTTATAACAGTATTGTAAATATTTAAAATAAAAACTTTTTTGACTGTGAATCATCAGTCTGCTAGTGCAATTGAATTGCAGTTGCCTCCCTGCCAGTGTGTGTGCCAGGCCCACTTGCCAACTAGTGCCACCAATCATATTTGTTATTACAGTAGTGCTAATATTTAAAATTAAAACTTTTTTTACTGTGAATCATCAGTCTGCTAGTGCAACTGAATTGCAGTTTCCTGCCTGCCAGCGTGTGTGCCAGGCCCACTAGCCAACTAGTGCCACCAATCATATTTGTTATAACAGTATTGTAAATATTTTAAATAAAAACTTTTTTTGACTGTGAATCATCAGTCTGCTAGTGCCATTGAATTGCAGTTGCCTGCCTGCCAGCGTGTGTGCCAGGCCCACTTGCCAACTAGTGCCACCAATCATATTTGTTATAACAGTATTGTAAATATTTAAAATAAAAACTTTTTTGACTGTGAAACATCAGTCATCTAGTGTAATCTAATTGCAGTTGCCTTCCTCCCAGCGTGTGTTCCAGGCCCACTTGCCAGCTAGTGCCACCAATCATATTTGTTATAACAGTTTTGAAAATATTTAAAATAAAAACTTTTTTGACTGTGAATCATCAGTCTGCTAGTGCAATTGAATTGCAGTTGCCTGCCTGCCAGCGTGTGTGCCAGGCCCACTTGCCAACTAGTGCCACCAATCATATTTGTTATAACAGTATTTTAAATATTTAAAAAAAAAACATTTTTGACTGTGAAGCATCAGTCAGCTAATGTAATCTAATTGCAGTTGCCTTCCTCCCAGTGTGTGTACCAGGCCCCCTTGCCAACTAGTGCCAACAATCATATTTGTTATAACAGTAGTGTAAATATTTACAATAAAAACTTTTTTGACTGTGAATCAACAGTCTGCTAGTGCAATTGAATAGCAGTTGCCTGCCTGCCAGCATGTGTGCCAGGCCCACTTGCCAACTAGTGCACCAATCATATTTGTCATAACAGTATTTTAAATATTTAATAAAAAAACGTTTGTGACTGTGAAACATCAGTCTACTACAGTAATCTAATTGAAGTTGCCTGCCTGCCAGCGTGTGTGCCAGGGCCACTTGTCAAGTTAGTGGCACCACTCATATTTGTTGTCACAGTACTTTTAATATTTAAAAAATACAAATGTTTGACTTTTAAATATCAGTCTGCTTTTTTGTGACAGGCTCACAGCGTATACTGTGCCCACTTGCCCAGTGCCACCACTCATAATTTGTTTTATAGTATTGTAAGTATACATTTTAAAAAAAATGACAGACAGAGGCAGGCCACCCCGCAGGTTCCGTCGTGGTCGTGGTGCTGTGATTCCTTTAGACCCTACAACTATGCATTGTTCAGAGGCCGGGTGCCAGGGATGCGAAAAGTTCTGAGGAGGACCTAGTTGAATGGCTAACACAGGACACCCAATCTTCTACAGCTTCTGCTCCTAGTCCTAACCTTGACGCACCATCCACCTCCAGCTGTGCTTTAGGTTAATATAAATATTCTCAAACCATCCTAGGTTTGAACTCTCAAACTTTGTGGTGGGAAATCTACTCCATATCCATTATGCTACTATTGAGGATATGCTTCCTCAATTCAAATTCTAGTACTTAACTTATTTCCCCTTCTTATTATACTTTAAAAGATTTTAATATTTCTCCATATTTCTCATTTTTATTCGAACTCCCAACCTTTGTGGTGGGAAGCTAACTTCTTATCCGTTATGCTACCATTGTAGCTTTACTTCCTATGTTCATATTATAGTATTTGACTTATTTCCTCTTTTTTTTTTGATCACTTTTGAAAATTAAAGATTTTTCTCATATTCTTACTTGCATTCAAACCCTGGTACCTTATACTTATAAGATTGTAGGCTTACTCATTGAGCTAATCAACTAGTCTCCCTTCCTTAATCATTTTTATGACTTTATCCTTTTCTTTTTTCTTTTTTTTTTTTTTTTTATTAGACCCGTACATTATATATGAAGTATATAATACCAGGTTAAGTGTGATTTAGAATTTATTCAATAATTAAAAAATGGCAATGGCCTCAATCAAGATCATAATTTGGAGATCTATGTCATAGTTAAATTCTATCTTTGGATGTATACTTTATACATTTTATATATTTTATATAAAATAATTCAGATCCATTTCAAACTTATTGGAGTTAAGATCATCAATGAACAGCTCTAATAATTCTGTGTCTCCCTTCCAAATTAAAAACAGGTCGTCGATATAGCGTCTATAGAGCACAAGGTTCGCACCCCATGGGGAATGATCTATAACTTCATTCTCGAATACCCCCATGAACAAATTAGCATAACTAAGTTAAGTACTAGAATTTGAATTGAGGAAGCATATCCTCAGTAGTAGCATAATGGATATGGAGTAGATTTCCCTCCACAAAGGTTGAGAGTTCGAACCTAGGATGGTTTGAGAATATTTATATTAACCTAATATATAAAAAAAAAATTTTGGTCAACTATTATTGAATATCAAAGTGACCTGTCCCTTTAAGTTTTCATTGTTTTTCCTGTTATATGTTTTAGTATTTAAATTTTAAACTATAGAGCCTGGTTTCTAAATTAAGGAATGTAAGGTGCTTGGGGTTAATACGATTTAAGCTAGTATGATTAGAATTTGAGAATATTTAATCATCTGCTAGTGGTTATTATTTTTTAATATATTAGAAGTAAATTATGAATAAACTTTTTGACTGAGTCTTGAGAACGATACAGTGACAAGTAGAGAGTGAGTAATAAGGACATTTTGAGTAAACATTTATTGAGAACCAAGAAAGGGTTAACGGAACTCCCTTTAAATAAACAGAATCAGCTGGCTGTAGGCATCTTGACAAAGGCTCCCTGGTGAGCTGAAATGCGTAGACTTGTCTACTATCCAGCCCTGCAGAAAGGAAAAGACTACAGAGACACATTTACTCCCAGAACCGTCACGCCAGTAAGACTTGGAGGACCTGGTTATACGGTAGGAGTACAGATCAACCGTTTTTTCTACTAGTGTGCACACTAAGGATACCAAGAGAAGATTACCAGCACTTATCAAAGGTAAACTAACACGACCACGGTGGGACATAGACAAACAGGCTGAAGGCTTAAACGCCTGTACTACAGAAAGACCGGGTGAGTGTTTTCCAACTTCAAAAAGTGTGGAATTGGATTGTGACAACTATTTAAATACAGGTACTCTGAATGTTTTTACAAAAGACTTACAAATTACTGCTGAAACACTGAAGCACTATTTTACACCTGTGGAAGCTATTACAGCCATTACTACCTAAGAGATTCTAAAGCCCTCACGGAAGAGTGTTATAAAACAGCACTTATATGATTATACTAACATCGCTGCAAACAGACTCCCTAGCGCTTTTATATACAAAGAACTGTGTCATTGCCATAAGAAGTTACTGCAATTGTTAACCAGTCTGGTTATTTTTATAACAACACAATAGCTTTATTTAAGGCTTTTCTATTCATAGTCAACATTAAATATTAATGCACAGAGTTCTCAAAACTGTTTTTTTGCTAACAGCTATATATAGTGGTTGGAAACTGTTCTAGAACATTTGTCTGATTAGAGCGTTACAATTATGTGTCTAAAGTTTGCTTGTAATTCTTTTAAGGACATTAGTAATTTTATTCCTCATTTATTTTTTATTTTTTAGATTAATGGACACCGGTGTCACAGTATTTAAGTGATTTTATACTTATTTGAACACTTTGAATTTAAAGTATAATAAGAAGGGGAAATAAGTTAAGTACTAGAATTTGAATTGAGAAAGCATATCCTTAATAGTAGCATAATGGATATGGAGTAAATTTCCCACCACAAAGGTTCAGAGTTCGAACCTAGGATGGTTTGAGAATATTTATATTAACCTAATATATAAAAAAAAAAATTTTTTGGTCAACTATTATTGAATATCAAAGTGACCTGTCCCTTTAAGTTTTTCATTGTTTTTCCTGTTATATGTTTTAGTATTTAAATTTTAAACTATAGAGCCTGGTTTCTAAATTAAGGAATGTAAGGTGCTTGGGGTTAATACGATTTAAGCTAGTATGATTAGAATTTGAGAATATTTAATCATCTGCTAGTGGTTATTATTTTTTAATATATTAGAAGTAAATTATGAATAAACTTTTTGACTGAGTCTTGAGAACGATACAGTGACAAGTAGAGAGTGAGTAATAAGGACATTTTGAGTAAACATTTATTGAGAACCAAGAAAGGGTTAACGGAACTCCCTTTAAATAAACGGAATAAGCTGGCTGTAGGCATCTTGACAAAGGCTCCCTGGTGAGCTGAAATGCGTAGACTTGTCTACTATCCAGCCCTGCAGAAAGGAAAAGACTACAGAGACACATTTACTCCCAGAACCGTCACGCCAGTAAGACTTGGAGGACCTGGTTATACGGTAGGAGTACAGATCAACCGTTTTTTCTACTAGTGTGCACACTAAGGATACCAAGAGAAGATTACCAGAACTTACCAAAGGTAAACTAACACGACCACGGTGGGACATAGACAAACAGGCTGAAGGCTTAAATGCCTGTACTACAGAAAGACCGGGTGAGTGTTTTCCAACTTCAAAAAGTGTGGAATTGGATTGTGACACCTATTTAAATACAGGTACTCTGAATGTTTTTACAAAAGACTTACAAATTACAGCTGAAACACTGAAGCACTAATTTACACCTGTGGAAGCTATTACAGCCATTACTACCTAAGAGATTCTAAAGCCCTCACGGAAGAGTGTTATACAACAGCACTTATATGATTATACTAACATCGCTGCAAACAGACTCCCTAGCGCTTTTATATACAAAGAACTGTGTCATTGCCATAAGAAGTTACTGCAATTGTTAACCAGTCTGGTTATTTTTATAACAACACAATAGCTTTATTTAAGGCTTTTCTATTTATAGTCAACATTAAATATTAATGCACAGAGTTCTCAAAACTGTTTATTTGCTAACAGCTATATATAGTGGTTGGAAACTGTTCTAGAACCGTTGTCTGATTAGAGCGTTACAATTATTTGTCTAAAGTTTGCTTGTAATTCTTTTAAGGACATTAGTAATTTTATTCCTCATTTATTTTTTATTTTTTAGATTAATGGACACCGGTGTCACAGTATTTAAATGATTTTATACTTATTTGAACATTTTGAATTCTTCTAGAATTATCTGGAATTTGTGTAATAAAAATTTGCTATTTAGTATTGAAACCTGCAGCACCTTGCAATTTTTAAGAATTTTTTAAGAATTTCCTAAGAAATCAAACTCTGATAAAAAGTGGTTTGGGTTAGTCTAGAGAAATACTTATTAAATTAATTAAATCATAAGGTCCAATTGTATTCATTTTGATCTATTGGGGATATGTATAACATATATAGTTGTTATTAGATTATTTAGATTTGATACCAACACAGGTTTTTAGAAATGTATTTCAAAGTGCTAGATCGCCTCTTTTGGCGCCGCCTCCACCCCTTGTTATTATTATATTTTGTCAGGGTAATCAGGCAGACTATATAGACCTCCCCCGATAGGGGGAGTAAAAGGGATTAAAGTGCTAAGAATAGTACTAATTAACACAGCCTAGTTACCATGGGTCCCAGACCGCATGTCTTGTTGTTATATTTTGTCAGGGTAATCAGGCAGGCCGTATAGACCTAGCCCCGATAGGGGAAGTTACAGGGATTAAAGTGCTAAGAATAGTACTACTTAACACAACCTTTACATGGGTCACAGACCGCATGCCTTATTGTTATATTTTGTCAGGGTAATCATGCAGGCCATTTAGACCTCCCCAGATAGGGGGAGTAACAGGTATTAAAGTGCTAAGAATAGTACTACTTAACACAACCTAGTCACCATGGATACCAGACCACATGTCTTGTTGTTATATTTTGTCAGGGTAATCATGCAGGCCATATAGACCTCCCCCAATAGGGGGAGTTACAGGGATTAAAGTGCTAAGAATAGTACTACTAAACACAACCTAATTATGATGGGTCCCAGACCACATGTTTTATTATTATACTTTGTCAGGGTAATCATGCAGGCCATATAGACATCCCCCGATATGGGGAGTAACAGGTATTAAACTGCTAAGAACAGTACTACTTAACACAACCTAGTTACCATGGGTCCCAGACTACATGTCTTGTTGTGATACTTTGTCAGGGTAATCAGGCAGGCCATATAGACCTCCCCCGATATGGGGAGTAACAGGTATTAAACTGCTAAGAATAGTACTACTTAACACAACATAGTTACCATGGGTCACAAACCGCATGTCTTGTTGTGATACTTTGTCAGGGTAATCAGGCAGGCCATAAAGACCTCACCCAATAGGGGGAGTAAAAGGGATTAAAGTGCTAAGAATACTTCTACTTAACACAACCTAGTTACTATGGCTCCCAGACCGCATGTCTTATTGTTATATTTTGTCAGGGTAATCAGGCAGGCCATATAGACCTCACCCGATCGGGGGAGTTACAGGGATTAAAGTGCTAAGAATAGTACTACTTAACACAATATAGTTACCATGGCTCCCAGACCGCATGTTTTATTATTATACTTTGTCAGGGTAATCATGCAGGCCATATAGACCTCCCCCGATATTGGGACTAACAGGTATTAAAGTGCTAAGAACAGTACTACTTAACACAACCTAGTTACCATGGGTCCCAGACCACATGTTTTGTTGTTATACTTTGTCAGGGTAATCATGCAGGCTATATAGACCTCCCCCGATAGGGAGAATAAAAGGGATTAAAGTGCTAAGAATAGTACTACTAAACACAACCTAATTACCATGGGTCCCAGACCGCATGTCTTATTATTATACTTTGTCAGGGTAATCATGCAGGCCATATAGACCTACACAGATAGGGGGAGTAACATGGATTAAAGTGCTAAGAATAGTACTAATATAAACACAACCTAGTTACCATGGGTCCCAGACTGCATGTCTTGTTGTTATAATTTTCAGGGTGATCATGCAGGCCATATAGACCTCCCCCGATAGGGGGAGTTACAGGGATTAAAGTGCTAAGAATAGTACTACTTAACACAACCTAGTTACCATGGCTCCCAGACCGCATGTTTTATTATTATACTTTGTCAGGGTAATTATATATCTATCAAATCGATCTACTTATCTTCTATCGATTCTATCTAACTATCAATCTATGTATATCTATCTATCAAATCTATCTATCTCTTGGCCGGACTGATTTGAGACAGCCACTTGGCCAAATTTGAAGTAGGCGGACAGACCAATCATCTTCTTCCATCTCCCTGTTCCAGAAATGCAGCCCGTATAAACCTCCCCCGATAGGGGGAGTAACAGGTAGTAACCTGCTAATAATAATACTACTTAACACACCACGGGTCCCAGACCGCATGTCTTATTGTTATACTCTGTCAGGGAAATCATAGATCTATCAAATCTATCTAACTATCAATCGTATCTATCAAATATAAATTGCATCTATTGATCGATGTAATTCGTATCTATCAAATGTATATTTAATCTTTTGATCTATGTAATTCGTATCTATCAAATGTATATTGCATCGATTGATCTATGTAATTTGTATCTATCATCAAATGTATATTGCATCTATTGATCTATGTAATTTGTATCTATCATATGTATATTGCATCTATTGATCTATGTAATGTATGTAATGTATTGATTTCAATTGCATGCTCCATATAAATTATGAAATGCATTAATTTTGTTCAGTATCATTTTAATGCAACATTGATGTGTTTTTTTGAGCACCAGTATCACATGTTTTAAGATTTTATTTTAACGTGTACACAACATATTATGTTATACAGATCTGGATGTTATATGTGTGATGGAGGAGAAGGATGTTCCTTTGGAGTCTGATGGAAAGTCAAATATATCTAACAACATGTTTATAATGTGAATTTGTTCACAATCATATTTTGGAATCCAAAGAAAGTCTACAGCTTGGTCCTTTTCAAAGATATTATCTCATTAAGTTGCCAATACACTACTGCCCCCCTTTCTATATCATGCAGCATGAACATAGAAATTAAGAATATATTTGCATATTCATGTATAATTTATCATGAATGACATCACGATATCACATGCATATTACATCCAATCACACAATAATCATCTTGTAATTGTACAGACAGTCACTGGTAATCATCTGAGTGCCTAGATGCAGGCCATCTTGTTATGCCATCATTGTTCTGAGCTTATCAGCCATTTCTAAATATACATAGAACATAATAATGATGAAATTCCACGATTTAATTTCATGATGTATGATCTGTCAAGGGATTTTAACATGATTTATGTGTAGACTGTCCATTTTACTCAGACAAACATTAATATTCCTCTAACCTAAACAGTTGAATTATGAATGTGTCTATTAATATTGTGATGACATACATTTAATCCTAATGTAAACGATAGATTCATAAAACATACTCTTAAAAAGTTATGTCAGATACTATTCTATTATTAATAGTTAATGTGAAAGGTAGTATCTACCGTGTATATATTTTGAATAGTAATTGATTAAACCATTGAGATTTTAAAAATTATATTTAAGATTACCAAGACAATCCTCTTAATCTATTTTGATATCAGTGATTACATTTTTTCAAAGCCGATGTGGAGTGGCCATTTATATATATTAATATTACACACTCCAATATTATCGAATTGGTAGACTCTCCAAAGTCAATCCACAGACGTGTCTAAAAGAACTGTATGTTGTTCACATGTAATAATGCACTTGAGATGTGATCCAATGTCAAGTACATTGCATAGTACATCATATAAGAGACTGTGTACTGATATATATTATCAAAAAGAGAAATGTCATATAGTAAAATTATAAAGATTAGCGCATAATGTTGAATTTAAAACATGCTTTTAAATGTATTTATTAAATGTTCCATAACAAATACCGGTGAGCAAACAGAGTTTCAAGAATCAATTAAAAAAGATTCTAAATTAGACTTGATTCAAATCAATTAATGCCTTTAAACATAGTAATTATTGTGACTTTTGTACTAAATATTAAGAAGCATCAACATTTTCAGATTTTAAATGATGCTGAATATAAATGTCATGTTTAAACTCAAATCTTTCATATATGTATTTAAACAATTGTATTATATTTTTCAGATGGACTTTCCACTTCGGGCATCACCCTGACCCCTCCTGCCCCCCCCCCCCCTTTGCCACTCTTCCCGTAATTCCTGTCCTGCCCCTTCCCCAACTCCCCTCTGCCCCCCCTTGTCACTCACCACGACATTCCCATTCTGCCCCTTCCCCAACTCCACCCCCTGCCCTCCCTTGCCACTCTCCCCATCTTGTCCGTCGCTCCACCTGCCCAAGCACCACCCACCCCACCCTGCCAACCTGAGCAAGCCCCATCGGAGCAGGACCCCGTGAGCCACCTCCCCCACCTGAGTAGGCCCCAGTTTCCCCACCTGCACAGGGCCCCCCACATCACCACATCCCTCCTCCCCAACCACACCTTTTCCCTGATCCCCACCTTCCCTGTCCTGGGTTTTCTGTACTCCTTCCCAGCCACCGATGTAAGTATCATTACAAATCAACATTAGAACATACATTCTTAAAGGGACATTATACTGATCTAATTATAAATGAATGTTTTTTTATTATAAATTGTTATTCATAACGATTTTCTTTATTTTATGAATGTAAAATATTTACATTCTTTTAAATTATCATCCTCATTTTTTATGATCTAAATGATATTGGCTAGATGTTGGATATCAATTATGTTAATATGCTTATTTATGTTTTATTTTTAATCACAGCCCATTTCCCTGTGTGTCATACACCCCCAAAAAATTATTTTTCATTAGGGTTTTTATTTTATTTCATATCTTAATGGTTTATCTATTAAGAGCATATTTCATGTGTAATTCTACTATATAGAATATTTTATTCTAATTCTGATTTGTATTTAAATTAATACAATGTCCCTTTGCTATATTTTGATTCTGTTCTGTAATTAATCTTAATTTTGAATTCATAATTTTTTTTTAGGTTGTGACTCAGCATGGTTGACTCTAGAGTATCTAGCGCAATTGGAGCAAACCATGGTGGGTTGCCATCAGTTGCTGGCATGGATGCAGGACTCCATGGTTCTGCAGCTGCGGTATAATCTCATGATGCTAATGCATCTGATCCATATAGATGCAAAGCATCAAGCCACAGCTGCCGAACCTCAGGCAGAGGAAGGTGAGGAGGATGCCCCAGGAAATGGAGCATCCGGAGATGACCCAAGGGAGCAAGACTAACTCCTCCATCCCTTTAACCTGTTATTTTGTTGCCCGTTGGCGTTTTTTGTGTTATGTTTCTTGTGCCTGTTTCACTTTGTTTGCTCTTGCCAGATGTCCCAAAGGGGCTTTGTTGGACTTTGTTTACCCTTGTCAACTCCATGAAAGGACTGTGATGCACTATGTCACCTTGTCAGATGGCTCTAAAGGGGCTATGTTGGCCTTTGTTTACCCTTGTCAACTGCATGAAAGGACTGTGATGCACTATGTCACCTTTTCAGATGGCTCCAATGGGGCTATGTTATCATTCTGACTTATTTGTCCTATTATCTTCATAATAGTCCTATGACCTTCATAAATCATATTTATCATAATAAAAAGAATAATTCAAATGTTATATTTCTTCATTATTTATTAATGTTATTTGTAATAAAAGTTATTTAATGTTGATAATCCTTGATGCTGACAATAGTTCTTAATTTATGGATATGCATTCATAATGTACTTTTACATTTTTTTGCTTTGGAAATCAACATACAAATATAATATCTTTAAAACATACTATTATGTCAATGTTGACAGCACATATATTCCAATTTTCCTTACATCCTATTGTAGTAGTATAACATAGAAATCACTGTGTGTAATGCACACATTTTAGATGATTAATCTTTTTCTATTATTTTTTATTATATTTAATTATAAAATTATATATTGCTATATGTAACATATAATGTATAACCAATACACATTTTTGTGATGTATACAGTAGCATTATTTCTATGCTAAATCCTGCTGCTTCCTAAATATTTCCTAATCTTCCTATTCTTATGAAATATATACTATTACCAACAATGGATTATATTTCACATATCACAGTATTATGTTATCTAGCATTACATTATGTGAAGCTGTGTATTGCATAAAACAAACACACTTACTAGTTAACAATATAGCACATGCTAGTTTTTTAAATACAAATGCATTTGTTATTGACATGCAAAGGTGTAAAATACGTCCTTTGATTGGGTTACGTTGTCCTGCGATATTGGATGCGCCATGTTGAGTAAGACGTCACATGCAATGGTGTAAAATCCGTATTTTGATTTGGTTACGTTGTTCCGCAATATTGGATGTGCCATGTTGCATAAGATGTCACATGCAAAGGTGTAAAATCCGTCTTTTAATTGGGTTACGTTGTTCCGCGATATTGGATGTGCCAAGTAGCATAAGACATCACATGTGAAGGTGTAAAAAAATCTGTCATTCAATTGGGTTACGTTGTTCCGCGATATTGGATGCGCCATGTTGCGTAAGATGTCAGATGCAAAGTTGTAAAATTCGTTATTTGATTGGGTTACGTTGTTCCATGATATTGGATGCACCATGTTGCGTAAGACATCACATGCGAAGGTGTAAAATCTGTCATTTGATTATGTTACGTTGTTCCGTGATATTGGATGCGCCATGTTGCGTAAGACGTCACATGCAAAGGTGTAAAATGCGTCATTTGATTGGATTACGTTGTTTCACGATATTGCCATGTTTGCGAATGAGAACACAAGTTTAAAACCATGATTTTCTATGTTTATGGATTGTGTCAATCTTGTACATTGTTGAAACATAGATGATAAAGAGCAAACAAATATCTATTGATGGCTGTCTCGTGGAAGAAACAAATGAAGACAATGTGTTGTTGATCCCGAATATATTTTGAGGCAAGTGCTAATCCATGAATGTTCATCGATGAATATATTCCATCTTGTTTAATATGCTTGTCAACAATATTTTCACATTAACAAATAATTAATGTGTTGTGTTTGTCTACATTGAAAATTCCTAAACATGCGCATTTGTATTTGAAGTCATTTTTCAATATGCATTCACCTATATCATGATATATATGAGCTGTATACTTTTTATAGATGTTATGTCCTGATATTTCTTCTTAATGTAAATGTTCAATATTGTATCATGTATCGATTCCACGTTGTTGTTATCCAAATATAGTACTGTGAGCATGAATTTGAAATGTAACTCTTAAAGGGACATGAAACCATAAATGTATCATTCATAAGTTATGTTGAACAATCAATTTTAACCAAGTTTCCAATTCACTTCTATTCTCAAATGTGCTTCAGTCTCTTGGTATAATGTGTTGAAGCGGCATCAATACACTACTAGTTTTAAAGTGAACCCATGGATGAGGCAATGACAATCGATAGATATATGCAGCCACCAATCAGCAGATCGAAGCTAGTTTCTTTACTGCTTCTGAGCTTTCCTAGATAAACCTTTCAGCAAAGGATAACAAGATAATGAATCAAAGAATATGAGTAAACGTGAATGTTGTTTAAAATTTTATGCTCTGTTAAAATCATGTAAGCAAATTTTCTGCTTTCATGCTCCTTTTAAATGAAATATATTTCTGAAATAAGTAAAACACTTTAAGCTATCTTGAAAAATATACACTTTATTTAATGTATTCAATGTTGTTAACACATCAAGAGAAATATGGCATACAGGCTTATTATAAACTACCAATATTTGCTTGATTTAACAAGCATGTGAAGATTTACCAATGTGCCATAAGTCTTTGTATATGTTAGCATATGTTATTGTTTAAGGTATGTTGCTGGCAGCAACACAGTGATATGCCATCATGTATAATTGTATTGGTCATTGTTTTGTATTAGGAGAACAGGTTTGGACTTCACATCACAAAAACCAATCAATCTAATCAACAAGGACAGCATGTGATGATGTTGTCTCAACACACTTGTAAACACGGAGTGTGCTCCACAAATGTAAGACAACATCATCACATACCTAACCTTTACACATTAACTTTAAATTAAAAACAATTACATCTAAACATAATTACTTCTTCCTCGTTCACTTCTTCACACAAGACCGAGGCTCTGGGGTGGCCAAATGCCCCTCCAACCTGTCCTCATTGGAGATGGTTGTGCAAAAACGGGAGGAGGAGGAGTACTGTGAGGGACAGGGGATTGACAAGGCAGAGTGGGAGATGGAGGATGCACAGGAGATGATATTCCAGGAGCTGATGGCCCAGGAGTTGATGGTCCAGGAGTTGATAGTCCAGGATCTTGTGGTCTTCTTAATTCTGGATATGGTCTGCTTGCCAACTCCTGGAGGACCTGTAATATGTTATTTTGAACATTCAACATATTTGTTTGTCCCTCTATAAGGGTGTTCACTGCATTGGTCAGAAACTGTGTGTGTGCCTTTTGTGCCCTCCGGGAGGTCTGCATTTCCTCCAGGAAGACCCTCATTAGCTCCACCTCTGGAATTTCTGGGGGCTTATTCTCCTCAGGGGGAGCTGCTGCATGGCGGGCTGCTGCTGCAGCGATATCTTTTGCAGGGGGGGGGGGCTGCAGCAGGGGAGGCTGATGCAGGGATATCTTCTGCAGGTTTCTCCTCCTGTGCTCCCTGAGGTGGCCTGTCATCTTCTGCACCACTCTCATGCCTTGGTGAAGGAGGAGCATGTTCGTGCTGTGTTTCCTCCTCCCTGGCCTCAGACTCTGTATATTTGAAAATTAAAGAAATAAGAGATATTAACACAGTTCCAAATAAATATGTAAATGTTAAATTTGAAAGTGTTTTAATGAGGCTGCCTTCGTAATTCAATTGTAATCAAAAGCAATCAATACGATTTACGTATTTGCAAACCCGTCTTTCGGATATCTAGATGGTCAATATGAATGTATTTTTGTGTGCGTCTTAAATATGTTTAAATGCACACCAATCTGTAGACTAAATACTAATGTGATGGCTTTTCTTCAAATCCAACTTTCTTGAGGTAATTCTGAATGCGTTTACATAATAATGTTTAAAAAAAAAGGTGTAATTGCATTAGTCATATCCATAATTTATTTTGCGTGTGAATGGGTTATGAACTTACCAGCAGATGAGAGGTGCAGGTTCCCGGTATCGAGTGATCCTTTGATCCCAATTAGGGCCACCTCGGAGATGTTGGGACGCAGCATTTCCTTCCAGCGGCTATAGACAAATGTCTGCTCCAGGCATTGCATTCCCTCTCCCTTGATATTTTCGTCTTTAGCTCACTTTTGCAGTCCCGGTAACGGTGCTGTATAGATTTTACATCCCTCCTGAACTCCCCCACTGCATTGACAGCATCCCTTATCTCCAGCCACAACTGTTTCTTTACTGAAGAGGTGGCCTTCGGTGCCTGCAGCCTCCTAACCCTCTCCTTATAGGCTGCTATAAGGGCCTCCTTCTCCTCCCTGGTATACCTCTCCTCCCTCTGCCTAGGCTTCCCATGTGATGTGAGCCTCTGTTCTCCGGACTGTATTGTGTCCTGTCTGTGCTCCTGACCTACACCACTGGGCCCAGCCATTTGTTCATCTTCAACAATGTGGCTGGGCCCACCCACCCTGACTTCTCCCCCTTCCTCTCCCCCTTCCTCTCCCACTCCCTGTCCCACTCTCCTAGCTCATCTTCTCCCTAACCTCCTCCCTAACCTGCTGCCTAATAATCTCCAGCATCTCGGCTCTCCCCTAGTCCTCCTTCCGGCCATACCCTTTCAGAAGGTGAAAGTGCACAAACTAAAGGGGGCAAAATAATGAAATAAAAGTAAAAAGTGCTCAAAGTGTGAATGGGATTTATAAAATAGGGTAAGGGGTAGTAATAAACAGACAAACGTATACAAAAGGACTAAATGAGGGTATGTAAACAATGAGTTGGTATAAATAGAACAAAATCTAACTATGGGCTTGATATAGGTTTAAAGGGAATGGGGTATGGAGTGAATGTGTGTGTGGATGTAGTATTACTGCTATGTATGTATGTATTGAATGTGTTTGCGTGTTAATGAAAGTAAATGTGTTTAACTATGTGTAAGTAATGAAAAACAAAACAGCACTAGCACACTCACCCAGACAAATTTGTACACAAACTCTCACAAACGCTCTCTCTCACTAACTCTCTCTCTCACTGACTCTCACTCTCACTAACGCTCTCTGTCTCACTAACTCTCTCTCACTAACCCTCTCTCACTTATGCTCTCTCACTAACTCTATCTGTCTCACTAACTCTCGGTCTCACTAACTCTCTGACTATCTGTAACCTCCAACGCCTAGACCTGTACCTATTTTGAATAAGCAATACAGTCAAGGAAGCCATGTTTAGAGTGTGCTTATATATTCTGTGTAAATGGTTAATGATGTACCGGTTTGCAAAGTAAACGAGGTCCAGGTGTGCTTTAGTGAAGATTTGCATGTGTGCAATGTGGAGTAGTTGTTTTAATTTGCGCATGCTCATATTGAGTTTCTAATTGCACATATGTTTTTATGGAATGTGTATAATGCAATGATGTCATAGTGATTGTTTTGCATAACATTCTCATAATTTAGTATATCAAAATCCAAATGATGATTTCTGGTTGCATCGTATTTGTTAACTGTTCTAAATGTTTAATTTTAATAATGTTTCCAAATCGCCAATGCGAATGTTTTGTTTGTGTATCAGTGTGAAAATCTTTTTTCTTTTTGTTTTGTTCCGTGATGCAGATCCCAACGTATTTTCCGAATCCTCGTTTAGCGTAAATGTTATGTAGTATTTGTTGTAAACGTGTGTGAATGTTGATTGCGGATGTGCTATGTTATGTGAGCGAATGTTGTTTGTACATTTGACCTGATTCTTTTTAGTGTCCATTATGTTGTATGTGTAATATGACAGAGCAATGTGCAGTTCTCGAGATATCGAGTGTTAGATGAAAAATCCATATGTTCTTCAGTTTGCATTGATCTCTATGGGAGAATCCATTATTTGTCCGTGATTACGCTAGTGAAATAAGCGCGGTACTAGTTTTGCCATGATGCGTAACAAGGTTCTTTTCAGACTTGCAATACCTACGTTATGAAGAGTGCGCAATGAAAATTACGCATGTGCTATTTGCGAACAGTCATTAAGCAAAACTTGTAATCTAGGTGTTACTTAGTAGCAGGCTTCCTCTTGCAGGCTCTCTGTTCCCTCCCCTTCCTCTGGCAGGCTTCCAGCGAGCGAGCTGGTGGGAGGTCATGTGACTTTATGGTGCTGAACTCTGACTCCATGAAGGCAGGAAGCGTAACTTGTGTAAACTGCATCCATGTCCTCAGGTGCAGACACAGCCCTCTCAAAATGTACTGAGGGCACTTTACTGCCAGTGCTATGTATACTTATTGCGTGCTGTGTCTGCAGCCTGGTGCCCTGGTTACCACCGCACACCCCAAAGGCTGGCCCTACTGCCACTGCACTTGAGCGCGCACCCTCCCCCGCTGCCACCACAGCCCCCCCGCTGCTCCCTCCCCCCCTACCATTCAAAAATTATTTTATCCTTTGGAATTCTTTGGAGCAAATATTTTAGTACTTTTTTATTATCCACACTGGTGTGGTTTGAGATAAATTTTATTTATATACTTTAACCCCTTAGTGACCAGACCATTTTTCAATTTTCTTACCATTAAGGACCAGGGCTGTTTTTACATTTCTACAGTGTTTGTGTTTAACTGTAATTTTCCTCTTACTCATTTCCTGTAACCACACATATTAAATACAATTTTTCTTGCCATTAAATGGACTTTCTAAAGATACCATTATTTTCATTATATCATATAATTTACTATAAAAATAATTATAAAATATGATGAAAAACTTGAAAAAACACACTTTTTCTAACTTTGACCCCCCAAATCTGTTACACATCTACAACCACCAAGAAACACCCATGCTAAATAGTTTCTAAATTGTGTCCTGAGTTTAGAAATTCCCAATGTTTACAAATTATTGGGCAAAAAGTACAAGTAGCACTTTGCTATTTCCAAACCATTTTTTTTTTTCAAAATTAGCAATAGTTACACTGCTGTAATGTAACACTGCTATCTATCAGGAATTCCTGAATGACCCTTCATGTTTATATTGTTTTTTAGTAGACAACCCAAAGTATTGATCGAGGCCCATTTGGGTATATTTCATGCCACCATTTCACCGCCAAATGTGATCAAATAAAAAAAAATCTTTAACTTTTTCACAAACTTTAGGTTTCTTACTGAAATTATTTACAAACAACTTGTGCAATTATGACACAAATGGTTGCAAATGCTTCTCTGGTATCCCATTTGTTCAGAAATAGCAGACATATATCACTTTGGCATTGCTTTTTGGTAATTAGAAGGCAGCTAAATACCATTGCACACCACACTTGTATTATTGCCCAGCATTGATGGGGTTAATTAGGTAGTTTGTAGGGTTAATTTTAGCTTTAGTGTAGAGATCAGCCTCCCACCTGACGCATTCCACCCCCTAATCCCTCCCCCTCCTATTTTTATTTTTTTATATATTTTCTGCAGGTTAGTATCCCCCCTTACCTCCCAACCTCCCTGACCCCTCTAAACAGCTCTCTAACCCTCCCCCTCTACCTATAAGCCGCCATGTTAGGTACTGGCAGTTAGGTGTCTGCCAGTACCCATTTTGTTATAATTTTCGGCTTTTTTAATATACATTTAACCCTTTGAGTGCTAAGCACTTTCCCACCGGGGTTCTAAGCTGGATTTGAGGGGGGTGTTTTTTTTTAATATTTTTTTTTAACTTTTTGTTTTTCAGATCCTCACGACTTATACCGTTGGGGGTCTGTAGCTGCTTAGATGCCTGAGATACAGGCTTCTAAGCAGCATGCCCCATTTCCCTATACTGTCTATTGTATTTTTAAAATAAAGATGCACAGTGACATTTATCACATCATTGCGCGTGACTTCATTGCACAAAACATGAAGCCCTGGCGATGCGTGTCACTATGCAGGCCAGATCGCTGGGGTAGGAGTGGGGGCGAGCCCCTAGATCTCCCTCAAAGTGGGAGAGTGCTACCGACGATCTGAGCCCTCATTAGCACCTGACTGACAATTTGCGATGGCTCAGAGCCATCGTTATCACTTAAGGGGTTAAATAAAAAAAATTCCATAGTGTAGGTGCCCTCCTCATTTCCCTAACCCCCTACCCTCTCCCAGGTATTTTTCCCAACTATTATCCCCTTCTCCTCCTTCCAATGCACTAAGATTCCTTTTTGTAGCGGTCCCACCCGCTCCCAAAAAATTAAAAAAAAAAAATTATGCTTACCTGATAAATTTCTTTCTTTCCAAATATGGAGAGTCCATGACATCATCAATTACTAGTGGGAATATCACTCCTGGCCATCAGGAGGAGGATAAGAGCACCACAGCAAAGCTGTTAAGTGTTACTCCCCTACCCATAATCACCAGTCATTCGACCAAAGGAAAATGGAAAAAGTAATAACACAAAGGTGTAGAGGTACATGAGGTTTAGTAAAAAAAATAACTGTCTTAAACTAAATGGAGGGGTAGTGGACTCTCCATATCCGGAAAGAAAGACATTTATCAGGTAAGCATAAATTTTGTTTTCTTTCATAAGATATGGAGAGTCCACAACGTCATAAATTACTAGTGGGAACCAATACCCAAGCTAGAGGACAAAGATGACTAGGGAGGGAGAACAAGACAGGCAGACCTAAACAGAAGGCACCACCTCTTGCACAACCTTTCTCCCAAAAGAAGCCTCAGCCGAGGCAAAAGTATCAAATTTGGAAAATTTGGAAAAAGTATGCAAAGAGGACCAAGTTGCAGCCTTGCAAATCCGTTCCACAGATGCTTCGTTTTTGAAAGCCCAAGAAGAGGAGACAGCCCTCGTGGAATGAGCCGTAATTCTCTCTGGAGGCTGCTGACCAGCAGTCTCATAAGCAAAACTAATTATACTTCTCAACCAGAGAGAAAGAGAAGTACCAGTAGCATTCTGACCTTTACGCTTTCCAGAGAAACAAACAAACAGGGCAGAGGACTGGCGAAAATACTTAGTCGTCTGTAGGTAGAATTTTAGAGCATGCACAATGTCCAAGTTGTGCAACAGATGTTCCTTATGAGAAGAAGGATTAGGACATAGAGAAGGAACAAAAATGTCCTGATTAATATTTCAATCCAAAAACCACTTTAGGAAGAAAACCCAACTTAGTACAAAGAACCTCCTTATCAGCATGAAAGATAAGGTAAGGCAAATCACACTGCAAGGCCAAGAGTTCCGAGACTCTCTGAGCAGAAGAGATAGCAATAAGAAACAAAACCTTCCAAGATAACAACTTAATATCTATGGAATGCTCAAACGGAGCCTGCTGCAAAACTTTAAGAACAAGCTTAAGGCTTCAAGGAAGAGCAACAGACTTAAACACAGGCCTGATTCTGACCAGAGCCTGACAAAAGGATTGCAAATCTGGCAAATCTGCCAGATGCTTGTGTAACAAAATGGATAATGCAGAGATCTGACCCTTCAGAGTACTGACAAACTCTTCTCCAGACCTTTCTGGAGAAAGGACAAAATCCTAGGAATCCCGACCCTACTCCAAGAGTAGCCCTTGGATTCAAATCAATAAAGATATTTACGCCAAAATCTTATGGTAAATCTTTCTAGTAACAGGCTTGTGAGCCTGAATCAGGGTCTCAATGACCGACTCAGAAAAAACACGCTTATACAGAACTAAGCGTTCAATCTCCAAGCAGTCAGCTTCAGAGAAATGAGATTTGGATGAAGGAATGGACCCTGAGTTAGAAGGTCCTTCCTCAGAGGCAACCTCCAAGGTGGAAGCAATGACATCTTCACTAGGTCTGCATACCAGATCCTGCGAGGCTAAGCAGGAGCTTTTAGATTTACCAATACTCTCTCCTGTTTGATATGAGCAATAACTCGTGGAAGCAGAACAAACTCAGGATATCCACTTCCTGGAATGTGGATGGCAGATAGACAGCAATTGTGAGCTTCAGCCCACTGAGCAATCTGAGCCACCTCCTTTATTGGTAAGGAAACTCCAAGTTGCTTCTTGGTGGTTGATGTAAGCCACTGAGGTGATATTGTCCGACTGGAACCTGATAAACTGGGTTAAGGACAATTGAGGCCATCAGAGCATTGTAAATTGCTCTCAACTCCAAGATATTCCCTGCGCCTTCAACGAGTCCCAGATTGCTCCCCAGCCAAGCAGGCTGGCATCCGTGGTCACGATCACCCAGGAAGGTTTCCGGAAGCATGTGCCCTGAGACAGATGCTTCTGAGAAAGCCACCATGGAGAGAGTTTCTTGTTGACTGTCTAGATCTATTCTCTGAGACAAACTTGAATGGTCCCCGTTCCATTGTTTGAGCATGCATAATTTCAGAGCTCTCAAATGGAATCGAGCAAAAGTAATGATGCCCATGGAAACAACAATCAGATCAATTACCTCCATACATTGAGCCACTGATGGTCAAACAGTAGACTGAAGAGAGAGGCAAGAAGAGAGAATTTTGGATTTTCTGACCTCCATCAGAAAAATCTTCATTGATAGGGAATCTAATATGGTCCCTAAGAAAACTACCCTTGTAGCTGAAACAAGGGAACTATTTTCCAGATTCACTTTCCAACTGTGGGAACTTAGAAAAGACAACAAGATCTCTGTATGAGAGTGTGATTGTTGAAAAGATAGCGTCTGAACCAATATGTTGTCCAGGTAGGGTGCCACTGCAATTCCCCAAGACCTGATTACTGCCAAGTGAGCCCACAGAACCTTTGAGAAAAATTCTGGGAGCTGTGGCAAGGCAAAACGGAAGAGCCACAAACTGAAAGTGTTTGTCTAGAAATGTAGAAATGTGCATCTCAGGAACTTGTGATGATTCCTGTGGATGGGAACATAAAGATACACATGCTAAAGGTCTATGGTCATCATGAACTGACCCTCTTGGACCAAAGGAAGAATAGAACGAATGGTTTCCATTTTGAAGTATGGAACCCTGGGAAACTTGTTGAGACACTTGAGGTCTAGAATAGGATGAAACGTTCCCTCTTTTTTGGTAACCACAAACAGATTTGAATAGAATCCTAGACCCTGTCCCCCTACTAGAACTGGAACTATCACTCCCAGGGAAGAAAGGTCCCAAATGCAATTCAAGAATGCCTCTTTTTTTATCTGGTCTGCAGATAATATTGACAGGTAGAACCTGCCCCTGGAAGGAAAAGTCTTGAACTCTATTTTGTAACCCTGAGATACTATGTCCACAACCCAGGGATCTGGGACATCTCGTATCCATGCTTAATAAAAAAGAGAAAGTCTGGCCCCCTCTTGATCCGATCCTTGATCGGGGGCAAACCCTTCATACTGATTTAGATTCAGGTGCGGGTTTCTTTGATTGCTTCCCCTTGTTCCAAGACTGATTGGGTTTCCTAGAAGACTTGGACTGTTCCTGCTTGGAGGAGGGAAAGGAAGACTTTCCTTTGAAATTACAAAAGGAACGCAAATTATTTTGACGCCCTTTAGGTCTATTCTTCTTGTCTTGTGGTAGAAAATACCCTTTTCCACCCGTAATATCAGAAATTATTTCTGCCAGACCAGGTCTAAATAAGGTCTTACCCTTGTAAGGAAGCGCAAGAAGCTTGAACTTAGAGGTAACGTCAGCTGACCAAGATTTTTGCCACAACGCCCTGCAGGCTAGCATGGCAAAGCCATACATTTTGGCTTCCAGTTTTATAAATTGCATGATAGCATCAGAAATAAGGGAATTGGCTAGCCTTAGAGCTTTAATCCTGTCTTGGATCTTCTCCACAGGAGTCTCAGCCTGAAGAGAATCCAACAACGCATTCTACCAATAAGAAGCCGCACTTGACACTGTGGCAATATGCCATTGAAGACCTTGATGAACATACATCTTCAAATAAGCCTCCAGCTTTTTTGTCCATTGGATCCTTAAAAGAGCAGTTATCCTCTATAGGGATAATAGTCCTCTTAGCCAGAGTAGAAATGGCCCCTTCTACTTTAGGCACCATGCTCAATGAATCTTTAATAGAGTCAGCGACAGGAAACATCTTTTTAAATATAGGAGACAGGGAAAAAGGTATCCCTAGTTTCTCCCATTCCTGAGTAATAATCTCTGTAGCATGGTATGGAACCGAAAACATTTCCACAGAAGAAGGAAAATCAAAGTATTTATTAAGTTTACTTGATTTCTTAGGGTTGACAACAACAGGAGTATCAGAGTCATCCAAAGTAGCCAAAACCTACTATAACAATACACAAAGGTGTTCAAACTTAAATCTGAAGGATACTACTTCAGCATCAGATGAAGAAATTAAACTGTCTGAATCTCAGATTTCACCCTCAGAGGCTACTGATTTATCCTCCTCATCAGACTTATGAGGAAGGACAACCTGAGTAACAGAGGTTGGAACAGAAACCTTACTATCTGAATCTTTAGTTTTCCTCTTGCGTTTTCCTTGAAGCAAAGGAATGGCAGATAAAGCTGCAAATACTGCAGAAGATACCTGGGCAGCAATTTCTGCAGGCAAATAAACTCCTCCTGGAGATTTAGAGGAATCGCAGGGCACTGTATGTGACGCCACTAAGGCTTAGGACGTTTGAGGAGAAGGCTGTGGCATTGCCTGAACAGCATCATCCTGAGAGAAATGTGGCTCAGAAACAAAAGTCTATCTTTGTGTTTTAAATTCCTATCTAGACAAGGAGGTACAAAATTGCATGGGCAACACAATTTGGTACTCTAAGCATAGGAGACACAAGTTCAAAGGAACAGAATCCTCTTCCATGACTAAGGAAAAGATAAAGACAAAAAATTAAATACGCTAATTTAATATACTGTCCCTTTCAGAAACATTAGAGCGGGTAGGTTAGATAGACAACCTGCATCCTCACTGCTTAAAGTAAAATGGCCCCAGAAAGCAAGTCAAAAGGAAAAAAAGAAAACAGCTTTTATGTTACCAGCTTTTGCTATAATTTTTGGCTTTTTGTATATATATTTTATATAAATAAACTTTTTTCCATAGTGTAGCTGCCCCCCTCATTTCCCTACCCCCCTCCCAGGTCATTTTCCCAACTTATATTCCTCTGTCTCTCCTTCCAATGCACTAAAATTCCTCTCCGTAGCGTAGTGGTCCCATCCGCTCCCCAAAAAATTAAAAAGCATTGTTCTAGGCCCATTTTGGTATATTTCATGCCACCATTTCACCGCCAAATGCGACCAAATAAAAAAAAAATTGTTAACTTTTCCACAAACTTTAGGTTTCTCACTGAAAAGATTTACAAACTGCTTGTGCAATTATGGCACAAATATTTGTAAATGCTTCTCTGGGATCCGCTTTGTTCAGAAATAGCAGTCACATGTGGCTTTGGCATTGCTTTTTGGTAATTAGAAGGCCGCTAAATACCACACTTGTATAATGCCCAGCAGTGAAGGGGTTAATTAGGTAGCTTGTAGGGTTAATTTCAGCTTTATTGTAGAGGTCAGCCTCCCACCTGACACATCCCACCCCCTTATCCCTTCCTGCCACCTTTCAAACAGCTCTCTTCCCTCCCCCACCCCCCAAAGGTCACCCCCATCTTAAGTACTGGCAGAAAGTCTCCCAGTATAAAAATAAAAGACTTTTTGCTTGTTTGTTTGTTTTTATTTTATTTTTTAATATTTTCTGAACGGTAGTATCCCCCCTTACCTCCCAACCTCCCTGACCCCCCCCCAAACAGCTCTCTAACCCTC